>NC_034201.2:43367390-43437390 GCF_002021735.2 Oncorhynchus kisutch
ATGAATTTGTGTAACTCTATAAGAACTGCATTCTCTTTCAATAATAACAAATGCCGACATGAGTTTTGACTTTAAAACCATACACAAACATGATTACATTTATGTTCAGTAAATTCATAATGTTCTTTCTTATATCATTAACACTAAGCTCTAAGTATAAGCAAGTGCAAGCAAACACTTTCAAAATGGACACCACCGACAGAAATTCAGATAGGTGTTAATGTTGTTGAGGCCTTAACTTTGTGGAGAGAGAGAGAGAGAGAGGGAGAGAAAGAGAGAGAGAGAGAGAGAGAGAGAGAGAGGGAGAGAAAGAGAGAGAGAGAGAGAGAGAGAGAGAGGGAGAGAAAGAGAGAGAGAGAGAGAGAGAGGGAGAGAGAGAGAGAGAGGGAGAGAAAGAGAGAGAGAGAGAGAGACAGAGAGAGAGAGAAAGAGAGAGAGAAAGAGAGAGAGAAAGAGAAAGAGAGGGAGAGAGAGAAGAGAGAGGGAGAGAGAGAGAGGAGAGAGAGAGAGAGAGAGAGAGAGAGAGAGAGAGAGAGAGAGAGAGAGAGAGAGAGAGAGAGAGAGAGAGAGAGAGAGAGAGAGAGAGAGAGAGAGATACAGAGAGAGAGAGAGATGGGGGGGGGAGACGATTGATAGGTTAGCCTGTCAATTGAAGTATTTTATTAGGCCAATGTGGTCTAAAAAGGAAGGAAAATACAATCACGAGGATCCACTTTTATAGACTATATACAGACACAGACAGGGCACTGTACAAACAAAACAACCCTCGCAATATCAGATGGAATTACATGGATCTATTACTGAACTTTCTGTTGAAAATAAATATTTGAATGGGAAGAGACTGTCACTGGCAAACATGGTTACAGACCCAACAACATTATATAGTATCTCTCCCCGCACATGATCTAACTATAATACACAAAGTAAGCAAAACAATGAAATGCATCATTCCAACATTGCCTTGAGATGAATTAGATACTAATGAGATAGACCAATATAAGCAATATAACAATGGAGATGAAAACTACGTCATGAGGAAAAGAGGAGCAGATAAGAGGCAGGCCGTGATTTTGATTAAGATGGATGTAGTCGATTCTCCCTGTACACCAAGTCAGAACCAAAGGATAAATAACGGGGGCATATAAGCAGACAATGAAAGCTCTTACAATATCCGATGATTTCATTTCTCTAAAAACAGTCTATAGGCTACATGTGCACCACCAAGTCAGAACAGTAGGCTAAGTTCTGAGGGGGAGGACCAAATTATTAGTTTGAGACACATGGACTACTAACAGTTTACTACACAAAATACACTTAGTATTACTTTCTTAGCTACAGTTGATGTCGGAAGTTTACATACACCTTAGCCAAATACATTTAAACTCATTTTTTCACAATTCCTGAAATTAAATCCTAGTAAAAATGAGGATAACCACTTTATTTTAAGAATGTGAAATGTCAGAATGATAGTAGAGAGAATTATTTATTTCAGCTTAATTTTTTTTCATCATATTCCCAGTTGGTCAGAAGTTTACATACACTCAATGAGCATTTGGTAGCATTGCCTTTAAATGGTTTACCTTGGGTCTAACATTTCAGGTAGCATTCCACAAGCTTCCTACAATAAGTTGGGTGAATTGTAGCCCATTCCTCCTGCCAGAGCTGGTGTCAGGTCTGTAGGCCTCCTTGCTCGCATAAGCTTTATCAGTTCTGCCCACAAATTTTCTATAGGATTGAGGTCAGGGCTTTGTGATGGCCACTCCAATACCTTGACTGTGTTGTCATTAAGCCATTTTGCCACAACTTTGGAAGTATGCTTGGGGTCATTGTCCATTTGGAAGACCCATTTGTGACCAAGCTTTAACTGATTAAGCTTTAACTGACTGATGTGTTGAGATGTTGCTTCAATATATCCACATAATTTTATTTCCTCATGATGCCATCTATTTTGTGAAGTGCACCCCCACAACATGATGCTGCCACCCCCATGCTTCATGGTTGGGATGGTGTTCTTTGGCTTGCAAGCCTCCCCCTTTTTCCTCCAAACATAACGATGGTCATTATGGCCAAACAGTTCTATTTTTGTTTCATCAGACCAGATAACATTTCTCCAAAAAGTATTATCTTTGTACCCATGTGCAGTTGCAAACCGTAGTCTGGCTTTTTTATGGCGGTTTTGGAGCAGTGGCTTCTTCCTTGCTGAGCGGCCTTTCAGGTTATGTCGATATAGGACTCGTTTTACTGTGGATATAGACACTTTTGTACCTGTTTCCTCTAGCATCTTCACAAGGTCTTTTCCTGTTGTTCTGGGATTGATTGGCACTTTTCGAAGAGACAGAACGCAACGTCTTCCTGAGCGGTATGACGGCTGCGTGGTCCCATGGTGTTCATACTTGCGTACTATTGTTTGTACAGATGAACGTGGTACCTTCAGACATTTGGAAATTGCTCCCAAGGATGAACCAGACTTGTGGAGGTCTACAATTATTTTTCTGAGGTCTTGGCTGATTTTCTTTTGATTTTCCCATGATGTCAAGCAAAGAGGCGCTGAGTTTGAAGGTAGAAATACATCCACAGGTACACCTCCAATTGACAAAGACGCCTGACTTCTACGGCATCTTGGATTAGGGAGAGACATATAATTTTGAGTTTATGTGTGACAGAACACTGAGCAAATCACGGCGCAACTAGAGAAGATTACCAACGCCTGCGCTATGTGCATTCGCTGAACTGCCCCTCCACCACAGAAAACGCCTGCATACTGGAGTTGCCTTACTCAATAAAGAGACCATGTTTGTATGTAGCTTTATTAAGTAAGGGAATGGTATTTTTTACACTGTTTGTAAACTGATATGTGACACGCAAAAAACAGGCAAACTTTAATAGATTTTTCTATTTTCGGGGGGCTAAACAGGTAAGGCTCTGCCCCACCTGCCTTGAATGACAGGTCAACACTACTAGGCAGGCCAAAACTCCTTCCCACCAAAACAGGCTGAAAATTCAAGCTCTCTTTTCAAAATGCTCTTACATCAAAAAGGGCATTATCATAATTTTCACAATATTATTCCAAACCTCATAGTGTGGAAATATATTCACAACACGGGATTATCATGTTTTGACTGCACTGGGACATTAATGATTATGTTGAGGGTGAAACGTTCTTTGAGCCAACTGTTTCCTTAAGGACTACATTTCCCAGAGTGCCTCAGCGTCGTATTGATTTGATAAGCAGTCGGAAGAGATGATTACAGAGGAAATGTCATCCTGACTAGAGGTAGGACTGCAGCCACAAGGTATTAAATATGCAGTATCATACCCATTAACAACCCATTTTTGTGTATATTTACTTTGGTGTATACATAGTTAAGTTTCAAGTATTCAAAGATATAGAAAACATAGAAAATATGTCACATTATGTATCATTTGGGTCTGTAACTGGTAGCTAGCATTAGCTGACTAGCCAGAAAGATAGCTTTGTCGCAGAAGTTAAACAATTGTTGGGATAAAGTTAGCAGCTAGCTAGATAATCAAACCTAATGGTAGCTATTATTATGTTATGTGTCATGTCGCTAGCCTAGTAACAGTGTTAAAGAGCAAGCTGACGTTACTGGGCTAGCTAGCCGAGGGTGCAACTGAACAGTCAGAAGATTATGGATATACTGTCAAGATGCATGTCTCTCTGCCTTAACAATGGGAGCCGTCCAGCTCCCGCCTATCGTTGGGCTCCCGAGTGGGGCAGCGGTCTAAGTAACTGCATCTCTGTGCTAGAGGCGTCATTACAGACCCTGGTTTGAACCTGGGCTGTATTTACAACCGGACGTGATTGGGAGTCCCATAGGGCGGCACACAATTGGCCCAGCGTCGTCCTGTTTGGGGTTTGGCCAGGGTAGGCTGTCATTGTAAATAAGAATTTGTTCTTAACTGACTTGCCTAGTTAAATAAAATAAAAATAAAACTATATATGCTCAAGGGTCTATATATTTATTTCACATTCTCTCTTTGACTTGGTGAATACATCTCATTATTGTAATCCCTTTTTGAATATTCGATGAGGGGTGTTGATGTCAACCGCCTGTATTCAATGGAGATAAATGCTATGTACTAGCCTCATTTCATGAATATCCATAGCCATGTTGAGACAACTCTGATATAGTGTTTTTTTTTCTCAAAGATGCCTGAATGTCACATGTTTTACTTCTATCAATAAACTCAATGACATTACAAAACTTCTATTTGAGCAAATAAACCTCACATAGAAAATAAGCCATTCATTTTTTTGTTGACCAAATTTGACACTCATTGACCTCACAAAAAGTCTTTGCTAGGTGGGCAGAACAATGAAAAAATGCCTTTTCTTTTTTTTCTTTTTTTCTTTATTTTTTGCTGAGTTGGGCCTCTCTTCTCTGACTGAAAGCTAGAGACCACTGATCTAGCTAGCAATGTCACTGGCAGAATTGATAGAGAATGTGAATTATATGATTTCTATAGTGTGACTGACAATCTATCCCAAGATAAAACTGAGATACATTGTCAATTTAACCTGTAAAAACTGACTGCAATTCCTCCTTCTAGGTGAAGTTTTGTACAGGGAGAAAATTCAATGGAATCCTCAGCAGACAAGCAGTCTGAAGCACTCCTTGACAGAATGACCAACTCTCAGACCAATGTTAGAGTATCTGAACAGCATGAATGTCCAGACGGCCAAAGCACTGCAGCCCACAGGGGTACTGAGCAGGGGGACGATGCCTTCTTTGACTGTGTGGAGTCTCTGAATGGAGCAGACGGCTCCATGGGTGACAGACAGAGAAGGACTGACTGTTCAGAAGCCCCATCATTATTCCAGGAAACAGAGGGATGTTCACCAAACACAGAGAAAAAACACGTCAATACAGAGTTAGGAGGAGAAGAAGCCGAGTTGTCAGGGGCGAGAACTACATTATTGGGAGGTGAAGAAGAGGAGGGAAAAGAAACTTGGGATGAGTGCACTGAAGAAGACAAGAGTATGGCAGTTGAAGGGGGAGATTCTGATACTGAACTGAATGAAGAAGAGAACGCTCCTCCTGAATTTGATGAGGAGTATCTGAGACAAGTGGAGAAAGACATGACAGAGGAGGAAACAGAGGTGAACTTCTTCATCCTAGTCAACAACAACAACAAATGTGCACAATTTGAAACTCTACAACCATCATTTGGTGGTCAGTAAGTTGGCATTACAAGAGCTCAATCTGATTGTTGTTTTTGCTGTGCCATAGAGCCGCAGAGAGGAGAGCATGAGCCTGAAGGACAAGGGGAACAGTCAGTTCAAGAGTGGAGGTAAGCTGCTGTAGGCTAAACTGTATACTGCTGGAGGATGGATGTTTGAGAAAACGTGGCCATCAGGATCTTCGAGAATGATTCACTTAAACTATTGCTGATATGTAATCTTTTTACGTGAGTAAAGTACATGTTGGTAAAGTTAATTATGCGAGAAATGTCAGTGGAAACGCATTTGTGCTTAGATATTGACATAATGACCGATGACATGTTGTGTGGTCCTCCCACTACGGCTCGTCGGGAAAAGCATGCAGTTTATGGAGCTACAGATTAAATAAATTATGATTTTAACTTCACAGGGTGATGGATGAGCTTCATGCTTCTTTCCAATAAATATCGAGGGTCTTATTCTGGTGACATGATGATCGATACTTGGTTGCTGGTTGACAAATCAAATTATATATAAAACAATTGTCCATAATAATCTCATCAAGTATAACCAGTGGTTCCCAACCAGGAGTACTAGGACTCCTGGGGGTACTTGAGAAGACTCATGAGACCAACAGGATACTGGTCAAATGCACAAGAGGGGGTACTTCAGGGGTACTCTGGACAGAGCATCATTCAGTTGGTGGTACAGTAACTGAAAAAAGTGATAACCTGCTGATGGTGGCTATGCCCACACTGTATCTTCAAGCTGTTGGCTAAAAGACATTTGCCAATACAAGAGTGGGCACACTCGCTATATAACGCACATTTGTTTTGTGAGAAAAACCATCATTAGGGTTGAAAATGCGATGAAAACCCATTTAACATTTAACCCATTTAACTTTTTTTATTTTTTATTCAGTACATGTGAATTTAACCACAAAGTGCACATAAAAATACATTATGTCATCACACACAGTCTTTTATCCACAACAAGTCAAGATTTTAGATTTTTGAATATTCACATGATAAACCGTCACCAATTGGATGGAAACCTAGCTAGTGAGACTCGTCCCCAAAATGTGCTTTAGTGTTAACATACTGTTCACATTAAAGCTGTGTCTGTGTACACAGTGCATTCGGAAAGTATTCAGACCCCTTGCCCTTTTTCCCACATTTTGTTACGTTACAGTTATTCTAAAATGGATTAAATAACATCCTCATCGATCTAAACACAATACCGCATAATGACAAGCGAAAACAGGTTTTTAGACATTTTTGCAAATGTATAAAATATTTATGTATGTATGTATTCAGACCCTTTGCTATGAGACTCGATGTTTCTACAACTTGAGTGGAGTCCACCTGTGGTAAATTCAATTGATTTGATTTGGACATGATTTGGAAAGGTTGTCTATATAAGGTCCCACAGTTGACAGTGCATGTCAGAGCAAAAACCAAGCCATGAGGTCGAAGGAATTGTCCATAGAAACCCGAGACAGGATTGTGTCGAGTCACAGATCTGTGGAAGGGTACCAAAACATTGCTGTAGCATTGAAGGTCCCCAAGAAGTGGCCTCCATCATTCTTAAATGGAGGATGTTTTGACCACCAAGACTCTTCCTAGAGCTGGCTGCCCGGCTAAACTGAGCAATCGGGGAAGAAGGGCCTTGGTCAGGGAGGTGACCAATAACCCGATGGTCACTCTGACAGAGTTCCAGAGTTCCTCTGTGGAGATGGGAGAATCTTACAGAAGGACAACCATCTCTGCAGCACTTCAGCAATCAGGCCGTAATGGTAGAGTGGCCAGACGGAATCCAGTACTCAGTAAAAGGCACATGAGAGCCCGCTTGGACTTTGCCAAAAGGCACCTAAAGGACTCTCAGACCATGAGAAACAAGATTCGCAGGTCTGATGAAACCAAGATTGAACTTTTTGGCCTGAATGCAAAGTGTCACATCTGGAGTAAACCTGGCACCATCCCTACGGTGAAGCATGGTGGTGGCAGCATCATGCTGTGGTGATGTTGTTCAGTGGAAGGGACTGGGAGACGAGTCAGGATCGAGGGAAAGATGAACGGCGCAAAGTACAGAGAGATCCTTGATGTAAACCTTCTCCAGAGTGTTCAGGACCTCAGACTGGGGCGAAGGTTCACCTTCCAACAGGACGACGACCCTAAGCACACAGCCAAGTCAGCGCAGGAGTGGCTTCGCGAACAAGTCTTTGAATGTCCTTGAGAGGCCCAGCCAGAGCCTGGACTTGAAACCGATCAACCGATCTCTGGAGAGACCTGAAAATAACTGTGCAGCGACGCTCCCCATCCAACGTGACTGCTTGAGAGGATCTGCTGAGAAGAATGGTAGAAACTCCCCAAATACAGGTGTGCCAAGCTTGTAGCGTCAAACCCAAGAAGACTTGAGGCTGTCAAAGGTGCTTCAACAAAGTATAGAGCAAAGGGTCTGAATACATGTGTAAATGTGATATTTCGTTGTTTCTTTTTATACATTTGCTGTTTTTGTTTTGTCATTATGGGGTATTGTGTGTAGGTGGGGGGGGGGGGGGTGTAATCAATTTTAGAATAAGGATGTAACGTAACAAAATGTAGAAAAAGGCAAATGGGTCTGAATACATACCGAATGCACTGTATACTGTATGTATGTGTACACCAGCAGCAATGCTTACATGGATGGAGAATTGACTGACACTTCTTCATATCTTCTCAGAGCACACTGAGGCAGAGGAGTCGTACACTGCAGCTTTAGGATTATGCCCTGTGTGTTCCAGCAAGGAGAGAGCTATCCTCTTCTCTAACCGTGCTGCTGCCCGACTGCACCTGGTAAGAGTGATTAGCTAGTAACATTTAAACTTAACCAAGTGGTGAACTCTGAGGGCCCTTTTTTTAAGGTAATCCAGTTGGGTATTTATAACCCTTCTGAGGTCTCCTGAATTGTCAGTCTCAAGACAGCTGAAGTCTACATTTTTATTGCACAATTATATCCCGTAAACCCAGTGCTTACCGTACATTACTTTGACCCTGACAAACAGAGTCTGTGATCAATAAAAATGACCTTGTCTTGAATCCATCAATATCCTAGGTGTGTGGAGACATTGTAGGCTACACTATGAGGAAATTATAGTCCTAAAAATGCTTTCCAGTTTCACTGACCAGCTCAGTCGCTGGTGATGGCCGACGAGCTCGTGCCAAAAGCCTCTTGTTTTACTTTGTAAAAAAAACAATATTTGAAAGTCAGTGGAAGCTGCTGAGAGGAGGACGGCTCATAATAATGACCGGGATGGAGTCAATGGAATGGTATCAAACACATGGTTTTCATGTTTGATACCATTCATTCCGTTCCAGACATTATTATGAGCCGTCCTCCTCTCAGCAGCCTCCACTGTTGAAAGTTGATAAAATATTTTAGTAGCCTACAAACTGATATAGTCTTCTCTTTTCAGCAGGAGCCATTTGCTTTCCAACCTGTGTTTTCACACGATTGTATTTTAAATATTGCTAAAGGCCTGTTTTGTCTGCATGCTGTTCGCTGACAGATTTGCCACGCATTCCCGACTCTAGGCATGCCTTGTTATTGGGCTACATACCATCCACAGTTAGGCTATTTTTAAAGAAGCTATTGATCCTCTGTGGCCAAATTATAGGCATTATCATGGTGTACTAGGCTATTCAGAACCCGTTATATAGCTCCTCCAGAACCCTTTCTATAGCTCCTCCAGAACCCTTTCTATAGCTCCTCCAGAACCCTTTCTATAGCTCCTCCAGAACCCTTTCTATAGCTCCTCCAGAACCCTTTCTATAGCTCCTCCAGAACCCTTTCTATAGCTCCTCCAGAACCCTTTCTATAGCTCCTCCAGAACCCTTTCTATAGCTCCTCCAGAACCCTTTCTATAGCTCCTCCAGAACCCTTTCTATAGCTCCTCCAGAACCCTTTCTATAGCTCCTCCAGAACCCGTTATATGATCTGTAAGGAAATACTTGATGAGTTGCAGGGTCATGTCTATCAGAGCGGAGAGAGGGAGAAAGATCATATAAAGGGGATCTCATTCCAGTTCTGTGAGCGATACTGGTGTTCTTCTCACACAGCCACGGCTACTTGTTGGTCTCAAGTATAGGTTACAACGTTGTGCAAACCTTAAGCCCTGACCGGCCCGGCCCAACGCGAATCAACTCTTAGAATATCAACCCTGGGCTGGAAATCTACTTTTTTTCACATCACATCTTTGAGGGGGGGGGGGGGGGGGGGGGGGAATTAACAAAGAGGCAACACGAATGAACTTTGATCTCTTCTATCTGCATTTTTTACATAGCAAAAAGTGAAAACTTTGTTTCATGCCACAATAGGTACTGGATCCGGTCAAATAGGTTCCGGAATTAAACAGTCCAAAATGGAGAGGTGCCGGATCCTGTCCTAACAGGCTAAAATGAAGCGCTGAGTAAACCACCATTATCTCCCAAGAGGGTGGGGCTAAGAGAGACAGATCTCTTGTGACCCCTAGTGGTGCTCTACTGTGGCTACATGCTACATAAGTTTAGGATAGGTTTGACTGGCAAACACAATCCTACCTGGTTATTCAGATGGCTCGGGTTAAGACATCAACAGGTCATTTGGAATTGATGTCATCTTGTCGTAACCTTTCCACCCAAACAAATACATAACAAAATGGTGACTGCTGAGTTTGAAACACCTTTCCCCCTCTAATAGGATAAGAATGAGAGAGCCATCGCCGACTGCACCAAGGGTGAGTCTGTTACGTCTCTGTTCTAATTCCACAATGCAAGATGATTGACCTGTCTGGGACATGGCATGCCAGACGATTGACCTGTCTGGGACATGGCATGGCATGCCAGACGATTGACCTGTCTGGGACATGGCATGGCATGCCAGACGATTGAACTGTCTGGGACATGGCATGGCATGCCAGACGATTGAACTGTCTGGGACATGGCATGCCAGACGATTGACCTGTCTGGGACATGGCATGCCAGACGATTGACCTGTCTGGGACATGGCATGCCAGACGATTGACCTGTCTGGGACATGGCATGCCAGACGATTGACCTGTCTGGGACATGGCATGCCAGACGATTGACCTGTCTGGGACATGGCATGGCATGCCAGACGATTGACCTGTCTGGGACATGGCATGCCAGACGATTGACCTGTCTGGGACATGGCATGCCAGACGATTGACCTGTCTGGGACATGGCATGCCAGACGATTGACCTGTCTGGGACATGGCATGCCAGACGATTGACCTGTCTGGGACATGGCATGCCAGACGATTGACCTGTCTGGGACATGGCATGCCAGACGATTGACCTGTCTGGGACATGGCATGCCAGACGATTGACCTGTCTGGGACATGGCATGCCAGACGATTGACCTGTCTGGGACATGGCATGGCATGCCAGAGGATTGACCTGTCTGGGACATGGCATGGCATGCCAGAGGCTTGACCTGTCTGGGACATGGCATGGCATGCCAGACGATTGACCTGTCTGGGACATGGCATGCCAGACGATTGAACTGTCTGGGACATGGCATGGCATGCCAGACGATTGACCTGTCTGGGACATGGCATGGCATGCCAGATGATTGACCTGTCTGGGACATGGCATGGCATGCCAGATGATTGACATGTCTGGGACTTGGCATGGCATGCCAGATGATTGACCTGTCTGGGACATGGCATGGCATGCCAGACGATTGACCTGTCTGGGACATGGCATTCCAGACGATTGAACTGTCTGGGACATGGCATGGCATGCCAGACGATTGACCTGTCTGGGACATGGCATGCCAGACGATTGACCTGTCTGGGACATGGCATGGCATGCCAGACGATTGACCTGTCTGGGACATGGTGTGTGCTTCTTTCCAAGTATATTGTGTGAAGAAGACACAATTCCCACTCCAGAACACTGTTTTAAAAAAATATATTATAATAATTCTGTTCAGGCGTATGATCGAAATCACTAACGCCAGCTGCAGATTTGGATAAATGCCATTTGTATTATTCATACCCAACGCTACATAACTAGAACTCTGTCCTTGTTTTCGTCACCTCCAGCCATAGAGTTGAACCCAAACTACATGCGAGCGATCCTGCGGAGGGCAGAGCTCTATGAGAAAACAGACAAGCTGGATGAGGCTTTGGAAGACTACAAGGCTGCTCTGGAGAAAGACCCCGACCTGCCTTCAGCCAGAGAGGCCTGCATGGTTAGTAGCAACCACTGACATTTAAACTATAATATATAATTGTTAGCAGAATAGAGAAGGCTTACATTTTAAGTCACTCTTCGCCTCCCAAGTGGCGCAGAGGTTTAAGGCACTGCATCACTACAGACCCAGGTTCGATCCCGTGCTGTATCACAACCAGCCGTGATCGGGAGTCCCATAGGGCGGCGCACAATTGGCCCAGCGTCATCCGGGTTAGGGGAGGGTTTGGCCGCGCGCCTGCAGGCTGACCTCGGTCGTCAGTTGAACAGTGTTTCCTCTGACACATTGGTGCGGCTGGCTTCCGGGTGTTAAAAAAGCGCGGTTTGGCAGGTCATGTTTGGGAGGACGCATGACTCGACCTTTGCCTTTTTCGACCTGTTGGGGAGTTGCAGCGATGAGACAAGATCGAGAAAGGGGGTAAAATACACTCCCCCAAAAAACATATAACAAAAAAACAACACTCTTCAGTAAATGTCGACATTTCATGTCGTAGTTTAACACATGAACAGTATTGTGTCAAGGTTTTCATTTTAACATTGAATGTTGTTAGGTTTGCCTTTGGCGAAACCCAAACAGCCAATAATAATCAATAATCAATAATAATGAAGTGTTTGATATGAGGCCCAGGTATTAAACCATTTCATTGATTTTGCTTGTTTAATAGCTAGGGTGTCAAATTCATCAAATAAAACTAAATGCATTTACTGTTTAACATGAAATATTGAATGCTAGGCTAACTGAAATGTCTTGGACAAAGATGTGTTTTTCATCTTTCCATTCAATGAGGTTTGTGGTTGACAGTTTCTATGTTCCTGATTTGTTCTGAATGAGGCTCTGCAATAATAACAGGAGCCGAGTAGCAGCTCTTACTAATGTAGCCATGAGGGGGAGGCTTACACAACACAAGCTCACAGCGCCTGCATCCCAAAAGGCATCCTATTCGTCCCTTTTAGAGTGCACTAACTAGTGCACTAAGTGCAATACATAGGGAATAAGGTGCCGTTTGAGGCACGGCTTGGACTGGCCTGGAATAGAAGCTTTTCTCCATCTGAAATGCACCATCTGACACTAAATGGTCTCAAAATACTCTCGTCTTATCTCCCCAGCCCCGACACACACCGGTACACACACATACACTTACCAGAGAATCAACTCCTCCCAACAACTCCACAGTTAATTATACTGAACAAAAATATAAACGCAACAAGTGTCAGTCCCATGTTTCGTGAGCAGAAATTTTCCACTCACAAAAAGCTTATTTTTATCTGATTTTTGGGCACAAATGTTTTGGGCACATTCCTGTTAGTGAGCATTTCTCCTTTGCCAAGATAATCCAGCCACCTGACAGGTGTGGTATATCAATAAGCTGATTAAACAGCATTATCATTACACAGGTGCACCTTGTACTGGGGACATTAAAAGGCCACTCTAAAATGTGCAGTTTTGTCATACAACACAATGCCACAGAAGACTCAAGTTTTGAGGGAGTGTGCAATTGGCATGCTGACTGCAGGGATGTCCACCAGAACTTGAATGTTCTGGTGGATAATTGAATGTTCATTTCTCTACCATAAGCCACCTCCAACATTATTTTAGAGAATTTGGCAGTATGTCCAACTGGCCTCATCCGCTGACCACGTGTAACCACGTCAGTCTAGGACTTCCGGCTTCTTCACCTGCAGAATCGTCTGATACCAGCCACCGGACAGCTGCTGAAACTGTGGGTTTGCACAACTGAAGAATTTCTGCAGGAACTGTCAGAAACCGTCTTTGGGAAGCACATCTGCGTGCTTGTCGTCCTCACCAGGGTCTTGACCTGACTGCAGTTTGGCGTTGTAACTGACTTCAGTGGTCAAATGCTCACCTTCAATGGCCACTGGCACGCTAGAGAAGTGTGCTCTTCAGGGATGAATCCTAGTTTCAACTATAACGGGCAGACTGCGTGCATGGCGTCGTGTGGGTGAGTGGTTTGCTGATGTCAACATTGTGAACAGAGTGCCCCCTGGTGGTGGGGTTATGGAATGGGCAAGCATAAGCTACGGACAACGGACACCGGACACAATTGCATTTTATCAATGGCGATTTGAATGCACAGAGATACCGTGACGAGATCCCGAGGCCCATTGTCGTGCCATTCATCCGTCGCCATCACCTCATGTTTCAGGATGATAATCTGTATACTACTTGGAAGCTGACACTGTCTCAGTTCTTCAGTGGTCTGTAGACTCACCAGACATGTTTGGGATGCTTTTGATCGATGCGTACAACACCGTGTTCCAGTTCCCGCCAATATCCAGAACCTTCGCACACCCATTAAAGAGGAGTAGGAAAACATTCCACAGGCCACAATAAACAGCCTGATCAACTCTATGTGAAGGAGATGTGTCGCACCGCATGAGGCAAATGGTGGTCACACCAGATACTGACTGGTTTTCCTGCACCCCCAGGAAAACATTTCAAAGACATAAGTACAAGTCCATTTTTTTTCTTCTTTTTTTCTGTGGCCAACAGTTGAATATCTGTATTCCCAGTCATGTGAAATCCATAGATTAGGGCCTAATGACTTTCAATTGACCGATTTTCCTTAAACTCAGCAAAAAAAGAAACGTCCCTTTTTCAGGACCCTGTCTTTCAAAGATCATTAGTAAAAATCCAAATAACTTCATAGATCTTCATTGTGAAGGGTTTAAACACTGTTTCCCATGCTTGTTCAATGAACCATGAACAATTAATGAACATGCACCTGTGGAACGGTCGTTAAGACACTAACAGCTTACAGATGGTAGGCAATTAAGGTCACAGTTATGAAAACTTAGGACACTAAAGAGGCCTTTCTAATGACTCTGGAAAAACACCAAAAGAAAGATGCCCAGGGTCCCTGCTCATAGGCATGCTGCAAGGAGGCATGAGAACCGCAGATGTGGCCAGGGCAATAAATTGCAATGTCCGTACTGTGAGACGCCTAAGACAGCGCTACAGGGAGACAGGACGGACAGCTGATCATCCTCGCAGTGGCAGAGCACGTGTGACAATACCTACACAGGATTGGTACTTCCGAAACTCACACCTGCGGGACAGGTACAGGATGGCAACAACAAATGTCCGAGTTACACCAGGAATGCACAATCCATCAGTGCTCAGACTGTCCGCAATAGGCTGAGAGAGGCTGTACTGAGGGCTTGTAGGCCTGTTGTAAGGCAGGTCCTCACCAGACATCACCGGCAACAACGTCGCCTATGGGCATAAACCCACCGTCGCTGGACCAGACAGGACTGGCAAAAAGTGCTCTTCACTGATGAGTCGCAGTTTTGTCTCACCAGGGGTGATGGTCGGATTTTCGTTTATCATCGAAGGAATGAGCGTTACACCGAGGCCTGTACTCTGGAGCGGGATCGAGGTGGAGGTTCCGTCATGACCTGGGGGCAGTGTGTCACCGTATTCTTCGTACTGAGCTTGTTGTCATTGCAGGCAATCTCAACTGGCAAATCTGGTGTAGTCCACGAGGAGATGCACTGCAGTACTTAATGCAGCTGGTGGCCACACCAGATACTGACTGTTACTTTTGATTTTTGACCCCCCCCCCCCATTACTTAAAATAAGTGAGGATGTTTTTTTGCTGCGTTTATGAACTTTAACTCAATAAAATATTTCTAGTTGCGTTTTTATATTTTTGTTCAGTGTAGAATGGATAATGTGTGATAACTTCTGTCCTTGGAGGCGGGCTGTCTAGACCTGCAGCACCCTAGATGGAAGATGCTGTGTAGACCTGCAGCACCCTAGATGGAAGTGTCTAGACCTGCAGCATCCGAGATGGAAGATGACAGTGAATACAAAACAGAGGAAAGGGATCCTTCTGACTTGAGATGGATAATAAGGTGTTACTGTGAAGGGTTTACCTCCCGCTAGCTCTAGTGCAGGGGTCAGGTGTAATGTGTTCCCACCACAGGGATGTTGCCAAGACGACCTGAAGGTAAAGTAGTGGAAAGTGTTTTATTCTGTGAAGTTCCATTCCATACAGTGCTGGTAGGATGAGTACAATATAAGGTCAGCAGAAGGTAAACCGTATCAGCCAGTAGTCTTCACAGCAACCAGGCACATGGCATTTACCTCGACTGTCTCTCTCCCTCTCCTCCGTACAGCGGCTTCCACAACAGATCCACGAGCGAAATGAGAAGCTGAAGGACGATATGATGGGTATGAGATCACCAACTGCTTTTCTATTGGTTTGCATAGATTGCACCCCCAGGAAAACATTTCAAAGACATAGGTGCAGTGCATTCGGAAAGTATTCAGACCCCTTCCCTTTTTACATGACAAAGTGAAAACAGGTTTTTAGAAATGTTTGCAAATGTATAAAAAAATTATTTTTAAACAGATCGCTTATTTACATAAGTATTCAGTTTATTTGCTATGAGACTCAAAATTGAGCTCAGGTGCATTGTCGTCGTCCCCCCCCCCCCCCCCCCCCATTGATCATCCTAGAGATGTTTCTACAACTTGTTTTTAAAGACTAAAGTACATTCACTGACTAGCAAAAAAAACAAAACAACAACTGTGCCTTGTGATATGTTTTAAATCATATTGTTGTCAGGTGAGGGTGACCCAGGCCGGTTCTGTTCCATCATGGTCTCACTATAAGGTTGTGTGTGTGGACCCAGTTGCTACTCACTAGGCTGGGAGTGGGGAACACTGCTTGGAATTGAAATTGACCATGAAGCGGTGTGTAGGGAGGGAGGCTCTTTAATCAACATTTTCTATTCATTTGACCTTTTATTTTACCTTTATTTAACTGGGCAAGTCAGTTAAGAACAAATTCTTATTTTCAATGACGGCCTAGAAACAGTGGGTTAACTGTCTGTTCAGGGGCAGAACGACAGATTTGTACCTTGTCAGCTGGGGGGTTTGAACTTACTAGTCCAATGCTCTAACCACTAGGCTACGCTGCCGCCCCTTGGAGCTGTGCTGGGGAAAACAGCTCACTTCTAAAGTACCGAGTTTGTAGAGTAGAACAAAGCTAAGCATACAGTGTATTGGAATATCATCTCATTTGCAATTGTCAATAGAAAAATACTGACTTCAATTAAGTGTTTTCATGTGTTATTGGTCATTTTTGTTTTTCATCATCGTTTTTGTCATTATTTAGCTTTTTAATGTCTCTCCCTATCTATCTGTCATTAGGCAAACTGAAGGACTTGGGCAATATGTTCCTGCGGCCATTTGGTCTGTCCACATCAAACTTCCAGGTAAACCAGGATTCGGGCACTGGATCCTACTCTGTCAACTTTGTTCAGAATCCTAACAACAACAGATCACAGCATGAGGAGCCTGTCTGAGAGCCGTCGTCACACCTGGCTTGGCCACCCATCCTCAGAGCTAAGAGACGGACAGTCAGGATCCTCCACTGGTGTGTCAGAGTGGGATCCATTTTGAAATTTAAAAGGCAGTCTTTCATGGTTAAATAAGATTGTGTGTGAGAGATGGTGGGCAATCTGAAAGGGCCATTAAATAAGTGACTGTTACTTTGCTGCGTTGTCTTTTTAAACTGTATTTTTATGGAGCGATTTCATTTGCCACTTCTTCTTTGACGTTAGGATTTGAGGATTGAAAGTGTCACCGGCCTGTAAACACTCAGGTTACACAATTGATGTACGACAAATTTCACAACTTCTCAAGAATATATGCGGTATCACACCATTTTGTCAAATGGGTTGTACAACCTCTGTGTGTACAGGGCCATAGTGTAGTTGTTAAATTGGGTTGTACAACCTCGGTGTGTACAGGGCCATAGTGTAGTTGTTAAATTGGGTTGTACAACCTCTGTGTGTACAGGGCCATAGTGTAGTTGTTAAATTGGGTTGTACAACCTTGGTGTGTACAGGGCCATAGTGTAGTTGTTAAATTGGGTTGTACAACCTCTGTGTGTACAGGGCCATAGTGTAGTTGTTAAATTGGGTTGTACAACCTCTGTGTGTACAGGGCCATAGTGTAGTTGTTAAATTGGGTTGTACAACCTCGGTGTGTACAGGGCCATAGTGTAGTTGTTAAATTGGGTTGTACAACCTCGGTGTGTACAGGGCCATAGTGTAGTTGTTAAATTGGGTTGTACAACCTCGGTGTGTACAGGGCCATAGTGTAGTTGTTAAATTGGGTTGTACAACCTCTGTGTGTACAGGGCCATAGTGTAGTTGTTAAATTGGGTTGTACAACCTCGGTGTGTACAGGGCCATAGTGTAGTTGTTAAATTGGGTTGTACAACCTCTGTGTGTACAGGGCCATAGTGTAGTTGTTAAATTGGGTTGTACAACCTCGGTGTGTACAGGGCCATAGTGTAGTTGTTAAATTGGGTTGTACAACCTCGGTGTGTACAGGGCCATAGTGTAGTTGTTAAATTGGGTTGTACAACCTCGGTGTGTACAGGGCCATAGTGTAGTTGTTAAATTGGGTTGTACAACCTCGGTGTGTACAGGGCCATAGTGTAGTTGTTAAATTGGGTTGTACAACCTCTGTGTGTACAGGGCCATAGTGTAGTTGTTAAATTGGGTTGTACAACCTCGGTGTGTACAGGGCCATAGTGTAGTTGTTAAATTGGGTTGTACAACCTCTGTGTGTACAGGGCCATAGTGTAGTTGTTAAATTGTATTGAAAGATGAATTACTTTGTAGGCCTTTATTTGACTTAACTATTCAGAGGATGGCGAAGTACAATATAGAATAAAATACTCACACACCAAGTACAAAGGCAAACAGCAAATTTACTGATTTTTAAGATAGGGATACATTAATAACAGGATGTCCCACAACCACCAGTCAGTCGTATGTTTAGTCAAGTAAACTATTTGATTGTATTGAAACGCATATATATGTACACGAGAAAGAGAGATGAGCCACAGCTGATTCAGTCACTGTGGCTCTCTTCAGACTGACTGAACGTTTCCCTTTTGGAATCCCCAATATGGCCTGTATCACATCATGGCCTCCGGGGGGGGGGGGGTCAAGTCAACTGGCCCTATGTGTCTTGATGTGAGGGGGGAGGGGGAGGGGGGGGGGGGGAGAGATGAATACTGTATGTAGGTTGGTTTGACCCTAGAGAAAGAGAGTGAGGAGGGACAGCTGGCAAAGAAAATGACATGTAAATTCTTAAATTCGCACATTTTAATGTCATAACCTCTTTGAGCTGGATAAAGGGGAGAGAACCAAGGGAAGGGTGAAAGACACGTGTGAAAGTCACACGACACTGAGCGGAGGAGTGTGATAGTGGCCCATCTTTGTTTCCCTGTATTTGACTGTCAACTGTAGACGACACACCTCAAGTACTGCAACACTCCAGCTCCCCAGGAACATTCTAGACATTTGGAGGTGTTCAGCAGGGCTCAATTCGATCCGTGAAGAGCTGCGCTACGAGTGTGATCGAAATGTAAAAGCAATGTTCCAGCGTCACCAAATGTTAAATCGCGTTATAAAATGCTGGACTTCAGCTATACGGATTGAATCGAGCCCTAAGGCTGCTTGTAGCTCACTGTGGAATAACAGGAGCCAATTTATGGTTGTGGCAGAGACAGCAACAAGATCATATTTCCCGCACAACACAAACCCATTTTTCTGCGACTGCACTGCAATAGCATAGCACATGCCATCTTTATTGCACTACATTTTAGATTTTATTTTACATAATATTGTTTTTATTCCTTTTTTTTTTTTTACATTTACATGAGTCATTTAGCAGACGCTCTTATCCAGAGCGACTTACAGGAGCAATTCGTCGGGTTAAGTGCCTTGCTCAAGGGCACATCGATAAAAAAATTCGCCTAGTCGCCTCAAGAGATTCGAACAAGCGACCTGTTACTGGCCCAAAGCTCTCTCTTTGCATTTCAAGATCACTGATCAACCCTGCAAAGTCCTGTCACAACGTCTGTAATAGATACCAATAACAGTCAGAGAACCCACGTGTGCTTGTCTACTGCAGAAGTCTCCACTCAAACGAAGATCACATTCTTGAGGAAATGGACGCCCTGCTCAAAACAAATCAGATGGATAGGCCTGGAGGAGTAGGTCTGCTTTCCATTATAAATATATAAATGTTCCTTCTTTCCGATACTTAAATAAAAAATAATTATGTCCATGACATGTCTCCATCAATTCTGGACACGTCCTTCCGTTCGACAGTCTTGCAACCAATGGCGGTGTTAGGAGTCAAGGGCCCGTCAGCAGCCCTTCAGCGTTGCAGCGCTGGAAGAGAAGAGAGAGATGGACACATCAGGGACCTTTTCATCCAAATCAGAGGACGTTCTTGCTGTATTTGGCCGTAAAAAGCACATTCAATAGCCACACAAAAAAAAGGCTTTAAAAAAAAATCCAAGCACAGACATTATTGAAAAAGGCTATCCTATGGTACCTGGCAGGACGGCCATTCATCCAAATACTAAAATGTTAATTGAATATGGACTGTAGGTCATTAGTCAGCCAACAACACAAGGTTTTTGAGGGGACTCCGGTGAACTCGGGAATGAACCTTGTACCCCTTGAATAAACGGTACATTGTTGACGCTACAACGGCTTTACTTGCAGACTGGAGAACACTCCTAAGGCGTTTTGGGAGGGCTCATGTATGTATCTCTACCGGAGTTGTCCTGTACGGATGTCTCAGCAAGTATCTGACTGTGGCAAACCAAGATAGACATCACAAATGAGTCATCGTGTTCAGTCATAAACGGTTCAGCAGTTTGCTGGACTGCCATGCATTTAACTCAACGGAATATTCAAATGTCCTTGAGATCCAAGCCAGATAACCTAGACTGCTGCCGAGTGGATTGTTTTATTTAAGTAAGGTTGTGTATGCTGCTCCTGTAACATACATATATAGGTTGTCTTTTAATTTGTATTTCAAACCAAAACGTTACTTCACAGCACCATTTCATTTACAAAAGCATTGCTTTCAACCCCTTGACTGACAGCACTTTAGCAATGGTTCTTTTTCCATTATAGCCTATGAAGTCAATGATCTGCCATGCAGGACCTCTATACCAGACGGTGTCAGTCATGCTGTTCTCTCGGCTGCCGCACGGTAAGCGGTACCGATGCACCAAGTCTGGAACCAACAGGACCCTGAACATCTTCTACCTCCAAGTCATAAGACTGGTCGTGTACATATTTACCTCCATTAACTCGTACCCCTGCACATCGACTCAGTACTGGTACGCCGTGTATATAGCCAAGTTACCATTACATTGTGTATATTATCATTACGTCTCTCTCTGCATTGTTGGGAAGAGCCCGTAAGTAAGCCTTTCACTGTTGTTCCACACCTGTTGTTTACGAAGCATGTGACATATAAAAGTTGATTTGTTCTGTATGACCTAGCTATTAAATTATTGCCTAGTCAGACAATTATTACTGTAAGGCCTATCAGCCCGTTGGAACAGTAGTAACGGTCTGACTAGGTGATAGATAGGTCCTATATCTGTTTGCAGGTAAGAAACTCTGTTCAATAAAAGGAATGATTTTGCGCAACATTTTTCTACCATATTCCCCCTTTTCCTCCCATTATCATTCATATAACAACCCCAGGTGACACAGGGGCCTTGTCTGGCTAACAGCCCCAGGTGACACAGGGGCCTTGTCTGGCTAACAGCCCCAGGTGACACAGGGGCCTTGTCTGGCTAACAGCCCCAGGGGCCAGACACAGGGGCCTTGTCTGGCTAACAGCCCCAGGTGACACAGGGGCCTTGTCTGGCTAACAGCCCCAGGTGACACAGGGGCCTTGTCTGGCTAACAGCCCCAGGTGACACAGGGGCCTTGTCTGGCTAACAGCCCCAGGTGACACAGGGGCCTTGTCTGGCTAACAGCCCCAGGTGACACAGGGGCCTTGTCTGGCTAACAGCCCCAGGTGACACAGGGGCCTTGTCTGGCTAACAGCCCCAGGTGACACAGGGGCCTTGTCTGGCTAACAGCCCCAGGTGACACAGGGGCCTTGTCTGGCTAACAGCCCCAGGTGACACAGGGGCCTTGTCTGGCTAACAGCCCCAGGTGACACAGGGGCCTTGTCTGGCTAACAGCCCCAGGTGACACAGGGGCCTTGTCTGGCTAACAGCCCCAGGTGACACAGGGGCCTTGTCTGGCTAACAGCCCCAGGTGACACAGGGGCCTTGTCTGGCTAACAGCCCCAGGTGACACAGGGGCCTTGTCTGGCTAACAGCCCCAGGTGACACAGGGGCCTTGTCTGGCTAACAGCCCCAGGTGACAGACACAGGGGCCAGACACGGGCCTTGTCTGGCTAACAGCCCCAGGTGACACAGGGGCCTTGTCTGGCTAACAGCCCCAGGTGACAGACAGTTTTTATACAGGTCTGCTATTTCATAAAAGCCCCACAAAATGTTGCAGTAAAATCGCAGCTAATGAAAAGACCACAAGCTCCATTTTAAAAGGTGTGGTCATTGTCAACATCAAAGGCCCCGCATTTGGTGCAAAAGAGACAATAGAAGTATCTCGAATTCCAAATGACCATCAATGTCTTTATAACAGCTTGTTTCAAGATGAAACTGAAGGCTTATAAACGTCATTGGATTTGTAGGTGTTAATGGAAGTAGGAGCACTAAAATGACGACAACTTAGGGCAGATTCTTTAAAGTTTACATTTTATTTATATATTTTTTTTAAAACAGCAGAAAACATTTACACAAGTGTTCATCAAATGTTACTTTTCAACGTGTGTTTTTTGTGTTGTCTCCTCTATACAGCATTCTCTGATCTGCAAACAGATGATAGAGGTCAGAAAGAAACAGAACCAACTGTCATAACCATACATGTCTCTGCTTGTAGCCATGATCAGGTCAGTGTGTGCTACCAAGCAAGAGGCCTCTGATCTCTACCTGTTCGGGCCAAAAGGGCAAAAGTGAGGCAATGTTAGTCTTTACTGTATGTACGTTTCATATTTAGTCAGAGGGGCTAGTAACATATTTAGGAAATGTAGTTCATTTCTGTGATGAAGTGGTCAAATCTGAAGTGAACCCATAATTACAGAACAGATCATCTCCCCACCCTACAGCCAGCAGGAGAGGTTCTTTCCATTCCCCCACCCCCCCCTTTCAGCCAGCCAGGATGATTCAATTTCCGCACCCCCCCCCCCTCAGCCAGCAGGAGAGGTCACCTTTCCTCATCCTGCCCTCCCCTCAGTCACACACACAAAAAAAAACTTTAACATGAATCATCATGAAAGTTCTAAATAATTTGATACAGATTGTACTGTACATAATATATAAAATCAAGATTCACAGTCGTACGAGATTAGCCAAGCAGTGAAGGAAGTGATAGAAGATAAAGTTCAGACGCACCAATTAAAATCAACACACATTTCCCACTTCAAATTAGGGTGAAGTAGGTCTAACAACGGAAACTGAGAAATCACTGGGAAAACTTAATAAATCAACAAGATATGGCAAACCCATAGTAAAAGTTGAACACAATTGGCAAAAAAATATAGTCACTCCATGTAACGTGCTACCATATCACATCGGTCTATGTGAGGAGTAACTAAAATGGCTTCCCACGGCCAATGCTAGTCGACTCAATATCATTGGAATGGGAATCTTTCGCTGCATCAACTAAATGTTTGTTGAAAATGTCCCGATGCAGACAATTCATTAAAATCTGTGATTTTTAAAACAACTGGGCATCATTTTATGTATGAAAAAACCAAGGCGCTAGCTAGGAAGATTAGAGAAGTAGGGATAGAACAGTCTTGGATAACTCAGTAGAGCATTAGGTAGACAGGACATAGTCAGATAGAAGAACAGAGACTGGGGGAGTGTGGAGGCCGAGAAGAGAGTCAAGGGAACTGGAGTATGTAGTAGCACTGTAGAAATATGGGTGGGGGTGGGGGGGGGCACTGTATCAATAGCCATCTCTGTTTTGAGAGGGGATGAGGAGCGGCACACCATCCTCCTCTCCTCACCACCCCGGCTCACCTGTCTGGCTTAAAGGCTCCTCACCACCCCGGCTCACCTGTCTGGCTTAAAGGCTCCTCACCACCCCGGCTCATCTGTCTGGCTTAAAGGCTCCTCGCTACCAAGGCTCACCTGTCTGGCTTAAAGGCTCCTCACCACCCCGGCTCACCTGTCTGGCTTAAAGGCTCCTCACCACCCCGGCTCACCTGTCTGGCTTAAAGGCTCCTCACCACCCCGGCTCACCTGTCTGGCTTAAAGGCTCCTCACCAACCTGGCTCACCTGTCTGGCTTAAAGGCTCCTCGCTACCAAGGCTCACCTGTCTGGCTTAAAGGCTCCTCACCAACCTGGCTCACCTGTCTGGCTTAAAGGCTCCTCGCTACCAAGGCTCAACTGTCTGGAAAGTCCTGGCAGGCAGCTCCCACAGCCAGGCAGCTATGACTATGTCCGAGGTACAGCAGATACATGAGCCCCTATATGCCTGCTCTCTCTTCAAATCCACAAGTGTCCACTTCCTGGTCACATCACAGCTACAGCATGTCTTCCACCCGTACAGATACATAATATCTACTCCTGCTCAGATCCTGTATCTTTCCATTCACAGTATCTGACACTGAACCGTTTGTTGCATAGACTGAAAGAAATACCCTTTTGTCTCTAAGATTTTGACAATTGGCAGCGGAACTCGATCGATCAACCTATGAACCCGCGGTGTTAAAACATGACGGAAGTTTCTTTGCACAAAGAGTGACATTTAAAGGCTTCAATTTAAGAAGTAAAAGGAGAATATTCCAAATCACCGACCAGTGAATAAAAATGTTCCTAAAATATACAATTACCAGATTTCCACCAGGTTGGAAAAGGTGATCCTTGATAGGATAAAGGAAAAATACACTGCCATCCTTATTTACCCAGCAAGGTTCATAACCCCATACCATCCAGTCCCTTTTCAAGCATACAAAAAAATAAAGATTACTGGTTGTGTTCTGGCCTGAAATATTTAGTTTCTTTCTCCCTGGAAGGTGAGGGGGCCCTGTAGGTGACGAGCAGGGGAGAGATGCAGGGGGGGGGACGAAAGTGGGTGCCATTTTTGCCTACCTTTCCTTTTCCCCCAAAGCACACCACCTCACGTCTCGAATTGTGTAAGCAAGGCGCGAACCTCGGGAGTGAGCTGCTTGGCAGCCTTGGCTGCCTCTGTGATGGCTTTACGGTACAAGCCCTTTCTCTTCTTGTCGAAGCGTGACTGGAAGCTTTCTAGAAAAGGGGCGACCTGTGCAAGAGCCAGGAAGGAGGTGGTGGGTGAACCGAACCAGGCGACACGGGCCTCCTGCCTGACTAAGAGCCCATTATCTTTACGACTGATCTGAATGCCTAAGACGCGGGCTGGCCACCAGGGAAAGCCATATATTTTGGCCCAAACAATGTCCCCTACGCAAATGGTCCTGCCCTCCAGAGAGACACACTTAGACACATTTTTAGAAAACACTTTCTGAGATTTACAGGGCTTTTTCTCTTCTGTAGGGGCAGGCGACGGGTCAGCGACTGCTGAGGACGTGCCGGGGACAGGGGGCGGGGGGCGACCGGGAGGGGGAAAGTTAAAGCTCTCCGTAGAGCTACACTCTGAGTCCGAGGACTTTAAGTCGTCTGCACTATCAACGCTGCACATAGAGGTATTAGAGGAGTCCGGCTGGCCGGGGTTAAGGTTCATGAAAACGACAAGGTTGCCAGCCTTGCTGCCACGCGTCTCCCGCCTCTCCTCCTGCCCCCCCTGCTCCTCCGGCTCCGCCTTGGGGTCACCGTGCTCCGTGGCTGTGGGGGGCTCCACTTGGGGCTGAGGACAAACCTCAGGTTCTGGCCCGTTATCTGGGCCCTGGCTTTCAGCAGCAGCGGCTTGGCCTGTGGAGCAGGAGGAGGAGGAGGAGGAGCATGTGGCGGTGCAGCGGGGCGCGTCTGGCTTTGGAGGCGACAAACAGCCACTTCCCGGCACTTTCTCCAGGCAAGGCGGCTTACATGTAGAAGAGTCGTTCTCTTCATTACGGTACCTTTGAGGCTTGATGCGCATCCTGGGTGGGAGAGGGGTGGCGCTGCTTGGTCCCACCCCGCTGATCTGCTGCAGCCGCCGAGTGAAGTGGACCTTCTGGTGTGCGTGGGCCTCCTGCAGGGCGGCTGCCCTCGTCATCGTCTTGGCGTTGCCACTGCTGTCAGTGACTACCGTAGTCTCCCTCTGCCTCTTCTGGGCCTTGGCCAGTTTCAGCACCTCCCGGGCCTTGGAGTGATCAACATTTTTGCTCTGCAGCACTTTCTTGGCATTGAGCTGGACTCTGGAGCCGCTGTTCACCGGTGATGATGTTGTGGTGGAGGTCGCTCTCAGAACCCTGTTCCCTCCAGCTCCGCCCTTCACCTGGCCCAGAGAGGAGGAAGAAGAGGAGACCTGCCGTTTGGCCACCTCAGCAGCACGGCTCTTCTCCTCTGAGCGGGGGTCGTTGCGCGGCCGCTTGCTGACAGCGCTGTCGTTGCGTCTCCGCTTGGCATCCTCGCTCCTAGAGTCTGACACGGGGCCTCTGCGCGGCTCCCTCTTGTCCACTGTCGTGACAGCGCCCTTGCACTTGTCACAGAGCACCTGACGGGGCCGCAACTTGATGGCGTTCATGATGGAGGTGGGCTCCTCGCGGTACAGCCTGCGCTTGGGCCGCCTGATCTTGCGGGGAGGCGGCTGAGGTATCGACTGGTTGTAGGTGTCCCTGATGAACAAAGGGGGAGGGTAAGGGGCACCTTCCTGAAACAGTGGGGGAGGTTTTGAAGTCCATGGGTTAGACTGGGGGTCAGGGTTCGGTTCGGGCACTGTGGCGACTTGGCCATCGGGGTTTTCCTGGACTGGCTTTTCCACATTCTCGGTTTCTGGCTGGTGTTGTTCCATCTTTAGCTGCATAGATTCGGGTTTCTCCTTGTATTCTCTCTCCGGGAACAGAGTGATTGGAATTCCATAGGGTCCAAACCTGAGAATAGAAAGTTGAGAGGATTTAGAAACTGTGGATAACTCAACCACAACAACAAAATAACTCATATCATTCATTGGCTTTGTTTGTTTTGAGTGTTTCTTGTATTTCTGACATTTCATGCTAATTCAAGACATTTCTAATTTCAGGCCTACATAGGTACATTTAGTACATACATCTAAAGCCATTAAATCCTGAACATGCGAGGAGTAAAGTTTCAGACATAAAAAGAGTGCTGTGAAGAACAGTGGCACACTAAATTAGTGTTGCATGAGATCAAAGGAGTTCCCACAGACAAACACAAAACCACCGTAGGTAACTGCAGTGCACAGGGCCCTGAAACCACAGCAGGAAACCAAGCTTTCTTTACGATATTAATGCTAAACTTCCCTCCAACTTTATTCATTAAAATAGAAAGTGAGTCAGAAACAATGAAGTCTTAAAATCACTTAAATTTAACTCTGTGTAATCTACGTAATCCCCGAAAGTAGTTATTTATCATGAGAAGACCATAAACAAAAGCTAGTAATGTTGCACACTCCAAGAAAGGTTCAAATCTCACCTTTCTGGTCAAAATAGTTATACATGGCTGAGGTGTAGTCACTTTTGAGGACACAGTGCAAATATGATAAGAATCTGAAATATTTTATACAACGCATTGCCTAGTCAACAAAACTGGATAAATAGGGCTTGAAATGACTTATATGATTTCTAAATATAGTATAATCAAATTATAAAACCACTAACGTGAAGAATTTACCTTCCTTATAACAATAAAATACATATTTGTATGTTTAGCGTTAGAGAAAATGTGTTTATTCTTGAAAGGTCCCTCTTGATCAAAACATCTGTCCCCATCGCTGTGAACATCTCACAGAGCACTAGCGTGGCATCCTGAACTCGTTAGGAACCTGCCTTTCATCTCATATATTATCAATCTATGACAAACAGAAAGTGTTTTTTTTTTTTTTTAACCTATTCATTATTTTGGATTAATGGCTATAAATGGATCTCTGAATGTGCTATAGTGATGAAAGCACAAAGGATTGTAGGCAGGATGGGTCATATCCTACCTCTAGTGGGTCTGTACTGAACTACCCTTCCTCCCCTTTGGAGAATCAATCAAATGTATTTATAAAGCCCTTTTTACATCAGCCGATGTCACAAAGTGTCTCAAAGTGCTATACAGAAACCCAGCCTAAAACCCCAAACAGCAAGCAATGCAGGTGTAGAAGCATGTAGAAAGGCAGGAACCTAGGTAGAAACCTAGAGAGGAACCAGGCTCTGGGGGGTGGCCAGTCCTCTTCTGGCTGTGCCGGGTGGGAGAACAAAACAATGGATCTATACTCTTCCTTAAAGAGATTGAATGGGATCTTACGCATTTACAAATTCATAACATATTGTACAAAGTGAAATTTGTAACATACAAATTTCAGGATTTTTATTAGATTTTTGCAGTATGTAACATATATACGAAATGGATGACGTTGTACAAAATTGAGTACAATTTTTCCGGGCCGTTTTGGTTTGTGAGCTACTTTCAAAATTACTGGCTGAAATGACAAAAAGCTCTGCTGTATCCTTTTACAAGGAGAGACACTCAAAACAAATAGTCCAATACCCATTTCCTTATGTCATGTCTAGAGGTCGACTGATTATGATTTTTTTTAAACACCGATACCGATTATTGGAGGACCAAAAAAGCCGATACCGATTAATCGCCCGATTTATTTTTATTTGTAATAATGACAATTACAACAATACTGAATGAACACTTATTTTAACTTAATATAATACACCTTTAAAATCTATTTAGCCTCAAGTAAATAATGAAACATGTTCAATTTGGTTTAAATAATGCAAAAACTAAGTGTTGGAGAAGAAAGTAAAAGTGCAATATGTGCTATGTAAGAAAGCTAACATTTAAGTTCCTTGCTCAGAACATGAGAACATATGAAAGCTGGTGGTTCCTTTTAACATGAGTCTTCAATATTCCCAGGTAAGAAGTTTTAGGTTGTAGTTATTATAGGAATTATAGGACTATTTCCCTCTATACCATTTGTATTTCATTAACCTTTGACTATTGGATGGTCTTTTTGGCACTTTAGTATTGCCAGTGTAACAGTATAGCTTCCGTCCCTCTCCTCGCTCCTCCCTGGGCTCGAACCAGCAACACAACGACAATAGCCACCACATCGAAGCAGCATTACCCATGCAGAGCAAGGGAAACAACTACTAGAAGGCTCAGAGTGAGTGACGTTTGAAACGCTATTACCGCGCGCTAACTAGCTAGCCATTTCACTTCGGTTACACCAGCCTCATCTCGGGAGTTGATAGGCTTGAATTCATAAACAGCGCAATGCTTGACGCACAACGAAGAGCTGCTGGCAAAATGCACAAAAGTGCTGTTTGAATGAATGTTTACGCACCTGCTTCTGCCTACCACCGCTCAGTCAGATACTTAGATACTTGTATGCTCAGTCAGATTATATGCAACGCAGGACACGCTAGATAATATCTAGTAATATCAACCATGTGTAGTTAACTAGTGATTATGATTGATTGTTATAAGATAAGTTTAATGCTAGCTAGCAACTTACCTTGGCTTACTGCATTCGCGTAACAGGCAGTCAGTCTCCTTGTGGAGTGCAACGAGAGAGAGAGGCAGGTCGTTATTGAGTTGGACTAGTTAACTGTAAGGTTGGAAGATTGGATCCCCCGAGCAGACAAGGTGAAAATCTGTCATTCTGCCCCTGAACGAGGCTGTTAACCCACCGTTCCTCGGCCGTCATTGAAAATAAGAATGTGTTCTTAACTGACTTGCCTAGTTAAATAAAGGTATATATTATTTTTTACAATAATAAAATAAAATTTAAGAAAATTGGCAAATCGGCGACCCAAAATACCGATTTTCGATTGTTATGAAAACTTGAAATCGGACCTAATTAAATTCGGCCCTAATTAATCGGTCGACCTCTAATCATGTCTACATGAGCATCTTGTAAATTAATGCAACGCGACGGCAAAACATGATTAAACAAATGGGAGAGTAAATGTATGGCAGAGAAGTGTTGCTTTTCAATGCACTTGCCATTCATGGGTGAGGGCAACTTCAGTAACGGATCCAATTGCAGTCACAGGAACCACTAATTATAATGATATAATTTAGGCCAAGGAGAATGTAATTTGTCTAATTTGAAGAGAGATTGTGCACGGTTTACATAGGCAAGGAGATGGTATGAAACAATACCAGCCAAGATTCAGGTTGAGGATGGAGGATCAGGGCTGAAAATATTTTTTCCCAGCAGAGCAGAGATGATGGCACATGGTGTTTTAGCTAACACCAGATGACTAGGAATAAAACATCACAGCACTGGGTCAAGGTGTGGAACAGTCTGCACAGGATAGATAGAGAATATTCTGTAATAGAATAGGGGGAAAGGGATTCCTCATAAGTCACCTTGACGTGGTCTGGACTGCACTGAGCCATCATGGAAACTGAAAATGTAACTGGACAATGTGGTAGGCTACGGCCTTTTTCAGAGCATAACATTAAACGTGGAGGGTTGGGATGCTTGTACTTAATTACTGCACTGAAGGCTACATACAAACATTCAATCTCTCTAAACCAGAAGGATGTGTGTCAAGTTGAAACTAATTGCCTCCCTGGCAGGTACATAAAGCAAGTACATCCATCCTTGCATTAATCTGGCCATGAGCCCATCCGTTCCTACTTAAAAACATCCTTGCATTAATCTGGCCATGGGCCCATCCGTTCCTACTTAAAAACATCCTTGAAACCGCCGAAAGATGCAGATTCCTCGGTGACAGCCGACACGAAGTGTAAAATTGCACAAGGATTAAGGAAGACTGATCACAACTAATGAAACAGCCATGAACAGGAGAACATGCCGTTCCTTGCCACTGCCTTTGCTTTCCATCACAGCAGCCTCCTTATCAACCAACACCTTTCATTGTCACGCAACCACCATCTTCTCTTTCCTTATCAAGGGATGCTAGACAAAAAGATGGCTTGGTCAAGAAACAGATTCTACCCCTAGATCTGAAATAGGCTTATTAGATAGTATAGGGCTGGGAATGGCCAGGGACCTCACGATATTATCACGATACGTAGGGGCCGATATGATATGCATTGTGATTCTCACCATTCTATGTGTGTTGTTGTGATTCTCACCATTCTATATGCATTGTGATTCTCACCATTCTATGTGTGTTGTTGTGATTCTCACCATTCTATATGTGTTGTTGTGATTCTCACCATTCTATATGTATTGTGATTCTCACCATTCTATATGTGTTGTTGTGATTCTCACCATTCTATATGTGTTGTTGTGATTCTCACCATTCTATATGTATTGTGATTCTCACCATTCTATATGTATTGTGATTCTCACCATTCTATATGTATTGTGATTCTCACCATTCTATATGTATTGTGATTCTCACCATTCTATATGTATTGTGATTCTCACCATTCTATATGTGTTGTTGTGATTCTCACCATTCTATATGTGTTGTTGTGATTCTCACCATTCTATATGTGTTGTGATTCTCACCATTCTATATGTATTGTGATTCTCACCATTCTATATGTATTGTGATTCTCACCATTCTATATGTATTGTGATTCTCACCATTCTATATGTGTTGTTGTGATTCTCACCATTCTATATGTGTTGTTGTGATTCTCACCATTCTATATGTATTGTGATTCTCACCATTCTATATGTGTTGTTGTGATTCTCACCATTCTATATGTATTGTGATTCTCACCATTCTATATGTGTTGCGATCTGATGTTTCAAACATATTGCTCACTATATATTTGCTGCTGAGAAAATTGGTTTTGATCAGTAATTGAAATAAAAGTACTGAAAATATGTTGGCTCAGTATTTAAAAAGATGGAGAACAAGCTATAGGATGAAATATACTGGGGTTTTGTCGCAGGTACAGCCAACTAGCACTAGTTAGGGAAAGGGAGGTACCTAGTCAGTTGTACAACTGAATGCATCTTCCACAATTAACCCAACCCCTCTGAATCAGAGAGGTGCGGGGGGCTGCCCTAATTGACATTCACGTCTTCGGCGCCTGGGGAACAGTGTGTTTACCTGCCTTGCTCAGGGGCAGAACGACAGATTTTTACCTTATCAGCTCAGGGATTCGATCCAGCGACCTTTCAGTTACTGGCCCAACACTCTAACCACTAGGCTACCTGCTGGTTATTGGCCCAACGCTCTAACCACTAGGCTACCTGCAGGTTACTGGCCCAACACTCTAACCACTAGGCTACCTGCTGGTTACTAGTCCAACGCTCTAACCACTAGGCTACCTGCTGGTTACTGGCCCAACACTCTAACCACTAGGCTACCTGCTGGGTACTGGCCCAACGTTCTAAACACTAGGCTACCTGCTGGTTACTAGTCCAACGCTCTAACCACTAGGCTACCTGCTGGTTACTAGTCCAACGCTCTAACCACTAGGCTACCTGCTGGTTACTAGTCCAACACTCTAACCACTAGGCTACCTGCTGGTTACTAGTCCAACGCTCTAACCACTAGGCTACCTGCTGGTTATTGGCCCAATGCTCTAACCCCTAGGCTACCTGCTGGTTACTGGCCCAACACTCTAACCACTAGGCTACCTGCTGGTTACTGGCCCAACACTCTAACCACTAGCTAGTTACTAGTCCAACCCTCTAACCACTAGGCTACCTGCTGGTTACTAGTCCAACCCTCTAACCACTAGGCTACCTGCTGGTTACTAGTCCAACGCTCTAACCACTAGGCTACCTGCTGGTTACCGGCCCAATACTCTAACCACTAGGCTACCTGCTAGTTACTAGTCCAACCCTCTAACAACTAGGCTACCTGCTAGTTACTAGTCCAACCCTCTAACCACTAGGCTACCTGCTAGTTACTAGTCCAACCCTCTAACCACTAGGCTACCTGCCGCCTCCACACTCTAACCACTAGGCTACCTGCCGCCTCTACACTCTAACCACTAGGCTACCTGCCGCCTCTACACTCTAACCACTAGGCTACCTGCCTCCTCTACACTCTAACCACTAGGCTACCTGCCTCCTCTACACTCTAACCACTAGGCTACCTGCCGCCTCTACACTCTAACCACTAGGCTACCTGCCGCCTCTACACTCTAACCACTAGGCTACCTGCCGCCTCTACACTCTAACCACTAGGCTACCTGCCGCCTCTACACTCTAACCACTAGGCTACCTGCCGCCCCTACACTCTAACCACTAGGCTACCTGCCGCCCCTACACTCTAACCACTAGGCTACCCTACTGCCTCTACACTCTAACCACTAGGCTACCTGCATGCTACAGAGCAACAAAAACAAGCAAATATTTAAATCCATACTTGGAGTTATAGGATCAATATAATATCATCCCAAAAATAATATTGCGATATGTAACTATCGATTCGGTCAGTTGTACAACTGAATGAAAGGGGGGATACCTGGTCAGTTGTACAACTGAATGAAAGGGGGGATACCTAGTCAGTTGTACAACTGAATGAAAGAGGGGATACCTAGTCAGTTGTACAACTGAATGAAAGAGGGGATACCTAGTCAGTTGTACAACTGAATGAAAGAGGGGATACCTAGTCAGTTGTACAACTGAATGAAAGGGGGGATACCTAGTCAGTTGTACAACTGAATGACTTCAACTGAAATGTGTCTTCCGTGCATTCTCACTACTCAGATATGAGTCCTTCGAACAGACCTTGCATCGTCATGTGATCTTTTTTCCCTAGCCTCGCTCTCGTTAGATATTATGCACATTCTGACTTTGTAGCAAACGTCATCGCCATTGAGATAGTTCTCATAGTAGCAGTAAACAGCACCAAGTGATATGAGCGATGGAGGGGTGTGAAAGGAAGTAGTCACAGCCTAACTCTATCCAATCGTAGCAGTAGAATCAAGTTACAACCCGCCCAATTCTTGGCAGATAGCGGAACTAGCCAATTGAGTTGTTTCATCCTAGCAGCAGAGCTGTTTAGAGATGAATCATGACATCAGAAAAAGAAATCCTGATCACGGAAAATTACCAAAATAATACTAGTTTCATAAGCATCCGTGATCCCAAATCATTAAGTTACATTGGACCCATTTGGATTGAATAGATGTTATGTAATATAGTCAAACTAAAAGCAGTGCCTATATGATGTCCTTCCATACAGGCTTGACATGGAGTGATGCTTCTATGTAAACGTTGTTGACCAGTAGAAGTCCCACATGGAAGGAATACAGAATGTCATCTGTAAGCACCTTAGACACTGGTCATCCCAAACAAGCTCAAATACTCCTGTTGAATATGCATTCACCTGTATTGTGAGTAAGCCGTTGCCATCTTAATTTACCCAGTTTATCGAAAAAGATTTACCATTCAAATACAATTATCACCATTGTGTTGTAATGTAATTCGATTGTTTTATCAAAATCACATTTTTTGTTAGATTTTTTAAAATGAATGTATACATGGCCGTCTCTGAGAAATGTTGTAATCAGCATTTTTAAATTTAATGATATTGAATATCAGTCTAAAATATTGTCAATTGGCCTCCTTGACCCTCAAAAATCGGTATCGGCCCTAAAAAAGAATCTATATAGGTCGTTCTCTAATGACCTATGTTATGGAACACACTCTGGCCAATCACAGGCACAAGGCCTGCACTCAGGGGACTTTTGGAAAACAAAAGCCATAAACCGATCCCTTAAACTAGAGAGAAAAATGCGAAACAAGAGGTTTAACTCTCACCAAAATCTATCCAAAATAAGCCCAATGAGTTTCTATGTTGCCTGCCTTCCCCTCTTTAGGACAACGACTCCTATTGTTAAGGCGGAGACATAATCATCTTGTCATTATATACCTGATCTCTGCTTAAGACTCAATAATAAGGATATATTTTTTTAAGTATTTTGTTTGTAGAGGGTGCTGATTATCTACAGTGTTGTAAGATTGGAAAAGGAAACCCTAAGGTTTTAGTGGCCTCCATCTTGTCATTGCAATGAACTGACCATTGTCTTTGAGATGACCACTGCTCAGGATCTTATCATAGCAATTTAAACTAATGTGGCTTCCCAAGTTATAGCATATATTATTCCATGTATTGATAGACTATATTAATAGCCTTGGTCTACACGGTATAACACCAGAAATGAACATATCCTGATATTATACTCTGAAATGATATGAAGCTATCCTGAAATGATATGAAGATATCAATTCAGGGTATAATATCAGGATATCTTCATATCATTTCAGGGTATAATATCAGGATATCTTCATATCATTTCAGGATATAATATCAGGATATCTTCATAGCATATCAGATATGAAGATATCCTGATATTATATCCTGAAATGATATGAAGATATCCTGAAATGATATGAAGATATCCTGATATTATATCCTGAAATGATATGAAGATATCCTGAAATGATATGAAGATATCCTGATATTATATCCTGAAATGATATGAAGATATCCTGAAATTATATGAAGATATCCTGATATTATCCCCTGAAATGATATGAACATCTAAAGAACAACTCCACAGAGCCACTTGTGAAGGGAAACTCCACAAAGTGTTGATTTCCTCTGATAGTTTAGTAAAGTTTGTGTGTGCAGATGGCACCTTTTCTTAACCAAATAAGGATAATTTACATAGGCCCCAGGCAAAAATAAGAAAGTTTAACGATGACCCTAAATATAGATCTGCAGCTGATAAGTGAGAGAGAGAAGTGTGGAGGGGGGGGGGGGGGGTGTTGATGAGGCGGGTGATAAATTACAAAGAGGAAAATAAGACAGACACCGAGGGAGGGGGGGTAAAGTAGCATAGTTCTACTCTACCGACTGCACCATTCTCCAATGCTGCTTTTCGACTGTAACCCCAGTGTTACACTAGTGTATACACCCGTATGATATACTAGGGGCATTGTTTACATAGCTAGGGCTGACAGTGAGGACTGGTGAAAAGCAGAATCAACCACCTCTGAATAATAAAAAAGAAGTGTTGCTTTGTGCGAAGGTGTTAAAGGTTCACAGTTAGCCATTGTTATGTAAAATGACAGCTGAAAAGTACCAGTGGGCCTGGCTTTGGCCCCAAGTGAGAGCAGGTCTGCCGGAGCCATAGTCCATTGAGGCACGGGTGCCGGCTCACCTAAATGGAAACAGAAAAGTCTCTGGGCCTTTTGGGTAAAACACGTGGGTAAATCCTGTATGGAAATGCATCATAAGACTGACCTTACACTATAGACTGTTCATGTGATCCTCCTCTCCAGTTGACCTCTGATGTAACTGGACTTTGTAAATAAAACCAAGATGAGTTTTGTAAACTGAAAAGGCTAAAAACCGAAAGCACAGCCCAGATAATTGAGGATAAGAGCAGTTACTCTCTGTATTTTTGTGACTTGGTTGTCAAGCTACAGAGGTCACATGGTAGCTTGACCCCTCGCCCTGTGGCAAGAGTAGAAAACTGTGTCTGTTAAGGTTAGGAAGATGGGACGTGGGTTTGCAAAGCACAAGTTAGGAATGTAGACACCACATATTTCAGGAGTGTACATTGTAAGCGCCATGGATGTCAGTAGTAAACAAAACAAAGTGATATGATTCCAGGTGTAGACCTAAACTTAAGAACAGAAAAGTGACAGAAAGTGACATAGCTAGAAAAACATAATGAAGAGACATTTCTGAGAAGGATCATAATATACCTTTTAGATAGGTCCATCAGAACCCCAGAGAAGATTTTCTTGCCTAACTGAAAGGACACCACCAGTGCGTCGTCGATTATGTGATCCAGAGATACTCGAACCTCGGACCCAGGTATCAGGTTGTGCACAGACTCAGGCTGTAGCTCCTCAGTTTCAGCACCAGACACAGGGGGGGAGGGTTTCGATACTGGATCGCTTTCATTGAAATTCGTTTCGAACCTCTGTGGTGAGCACGAGTCTCCAAGTTCTGCCGAGGAGGGTACCTGGTCCACTGGCATTAGAGGAACCTCGGGTCTCGGAATGTTCTGGGTTGTTATGCTCGAAAAGTCACACATGTAACCAGCCTCCACGGGTGTCCCAAGGACTGTTTCCCTCTCTAGAATTGGTAGAAAGTCGACGTGGTCTACGGACTGGGGACGTTCAAGCGAAGCAGCTTCTGAGGGGTCGTCATTCTTGTACTCGGAGACAGAAGGAAATTCATCTGCGGGTTCGGGATCCAGTTCAGCCTCGTGAGACGGTTTAATTAAAGCTCTATAGTCACACTCGATATTAGTAGGTTGGGTTAATTCTGGGTTCTTATCGTAATCTATAATGGGTTCTGCTGGTTCTGCTAACGACAGCCCAGCCTCCGTAGCCACAGGTTGCGCAGGGAACGAATGCAAAAAGACCACCGATGGCTGTGAATCGGAGATGGGGCTATTCTGAAGGCAGGCGTAGGGCTCGTGCTTACTGACCTCGTTTGCAGGTTCAACATTCGGCGAAAAAAACTGTTTCAAACGTTCCGCTCGCGACATGGTGTATTTGGAACCAAAGCCCTCGAGAGCATGGTTCTCCGTTTTTTCTACACCGACCCCAAGACAGCCTGCCTCGATCTGTTCATCCTCTGCACTAGCAGCGAGGGCTTTTCCCGCTGCTTCTAGATCTGGCCTGCTCACTAGCTCCATTTGGACCTGGTTGCATTCCTGAACTGCATCCCCATCCTTGAGTTGGTGAACATGGTCCATTACTGGTGCGTACTCCTGCGTCGCATCGAAGTCGATTTTGGCCTCCGGCACCGGTTCCGGTTCGAAATCACCACTGTTCCCCGCTGTTGTTGTTGATGCCGCAGCAGCTCCTGGCTCCGCAGCCACGGCCGCCATTTTCTTTCCGCTTTGCTTGTACGGTCAGGTCCTCTCCCTGTGATAGCGATAGAGCCCGCCCACTTGAAACCAAAGACCACTTGGGATTGGCCAGCAAACTACAAAGTTGTAGTTGACTGGTCAATGTCCACGTCATTCAACAGAAACCCCTGGAAACACTTTTGTAATTGGCTCCCTTTGTCTGGTTTTGTAAACATTTGCCACAAGGGGCGATATTGTATTGTATTTTAGGCACCAGCGATGTTCAAGCAGCAATGTTACAACATTTACAGTAGGCCCATTGACATTTGGACCTTTGACTTTGGTTCAATACTGACCCAGTATCTGTGCGTTAGAGATGTCTAACACCCAGGAAGCTCCGATTCAAACTCCCAATAGACAGCTTTGCAAGCGTTTTAATGTCAAATATGGAGTTTCGTTGAGCAACTAACTTAATTTACTCCGGTATGTACTTCTAAAACAGTGTATTGGGCTCCTGAGAGGCATAGCGGTCTAAGTCACTGCATCTCAGTGCTAGAGGCGTCACGTCGTGTGGGTTTTGCCGGAGTAGGCCGTCATTGTAAGCAATAATTGGTTCTTAACTGACTTGCCTAGTTAAATGAAGGTTACATAAATAGCCTTCCTGTATTGGCAGTAATGAGTGATCCATTGGTGGTGCCGAATAGGCACATTTTCTGTTGCTTTGTAAATTCCTATTTTGTTCATACTGTAATGACCCTGGGTCGTTACAATACATTACAGGCTTAAATGAAGATAGATGCTCAGCGATTACTTTGATGAGTAAAAAAAACGTATTATGACGCTCAGAGAGATGTCTAATGGGAGTTTGAATCGTAACTTCATGGGTGTTAGATGGCATCTCTACTGGGGCAGTTCTATCCCTCCCTTCAAACAAATTAATTCAGAGCAACACTCCATGCATTGCGTTTAACATAAGTCACTGAAAATTCACCAGGAAGGGACTCCTAGTAAAAAACTGAGAGCAAACACAATATACAGTAAAATGTCTGCAATGACTTTGAGAAGTCTCCAATTACTGTTCAAACTACAACAAATGGCACAATCAATGGCTCAAGTCCTCGGTGTAGCCTCAGCTTCAGGATTACTGGGTGGTGCAAAGGTTTTCAAAGTCCCAGGCCATAATTGCACATTTGTATTTTATTCTCTTATTTTCTCACATTGTTTGTATGTCTCTATAGAAATCCCCATTTACCAGAAGATCTAACTGTATGCTACAGTTTCTCAGTTTCTGAAAACAGGATCCCCCCAAAAAACGAGGGGTCATATCAGCTCTACCATTTATGTGATCTACATAAAAGGTGTTTGAATGGATCAATTGTAGAAATACAATGCAAACTACTGTATATCCGTCTTCTGTGGTATTCAATGGATACAGGATTTTAGTTTTTTTTTTATAGCAGCTCTGGCTGTTGATCAAACTGATAGTGTTTGGTCAACAGTGTTCCCTCGGAAAAGCACTGTGAAAGCATCTCAGCAGGAAATACCATTGGGGTGGATGGGAGATAAATGATTTGACTAGGCAGCTGAACTACATTTTGAGTTGAGGAAATGTGGACATATTCAAATAGTTTATTAGTACTTTGCAAAGAAATCAGACAGATACAATCACGCCACAGATACTACATGCTATAAGGTTTGAGAGCACAAATGTGCCATACTCCTGGCTGAAAGACCTTGCAGATTGCATACTATGGAATATGAGAATATAGGCCATATTTTATGGACAAAGACATTAGTTGGTTGTGTCAGTTGTGTGAATTACAGATTATCAATAAGAGAGAGCACCTACATACAAAGATTAATTCTGATTTGTATGACATTTGTCATTTTATTTAACTAGGCAAGTCAGTTAAGAACACATTCTTATTTTACAATGACAGTCTACCCCGGCCAAACCCTCCCCTAACGACAATTGTGCACCCACCCTATGGGACTCCTAATACACAGCCGGTTGTGATACAGCCCAGGATTGAACCAGGGTGTGTAGTGACACCTCTAGCACTGAGATGCAGTGCCTTAGACCGCTGCGCCACTCAGAAGTCATTGGTAAGTTGTACTTTGAATTAGTATGGTGCACTATAAAAGTTGATGTTTCACTGTGTTTTACGTTCTTCAAACTGATTCAACCCTGAGAGGGGAATAAAATTATTTGGCTCAGCGTTGAAGGACACTGTTGAGCATACAATCATGAAAGAGGTTTATGTTTCTCATGGCATAGTACAACAACGACTCAAGTGATGAAATCAAAGGTGACACAGTCAATGAGTAACTGATACCCGAATAGACTTAGGGATGACTTCGTCTCACTGTTGTAAGCATTTCAAATGAGCATTTAAAAAATATATATATATTAGAGCATAAATCAAGGAATGATCAAAAATCATGGGCAGAAAGCAACAATCTTGTAGCTTGCATTTTGAAAAGGCATATACACCAGTAGAGATTATATGATGAGCAATGGGTTTTACCCCTGTCACTTAAGGGTCAAATGGCCTGGAGTATGTGTTGCTTCCTCAAAAACGCCTTTAGAATTCTGAAACACACACTGTGTGTGTGTGTGTGTGTGTGTGTGTGTGTGTGTGTGTGTGTGTGTGTGTGTGTGTGTGTGTGTGTGTGTGTGTGTGTGTGTGTGTGTGTGTGTGTGTGTGTGTGTGTGTGTGTGTGTGTGTGTGTGTGTGTTAAGACATACTTACTCTGAGTAGCATCGGAGTAGTGGAACACTGAATTTCATTGGTGGTGTGAATTTTTTGGGAAAAGGTCTGAGGTTAGGTGTGCTTTCCAAAGTCCACCAGGAGATCATCCCTGGTGTTGTGGCTGTTGATCTAAAGAGCTTACTGTCCTTACACGAGCTGACCTTGTGTACTGCCAAGTCCCAGATCTAGACTCATCACAGATTTGCAGGCCCTTTTTTTGTCAAGAGTGGACAATGCACAGTACACCTCTGTGGCTGTCCATAGGGGGTTACAACAACACTCCTAGTGACAGAGGAGAACTAAACAGGCAAGACAAAATGGTGGTTGATTCAGAGAGCCTGTTTCTATGTAAGGCAGCCTTAGGGGTCTGGACTGAAGCAGTCGGTAAACTCTCAATGTGATTCATCCTTTACTAAGAAATTAAAAAAGGACTTGTACGGTACAATCTTGTCCACTTTTTTGAGGCATTTTGGACCTCTATGCTGCCATTTAATGTAGTATTGAAATATTGTTCAAAGTTAAATCTATTCAGTCGGGTTCACGTCTGGTTGTGTTGTTTAAGGGCTTAACATTCAGTGCAGTGGATATTTCACCATAGGCTACTATACTATGTGGAAAGGTGAGTGACCCCATGGTCACCAGCTCTCTGATGACTCGCCATATTACCCAGTTGACACCATAAATGTTTATGGTGTAGTTATGGTAGTGCTGTACCAAAAAGTGTCATGAGAGATGGGTGGAGATGGTGACTGTGTGTATTTAAAGAGGGGACAGGTTGTCACTCAGTACCTTATGCTTCCCTGCTTGCCTTCGCTCACCTCTCCTCAACCCATCAACTCTCCGTACACCATGGCCTTCGCTGGAAAGTGGGAAACTGAGACCCAGGAGGGATACGAAGAATTCTGCAAGCTCGTTGGTGAGGCATTTACTCAAGCTTACTAGCCTAGAGCCTATAAAAAAACTGTTTGTTTTGACATCTTGAATTAACTTGGATTATGCAATGTATTAGAAGGGATATAATCACATTCATTGGTGATTAGCAGTGTCAAGGTGGGAAAATGACAGTGCTCAATCTGTACTCACACTTATGATAGTATGTGATTCAAAACACATATGATTCAAAATAGCCTCATTACCCCAAGTCTAACTATATATTTTCTTGTAATCCAAGGCATCCCTGATGACATCATTGAGAAGGGTCGCGACTACAAACTCATCACTGAGGTGGTGCAGAACGGCAATGAGTTCTCATGGTCCCAGCTCTATCCCACAAACAAGAGCGTCACCAACAAGTTTGTGATTGACCAGGAATGTGACATGGAGACCATCGGGGGGAAGAAGTTCAAGGTAAACATCTCTAGATCAGAAATTAGGGAGTTTTGTGCCCGTTGTGTAAGCTGCTGTAGTATTTCCCACATGTCTCGTATAGTCAATATAGTCAGTAGTCAGGGTCAATAGCCGTAGAGATAGATGACGTTCGGACAAGAGAGACAGTTATAATGTGTATATTGACATTCAAATTTACATGAAATCTGGAAGCAAGTTTGACTAATGTTTTGGAGGGTTTGAATAGCGAAAGCGAAGATCAGGTAGCCTAGCAGTTAAGCATGTTGGGACAGTAACTGAAAGGTTGCTGGTTTGACTCCCCGAGCTGACTAGGTGAAAAAATATGTTGATGTGCTCTTGAGCAAGGCACTTAACCCTAATTGCTTCTGTGAGTTACTCTGGATAAGAGCGTCTGCTAAACGTCAAAATAAATCTATGTCTAGGGGAACATGGATGCATGTATTATATCAAATCAAATCAAATGTATTTATATAGCCCTTTGTACATCAGCTGATATCTCAAAGTGAAACCCAGCCTAAAACCCCAAACAGCAAGCAATGCAGGTGTAGAAGCACGACATGATCTATGACATCTAGATCAAACAAACTGAGGTTTGTTGTTTGTTGAATAAATGACAGTATGAATAAAAAAGCATTTTTGTGTCAGGCCACTGTTACAATGGAGGGGGGCAAGCTGAGCACGAAATTCCCCAAATACCACCACACATCTGAAATCAGCGGAGGAAAACTGATTGAGGTAAAAGTGTCACTTTGGCAGAAGATGGTGTATATTAGGAGAGATGATAAATAAGTTTGGGCAGTTCCAAGTGATGTTTGACATCTTTTCTCCCCTGTTTAGACCTCTACAGTGGGCTCGGTCGTGTTGAAAAGAACCAGCAAGAAGATCTGAAGATATTGTGACGGTGTTATTAACGACAACTCTAATTGAATAATGAGTCAATAAACGGAGACTGCACTGGCCAACGTGTTGCCTTTGTCTTAATGTCTTTCTTACGCTTGATGACATTTGCCATGTATAACGGGCACGGGGCAAAACCTCAGTCTTGCCAAATGTCACTACGTTTATCCTGGGACAACCACTGGGGTGGCAATCTATCTTTAAACACAATACAAAATATACAGTAAGTAGTAACTTCAGACTACTTGAAAGGTTGAAATAAGTCTTTATCAAGATTTGCTAGAAATGTTGAAACCCTATAACATCAAGAATAAACCGTGTGTAGAATGTGGAAACGAGTTTGATTCTCATTCCACTATGACAGATGTACATTGTTGAGTTTTAGTATTAAACATTAACAAGCAATCAATAGGTTTGTGCCTCATTCTTATTTAGCTGTTAAGCTCTCTGGGATAGACACAATAAAAGGCTAGGCAGAGAAGAGGATGTCTCGGGTGAGTGAGTGCCCCTGGGTAAGCCGAGGACTATGCTAGCCAACCCCTCCCCCCACCCTGCTTTGTAAACAAAGCTAGCGAGAATGATCCATTACCCAACCCCCCTTGCCCACCCCAGCGTCCCCACTTCAGTACCCCCTACCAAGCTGTCCAAAGAAGGGCGTTACTATAACCCTATAACCTCTCACTCACTTTCCTATCATCAGTGATCAACTGAAATTAGAAGACTCTTATTTTTTATTTAACCTTTATTTAACTAGGCAAGTCAGTTAAGAACAAATTCTTATTTTACAACTACTCCGATCCAAAAACGAATCCGGACGATGCTGGGCCAATTGTGCACTGCCTTATGGGACTCCTATTCACTGCTGGTTGTGATACAGCCTGGAATCGAACTAGGGTCTGTAGTAAAGCCTCGAGCACTGAGATGCAGTGCCTTAGACCACTGCGCCACTCGGGATCCCCCCAAGCATGGAAACGGTGGTGAATGAATGCAGGCCACAAAGGATGATGTTGCAAATGAGAACTTGTTCTCAACTAGCCTACCTGGTTAAATAAAGGTGAAATAAAAATAAATAAATAAAAACCTCTCAGAAAGGCTCTGAAAATTACCAGGGAAAAACAGCTGCCTTTATCGTATATCGGTCTTTCGTCGTACAACCGACAGGCAAAGTCTATGCATTGTTCCTGAATTTAATTCCTGTTGGAGTTTAACCAAAACTCCACTAAAAAGACCCTTGAACTGACAATCTCTATACACAGGACATCCTGTGCATAGCTTCTACTTCCTCATTGTGTCTTTCTGTTGTGGTTTATATCTCAAGAGAGACTAACATGTTTTCATAATTCTTCATCTGCAATGATTCTTCACACATACAGTTTCTTCTTTACCCTTAATCACATTGGTCTTTTCATTGCGAGATACAAATCCCTGTTACGCCAACAGTATCGATAGTCTCCAGTGTCTTGACTTCATTTGTTTAGTGGCAAAGGGAGGGTAAACATGAGGGATAGGAATCTCCTCCATTGTCTTGAGGTCTGTAGAGGACGGGAGGGAGCGTCAGGAGAGACCGGGGTGAGGTTACTGATCTAGAGGGTGGAGCTAATTGGTAGAGCCCCCTCCTCTCACCCCCATTGAAGACCTTTTCATGTGCAATGAGTTGAGACATTCATATTAAACTATTCCCCTTGGGGTATGCTAATCGACTTCAGAGAGGCTTGCGATACCTCTAGCTACGGATATTCTCGACAAAGACCAAAAACAAAGGGTGGAGGAACGATACTGCCAGACTGGATTTATTTTGGGGTTTTATTTGCACCTCATTTGACAGAGTAAACACTGTGTTTTGATTCCCTTCCCCAATGTGCTTCTCCTGCACATAGCTGTAATCATTGTACCATCGAAGTACATGTAGTCGGGCCACTTGGATTTCAAGTGTTGAGGCTACTAGGTGGTTGCAATGTACAATGCAATGTACTTTTCATTTAAAGTAAAGAAATCCACTGTCTTCAAGCAGTTAAAAAAACCACAAGTACTAATAAACATTAACGAAAAATGAAATAACCTTTAAAACATTAGATGTGATTGAAAGGAGTCTTATCTCAAATGACCAACCGTCACCAACTGTTAGGCTACAGATCACACAAGATACAGTACATTGGTCTTCGATGGTGCATTGAACTCCTCATCTATTCTAACAAAACACAAGATTTAAAACAAATGTACATCAGATATAAATGTAGAAACATTTGGTCCAATGATAAAACAAGGGTTATATATTGAGGTAGGACAAAGTTAAGGTACGCAGAAGAATGGTTTTGTTATCTGAGACCCACTAAACTAGAGGCCTGTGGGTCCTTCGTGCCATTTGTCAACAGTAGTGGAAGCAGACAGACATTGTGGTCAGGATGTGATCAGTGGAAAATATTTTATACTCTATAAAAACAAAAAACGTCTCACCCCATCAAGCCTGGGACACGGACACTGGACCCACGTGTCCTTGGCTAAATGGTAACAGCATGTCTGGCCTGCCTGGACGTCACTAAATGACAGCGTCATGACTCACCATACAAACGTCGCGTTCACATGCTAGTCGGGATTAGGAAACTCTGACATTTCCCACTTGCTAACTGGTTGTAGTTATACACGTGCAGAAATGTCAAGAGTTCCCTAATTCTAACTAGCATGTGAACGCGGCAATATTCCATGTAAGCATCAAAGAAAAAAGTCAAACTTTGTTATTTTTTACTTCTGTTGTTCAATTGTCGGAGATATTCCTACTGGCATTCAATGGGTCGTATCCAAGGCAACCAATAATCACAAAACATCTTATGGTCAACTATATTTTTACTCATTTTATAGGATATTATGTTTGGTGGCACTCCATCCATCTGACCCAGCAAGGTCAATTTTACAGCAGGTTGGTTGTAATAACACGACAACCCTGGAGAGTGACCGAGGTAGGACATCAGTAGTTGTATGTGCTAATCAAAGTTTATTGGTCACATTCACACAGATTTGTAGATGTTATCGTGGATGCAGCGTGATGCTTGTGTTTCTATCTCCAACAGAGCAGTAATACAGAACATAGATGATGGATGCTACAAGATATCCTGTGCAGCAACATTTTCATGGCTTCATTAACTTCTCAAGGTGTTTGTGACAATGAGAGCAGCAGAAGCTGTTCCAGAGAGGGCTGTGTGACTGGCATGGATTTCAGTCAAAGACACACATATTAAATGGTACCAGTCAGGAGAATTTACATGACAACTGAGGAGAAAGCGTGGCTTCGCCCCCCCGCCCCCCCCCGGAGACTAGCTAGTAAAGTATCACTTCCTCCCCTGTGGTTTGATTTGCTGAGAGGACAGATGTGTCTGTTCCTCTGGACACCATGGCTCCATGCCTGCAGTGGCACCAGAACAGCAGTCTTCTCCTGAGTTGCACAGCGGTCTAAGGCACTGCATTTCAGTGCAAGAGGCATCACTACAGTCCCTGGTTCAAATCCAGGCTGTTTCACATCCAGCCGTGATCGGGAGTCCCATAGGGCGGCGCACAATTGGCCCAGCTTCGTCCGGGTTTGGCTGGGGGTAGGCCGTCATTGTAAATAATAATTTGTTCTTAACTGACTTGCCTAATTAAATAAAGGTTAAATAAAAAAATAAAACACTAGCCAAAGAATAGATCACAAATCTCAGAGAGACATCTCTCCTACAACACACACGTCTTTAACCAGTAGAAGTTAAACATTAAAAAATGAATTAATTGACACAGCTGTGTCAACCCCCCCAAGTAATCCGTCAAACACCCTGATATATGGTATTGTTCATGTAAACCAGTGGTCCTCCAACCTCTCCGTAGGGACCTCCAGCCGTTCCAGGTATTTTATTTATTCTAGAGCTAACACCAGATTCAACTTGTCAACTAATCCTCAAGCCCTTGAATAGGTAAATCAGGTCAGCAAGTTCAGAGCTACCACAAAACAGTGAAACGTCTGACGGTCCCTGAGGAGAGGTTTGAGAACCACGGATGTAAACAATACCAAGGACAGACCACTTGCATGATCATAAAGCCATCGTTTTGTTTAAGGCAGCAGCATTGAAAGATACTAGTATAAACAACCACATGTCCCACATTGAGAGAAATGGTGTAGAAGAAGGGGCTCCACACAACCACTGTTGATATCAGAATCACAGTGGCCAAACCAGCCTCACAGTCTCTCAGTATAGATCAAGCAGTCGTGTGATAGGAACAGAACATACTGTATGTAAACATCTCATCACAAATATTTTGTCACTTCAAATAGTTAGGACCTTTGTTAGGTCAATACCGCAGCAAGATCTGCGTTGACATTGCTTCTTCCTTTTGGTTTCCTTCGTCCTTGGTGGATGAGGTCAGGACAGGTGGAGGAGGACAGGGAGTCAGGACAGGTGGAGGACACTGACTGACCCAGGTTCAGTTCATCCTCCCTCTCCTGGCGTCACCTGTCGAAGCAGCCTGCTGTGAAGGCGTGATGGGAGCCCAGGTAGCCTCCCCCGTAGGACAGGCCGAGACAGTGACGGGGCTCTGCAGCAAGGACCACTTGCATGGAGATGGGTCCCTGGAGGGGCAGGGAGGAGCCCAGTCCTGAGGTCAGACTGGGGAAAGGGGGGAAGGCTCCCTGAGAAACCGAGCCTGAGAGGAGCCCTGTCTGGTGGGACTGGAGGTAGTCCCGAGACCCAACAAGGCCCAGAGCCTGGGACTCACCTAGCATGTGCATCTGGGAAACGGAAGTGGAATGCTGGGTGAGGTGCTGCTGGTAGCCGCCTGTCTGGAAGAGCATCTGCTGGGAGCCAGAAGAGGGTGGTATCAGGGTGGAGCAGGAGACTGTAGAGGGTGAGGGATGGGCCTGGGGTTGGAGAGGGCTCTGGACAGATGAAGAGTTGGACTTGGATTTGTTGGCCTGTGTCACATCGTTGTCATGGGCACTACAGGGAGGAAAAGAGTGCAAATCATTACTTGACGACCTTTAGCTGATGGTCATAAACATCAATATACAGAGGAAATAACTACGGGTCAATGGTATTGACAGTATGAAAAAGCTGTGGAATATTAACCTTGCATTAACCCACCACAACATGAAGGAAAAGTGCATACAACACAACACAAACATAAACACTGCTGACTTCAAGACCGACGATAAATGAAGTCTAGGCAGAAGGCCGTCAGCTTGGTCTGTGGTCAGATTAATGTGGGTGTGCAGTACGTTATGTCAAGCAGTATTACAGCAGCATCAGCTTTATGCACTGGGTGAGGTGGTCCCAGGAGTATCCGGTGAGCAGGCGGAGGACGGTGGTCCAGCTGGGGGTGATCTGGAGACAGATGCGGGACGCCGCGATGCAAGCTGCCGTCACCTGGGAAGGCCGGAAGCCCAGGAAGGCATGGTCTGGGACACACAGGCACAGATCATCAGTTACATTTACTCAACAACGGATGGCCCCACTAAAGAGGAATTCTGTCTTGCCCATTAAACCACCCACTGCTGTCACTATGAACTTCCACTCCTAATCTCCTCCTCACCTTGCAGTGAGACTTCCAGGAAGTAGTGTGTGTATTTGTCCATGAAGGCTCTGGTCTTGTTGAGGGAGGAGAGAGGCCAGCCGTTGTGCAGGTCTCCGTCCTGTACAGCAGCATGGAGGTAGTAGTCTATGAAGTGTGCTGGCGTGGGCATACACAGGTTCCAGCCAAACGTCTCTAAGAGAAGCAGCTCCATCTTGACCAGATCCTTCTTGGTCAGTGACAGGTTCAGACTGCACATGAAGCCCAGAGAGTTGAGCTGCTCCAGCTTTGGCACACAGTCCTCCTTCTCCTCAAACTTACCTGGATGGGGAAACAGTGTTATTGTGAGTGAAAAATCAAACACATGTTATGGGTCGTGTGAGAAAATACCGAATGCTCAAAAGACTGCTTATAAGATGTATAATTCATAACACACCTCCATCTTCCCTTTCACTGGCCACAGCTAAATCCTCATCATGCATATCCCCCTAGAGTCAGATGCTCTAACAATGCAGAAGCCCTGACCTCTGGAGACCAGTCCTGGGCACTCAGGGAGAGGCCCATTCAACAGATCAATGGAGGGTATGTGTGTTTGAGAAGGGGGCAAATAATTACCCCACTTTTCATTTTTTTAAGTCATTAAATATTCATGCATATATTCACCCCAGCAACATTCACTGAAAAGGCCCAGCAGTACTTACTTATTAACACTTTTCTGTTAGCAAAATCATCCCCGCAGCCCTTCCTCTCTCAGAGAGGTGCAGGGGTAATCATTGTTCCACACCAGAAGGCAGAAACTGCCCTTAACAATGAGACCTCTCAATCTCTCAAAGTCCACGGCAACCCTGTCCATGGCAACCGTTCCGTTAGTCAGGCCTACATCTATTCTCTACAAGACATCTATTCTCTAGAAGTCACCATTGTGATTGTTCTGTTCAACAACTTTAATTACTACGCAGGCCAGGGTTGTGGGTAACGCAGGCCAGGGTTGTGGGTAACGCAGGCCAGGGTTGTGGGTAACGCAGGCCAGGGTTGTGGGTAACGCAGGCCAGGGTTGTGGGTAACGCAGGCCAGGGTTGTGGGTAACGCAGGCCAGGGTTGTGGGTAACGCAGGCCTACTGGTTTTTACATGTGATAAGTTCCCTTGGTGACTGACAGAGGTCTGGGGGAGGCAGAGGCTCTTACACACACAGCTCACACTAAACACAGCGCCTCAGACTAACCACGCAGTCACAGGCTTGCTCCACTATCCCCAATTTACTTTTTCACATCAATTATGATTCAAAAACATATATACAGGTGTAGTTGAAAATGCAACTTTCTGTACAAGAACAAACAACATACATCTGTCCTTGTAAAGGAAGGACATTATAACTGAAGTACTTCAGTCTCTATGAGATGACATGTTCTAGAGGGTAGTCTTACTGCTGCTCCATCTTTACCGGATCGACTGTGTTGCCGTTTGCTTACTGGCTAGGAGGAGACAGGAGAGGGCGATGACGTAGAGCTGGCGGACTGCCACGTCGTAGTGGTCCATAAACAAGTCCAGGAAGTAGACGGCCAGGTGGCGAGCCACTGGGCACAGCTCGTAGCGGTTACTGAGGACAGCCAGCAGGTCAGCAAAGTAACGCCGCATCCTGATCTGAGGAGAGTGGGCCTTGTAGGTAGGCAACTTCAGCTCCTGAGGAGAGGAGACAAGGAGAGGAGACAAGACAAATGAGAGAGACTAAGGATATTGCACAGTTGAATTGGGTATACAGAAAACAAAACAGCACTGTGTCAGGAGGCATGTAACCAACCAGCTCTCACAGTCTCACGTCAGATTTAGACATTCGTCCATGTTTCTCAAATGTCAAATTTCGAAGTTGTTTCAAACGTCAAATTTCAAAGTGTTTAAGGTTAGGCATTAACTCCACATTGTTAAGGTTAAGTTTAGGCATTAAATCTGAACATTTAAAGGCAAAGGTTTAGGATAGGCTTGATAGGCTTAAAAACAAAAAATATAAAAAACAACTTTATTTCGCTGGATTCAAACATACAACCTTTGAAATCAGAAGCAGATGCTTACGCCCAACCATCATCCCTTTCCACAAAGCCCTAGCAAAACCCAAAACCTACTGGAAGGTAACAGAGCTCACTGTTGCCCCCTAGTGGCCGGTTTCCACTTCATCTCCAGACGTCCCCAGACACGGACAGACGTCAAATTCTGACTTGTATCACAGGTGACCTTGCCAATGTAAGAGCATGTGCCAAGGCTCCACTTTAAAATGTGAAGGACTGACAAGAAATTGCAACCCATTCTGGACCATGGGCCTAAAAGATAACTCAATATATTATGAATTGGTTTTATATATTTTGGAACTAAGCGACTTGTTTCTCCCATGCCTTCCAGACCCGTCGCCAGCTATAAAAGCCTACTCTTCACGAAAATTGTTAACATTAAATGTTGGAGGGAAAAAAATAACCCACTAACCCTTTAAATATGTTATGGTTCATTTAAAAATATGCATCCCACAGACATCCATGTGAACAACGGATCCTATTTCAGACCTGGAAACATTGACATACACATCACTATTTAATTCTGTGTCTGGCAAGGTCACTGTTGCTAGGCAAAGGCAGACACCGAGGATCCAAATCCAACTCTTCCATATATCTCTCCCATCTATACGTAGCTCATATTCAAGAAGTCTGCTGTGGGAACCAGGGAGTCTCCCATGGTTATGCAAGCCCAGCCAGCCAGGCCACATGTCTCACAGCCATCTGTCTCCCTGGGGGTTGAGGGGCTTGGGCCTGACCCTCTGAACACAGCCTTTTGTAGAGCACGGCTTTAATTTAGAGAACTCTACAGCTGTTTCTTGATCAGCTGAAAGCATGGTCTTGATATTCTGCAACACGCAGATCCAATTGGGTCAACGTTCTCCTGTCTTCTAGGGTTGGGCGTTATTTGGGGAGACCTCTTCTACGATATGCTAATTCAAATATCCAATATCAATTGTTTTGCACCATTAATGACTAGATAATTCTAGACTGTGAAATTTGTCATCTTATTTACAATATTATAGTCACATTCTCAATAATCTTAGTATGTAATATTAGTTCTGATATTTCTTAATTTTTATTTTGGGAGATTTGTGTGTATTGGTAGGTATTACTGCACTGTTGGAGCTAGAAACATAAGCATTTCGCTGCACCTGCGATGTTCACGCTACCAATAAAATGTGATTTGTATGCCGAAGAAATGAGGCTTAATTAATACATGTAGACCAATTTTTCAACAAATTGACACATCCTAACTGATAAAACTGCACTGTTTTTATTCGTAAAAATAAAATGAAATGTTATTTGTCACATGCGCCGAATACAACCTTAGTGAAATGCTTACTTACAAGCCCTTAACCAACAATGCAGTTAAGAAAAATATGTACTAAATAAACTAAAGTTAAAAAATAAAAGAGCAACAATAAAAGAACAATCATAGAGTGAAGTCACAATATAAAGGGGGGATACCTGGTCAGTTGTCCAACTGAATGAAAGGGGGATACCTGGTCAGTTGTTCAACTGAATGAAAGGGGGGATACCTGGTCAGTTGTCCAACTGAATGAAAGGGGGGATACCTGGTCAGTTGTCCAACTGAATGAAAGGGGGGATACCTGGTCAGTTGTCCAACTGAATGAAAGTGGGGATACCTGGTCAGTTGTCCAACTGAATGAAAGTGGGGATACCTGGTCAGTTGTCCAACTGAATGAAAGGGGGGATACCTGGTCAGTTGTCCAACTGAATGAAAGGGGGATACCTGGTCAGTTGTCCAACTGAATGAAAGGGGGGATACCTGGTCAGTTGTCCAACTGAATGAAAGGGGGATACCTGGTCAGTTGTCCAACTGAATGAAAGGGGGGATACCTGGTCAGTTGTCCAACTGAATGAAAGGGGGGTACCTGGTCAGTTGTCCAACTGAATGAAAGGGGGGATACCTGGTCAGTTGTCCAACTGAATGAAAGGGGGGATACCTGGTCAGTTGTCCAACTGAATGAAAGGGGGGATACCTGGTCAGTTGTCCAACTGAATGAAAGGGGGGATAACTGGTCAGTTGTCCAACTGAATGAAAGGGGGATACCTGGTCAGTTGTCCAACTGAATGAAAGGGGGGATACCTGGTCAGTTGTCCAACTGAATGAAAGGGGGGATACCTGGTCAGTTGTCCAACTGAATGAAAGGGGGGATACCTGGTCAGTTGTCCAACTGAATGAAAGGGGGATACCTGGTCAGTTGTCCAACTGAATGAAAGGGGGGATACCTGGTCAGTTGTCCAACTGAATGAAAGGGGGGATACCTGGTCAGTTGTTCAACTGAATGAAAGGGGGGATACCTGGTCAGTTGTCCAACTGAATGAAAGTGGGGATACCTGGTCAGTTGTCCAACTGAATGAAAGGGGGGATACCTGGTCAGTTGTCCAACTGAATGAAAGGGGGGATACCTGGTCAGTTGTCCAACTGAATGAAAGGGGGATACCTGGTCAGTTGTCCAACTGAATGAAAGGGGGGATACCTGGTCAGTTGTCCAACTGAATGAAAGGGGGGTACCTGGTCAGTTGTCCAACTGAATGAAAGGGGGGATACCTGGTCAGTTGTCCAACTGAATGAAAGGGGGGATACCTGGTCAGTTGTCCAACTGAATGAAAGGGGGATACCTGGTCAGTTGTCCAACTGAATGAAAGGGGAATACCTGGTCAGTTGTCCAACTGAATGAAAGGGGGGATACCTGGTCAGTTGTCCAACTGAATGAAAGGGGGGATACCTGGTCAGTTGTCCAACTGAATGAAAGGGGGGATACCTGGTCAGTTGTCCAACTGAATGAAAGGGGGGATACCTGGTCAGTTGTCCAACTGAATGAAAGGGGGGATACCTGGTCAGTTGTCCAACTGAATGAAAGGGAGGATACCTGGTCAGTTGTCCAACTGAATGAAAGGGGGGATACCTGGTCAGTTGTCCAACTGAATGAAAGGGGGGATACCTGGTCAGTTGTCCAACTGAATGAAAGGGGGGACACCTGGTCAATTGTCCAACTGAATGAAAGGGGGGATACCTGGTCAGTTGTCCAACTGAATGAAAAGGGGGGATACCTGGTCAGTTGTCCAACTGAATGAAAAGGGGGATACCTGGTCAGTTGTCCAACTGAATGAAAAGGGGGATACCTGGTCAGTTGTCCAACTGAATGAAAAGGGGGGATACCAGGTCAGTTGTCCAACTGAATGAAAGGGGGGATACCTGGTCAGTTGTCCAACTGAATGAAAGGGGGGATACCTGGTCAGTTGTCCAACTGAATGAAAGGGGGGATACCTGGTCAGTTGTCCAACTGAATGAAGGGGGGGGATACCTGGTCAGTTGTCCAACTGAATGAAAGGGGGGGATACCTGGTCAGTTGTCCAACTGAATGAAAGGGGGGGATACCTGGTCAGTTGTCCAACTGAATGAAAAGGGGGATACCTGGTCAGTTGTCCAACTGAATGAAAGGGGGGGATACCTGGTCAGTTGTCCAACTGAATGAAAGGGGGGGATACCTGGTCAGTTGTCCAACTGAATGAAAAGGGGGGATACCTGGTCAGTTGTCCAACTGAATGAAAAGTGGGATACCTGGTCAGTTGTCCAACTGAATGAAAGGGGGGATACCTAGTCAGTTATACAACTAAATGTATTCAACTGAAATGTGTCTTCTGTATTTAACCCAACCCCTCTGAATCAGAGAGGTGCGGGGGGCTGCCTTAAATCGATATCGTCTTGCACTTCACGATATATCGTCAATGTCATATATTACGATATTTGGATTTATTGTAATATCGGCACAACCCTATTCTGAAATGAAGTTCAAATTGGGTCAACATTCTCCTGTGCAAGATTGTCAGTATTTAATTTTCCCCCGGGGGCAGTGGGTTGATACGACTTTGAAAGATTCTGAAGGGTTTGATGACATCACACTTACAGGAAACGCTTGTGAAATTGTGAAATTGATTAATGAATTGTTTCTTTCAACATCACTATTCAATATTATTGTTCCACTTTCAATTTCAATTGTTTTACTTCAACCTTGTGAACTGCATTATCGTGAAAATGCAATTAACAAGTGCAGCAACAAACTAGGCATTCAACCTGGCATCAGCAAACGGTGCCTTTTTACACAGAGAAGCGCTATTAATACATTCAACAGCCTTTGGTGAGCACGGAGGACACAGGTAGAGAGGCCTCCATAGCAACGGTCTGTGGGAAAGAATCATACTGTTACCCTGGAGATCAAAGCTCTCATGAAAAACCATTCTTGTGAAAAAAAAGCATCTGGATTTAGCTCTAATGCAACCATTTGCAAAAATATTTATTCCATGAAGCCTGTCAAATTCTATTTTTTATCTGCTGATAAAAATCAGATCGCGCCAGTAGTTGCCAGCTCGTAAATTGTTTTAAACTAGAACAAGGACGGTGAAAAGCGTAAACATCAAAGCTCTGGAGATTGCATTTCTTCACGATGACCAAGTAATGTCAGCATAAAGTCACACATCACTTCAGCCCCATTATCTGTCGTTGCACTTCAGCCCCATTATCTGGCTACTGGGTAACAGGCAGGATAAGAGGAACTTCAGATCGAACCAGGGGCGCAACTTTGGTTTTAGAAGTTGGTGTGGGGGACATAATTATTTTTAATCCAGTCACTCCAAACAGCCGACCGTTCGGAGGCGTCCGCGTGGTCCTAAAGCACACCATTGCCTCATTTTGTATCACATAAAAAAAAAATCTATTTCGGAATGTGGACGTCCCCAGTGAAAGATGCGCCCCTGGATCTAACAATGTCGAGTCTTTGGCAAGAGAGCAATATCCTAAATTAGCATAAAAGCAAGCGCTCCACATATAGCCAAAAAGCTTCTACTTAGCAGCTCCTACAGGAAGTGGGCATGATATACAGCCGTGCCATAAACAGGAGACAAACACAAACAGCCAGAGAGAGCCAACAGGCTGAGTAGAGTGGTCAGGTCCTCAGTGCTCTCTAATCCAGTCAACACAGACAATTACAGTCTGCCCTGAATGGACCCCCTCCACCCATTAACCCACTTCACAGATCTTCTCTCAGCTCAGCTGGCTGCATCGGCTCATTTGGACAGCATTTTGCACACAATAGCACGGCCAATTTGACTAATTACAATTTAAGATGACTGATCGATACATCTCTATTTGAAGCCGTCTTTGGGTTTATTATTGTTCACAACCATTAAGTGTCAATCCCTGATAGGTCGTGGAAATCCTGAACTACAACATATAATGATACCATGGGTCAGATAAACGCATCTCTTGGTCTTATTGAAATACATAAAATGGCTGCGTATAGACAGTCAGCGCAAATCTGATCTTTTTTTCCAGATCTGATATGAAAAGATCTGGGATGCCTGTCTAAACACAGCCAATTGTAGGCAAGGCTGTGATAGAGTTTCTGCTAACCAGACAGGGAAACTACCTCAAGCGTTATGGTTTAGGCCCAAGCTTCAGGAGGGGCATGTGACATTTCACACCTCAACATCAAAGACAGTAAGTAGTACAGGAATAGATTAACTCACTACTGGCAAATAAAATACACACACGTCATTTTCTGATGATATTTGTGAAATTCAACTAAGCACCATGTTTTCTGTGGATAAAAACGATCAGAGAATGAGACATTCACCTTTATTCGTAGAGACTGGTGGATGTCTGCAGCGAGTTGGCACGTCCACCACTGCTCCTCCCGCTCCATCTTGTCAGAGTTGTGGCCACTGTCCACCTTGAACGAAACGTCAAACAGTGCGGCAGAAACACATTAGATACCTGTCCGATCTACATTAATTATATCATCAAGGCAAACTTTGGGAAACTGACAGGTTTCACTTGAATTGTTGTATGATTTCATGTGTTATGGTATCCAAATTATTTGGATTTGCAGCAAAATAATGCACTCAAACTGACTAACGTTACTCATATTTTCTTCAGTTGTTTTTATTAAGTAGGGTAGCCAGCCCTACTTGTATGTGCGCACTCATTGATTTCAGATACTATAGCGTATTGCTTACTGTACAACAGTTTATTACACTTAGGTAAATTAAAAAAATATGTAAGCTAGCCTACAGCACAGAAAAGTAATTTAAAAAAGCGAGCACCTCACATTCGCCACCTGTATTGCACAAGGCATGCTCATGTTCGGATACATTGTTTATATTCGTGCTTATAAATTGTAACTAATCTACCACGCGTGGCAACTCACCTCGCCACACTAGAAAGTTATGGTGACCAATCGGATATTTCTGAGAATTGTTCTACACATGACTGTACCACCGTGCATACTGGAAAGAGGTTGGAATAGTGACAACGTGCAAAGCTAGTCACATGTTGGACTTGTAGGCTAGTATCCACTAAAATGTTACCTTTCAACCTGCTTTTACCACTGCAACACTCCGGAGTCCCGACCCCTTTGTTTCAGACCAGCAGCATTCTGATTAAAATCTTCGCCGACAGTTTCCCTACACCTTTAACAACATTAAAAATAACAGCGAAATAATCAACTCCTAGTCTAATCGTCACAGATCCATGAACTCAAACCCAAAGACTGGTATGTTGAGTTTGAATTCTCTGTTTTTTCGACGCCCCTCTTCATTCCCCCCCTGTGATGTGTTCCCGTCAACTCAATGGAACCTGGTCAGACAACCACACGCGGTTCTCCCTGTTGGTACCGTGGAGAAAATCTGGAATGGGGAGGGTTTTGACAGCGCCCCCAGACAGCATTCAACTAAAATCAACTTCTGGTGGATATTCTATGTAACATCTATATTATAGATGTACATTATTACAGGATTTGAACTACGTGTTTTATATCCTGGGAAGATCAGGGCAGGCCTGTTTTAAATGACAGCATTAAGGCTATTGAGTTTGACTGATGCATGTTGGTGGTGCAGGTTGTATAGGCCTTCTGGACAAACTCCTAAAATGAATACTTAAAAATAATAATCTATAGGTGATATTTTGTGAACTAGAGAAATGATTAAAACCATGTGTCAATTACAATCAGATCCAGCATGAAGAACAATGGCATTGCCCACAGTGTGATCCTGATGCCATCTCTCTGTTTGACCAACAGGTGGCACATGAACTCAACTGCTAGATGTTTGCCATGGACAGTTGTGTAAAGTACTTAATTAAGTCAAAATAATTTAAAGTACTACTTAAGTCGTTATTTTGGGGTATCTGTACTTTATTTTCCTATTTATATTTTTGTCCACTTAGTGAACTTTTACTTCCCTACATTCCTAAAGAAAATAATATATTTTTTACTCCACACATTTTCCCTGACACACAAAAGTACTCGTTACATTTTGAATGGCTAGCAGGAGAGGAAAATTTGATTAGATGTTTTATTTGATTTGAGTGGCTCTGCCCATGCTGTCACATACGCTATGTGCCCATGCTGTCACATACGCTATGTGCCCATGCTGTCACATACGCTATGTGCCCATGCTGTCACATACGCTATGTGCCCATGCTGTCACATACGCTATGTGCCCATGCTGTCACATACGCTATGTGCCCATGCTGTCACATACGCTATGTGCCCATGCTGTCACATACGCTATGTGCCCATGCTGTCACATACGCTATGTGCCCATGCTGTCACATACGCTATGTGCCCATGCTGTCACATACGCTATGTGCCCATGCTGTCACATACGCTATGTGCCCATACTGTCACATACGCTATGTGCCCATGCTGTCACATACGCTATGTGCCCATACTGTCACATACGCTATGTGCCCATACTGTCACATACGCTATGTGCCCATGCTGTCACATACGCTATGTGCCCATGCTGTCACATACGCTATGTGCCCATGCTGTCACATACGCTATGTGCCCATGCTGTCACATACGCTATGTGCCCATACTGTCACATACGCTATGTGCCCATGCTGTCACATACGCTATGTGCCCATGCTGTCACATACGCTATGTGCCCATGCTGTCACATACGCTATGTGCCCATACTGTCACATACGCTATGTGCCCATGCTGTCACATACGCTATGTGCCCATGCTGTCACATACGCTATGTGCCCATGCTGTCACATACGCTATGTGCCCATACTGTCACATACGCTATGTGCCCATGCTGTCACATACGCTATGTGCCCATGCTGTCACATACGCTATGTGCCCATGCTGTCACATACGCTATGTGCCCATACTGTCACATACGCTATGTGCCCATGCTGTCACATACGCTATGTGCCCATGCTGTCACATACGCTATGTGCCCATGCTGTCACATACGCTATGTGCCCATGCTGTCACATACGCTATGTGCCCATGCTGTCACATACGCTATGTGCCCATGCTGTCACATACGCTATGTGCCCATGCTGTCACATACGCTATGTGCCCATGCTGTCACATACGCTATGTGCCCATGCTGTCACATACGCTATGTGCCCATGCTGTCACATATGCTATGTGCCCATGCTGTCACATATGCTATGTGCCCATGCTGTCACATATGCTATGTGCCCATGCTGTCACATACGCTATGTGCCCATGCTGTCACATAAGCTATGTGCCCATGCTGTCACATACGCTATGTGCCCATGCTGTCACATACGCTATGTGCCCATGCTGTCACATACGCTATGTGCCCATGCTGTCACATACGCTATGTGCCCATGCTGTCACATACGCTATGTGCCCATGCTGTCACATACGCTACATACACTATAAGTTCCCAAGTTGCCCCTCATACCATCACGGTCACCTAATAATCCCCAGTTTACAATTGGCTCATTCATCCCCCTCCTCTCCCCTGTAACTATTCCCAAGGTCGTTGCTGTAAATGAGAACATGTTCTCAGTCAACTTACCTGGTAAAATAACGGATAAATAAATAAATAATAATGGCACAGATACAAAGATGAGTCCTCTGTCTATCTCTATAGCCTGGACATACTATACACTTGTGTCATGCATAAGAGACACTTTCATGCTATTGCTGAGTGAATGGTCACGTGTGTGTTTGTATGTGGGTGTTTGTTTTCAATGATTGCACAGTTTAATTATGTCTACTGCCATATAAGCCTAAACATTTATGATCTGTAGGGTTTTATGTTTCTTGCACTTTCCATTTGCTCAGGTCAGCATAATTGGATGCAATTTGTTTCTGATTTTATTTGTTTAGAAGAGTCATAGAAAAGAAAGCAATCTAATAAGGAATGAAGAAGAGTAATCATATCCTGTGCATCACTACAGGGCCAGACCCCCACAGTCACCCCAGACAGGGTAGACCCTTACCACAGGAAGGTTGGCGGCAACCTTAATTGGGAAGAACGGCCTCGTGGTAATTGCTGGAGTGGAATAGGTGGAATGGTATCGATGACATCAAACGCATGGTTGCCATGGTTTCCATGTTTTCCATGGTTTCCATGGTTTCCATGTGTTTGATACCATTCCATTCGCTCCGTTCCAGACGTCATTATGAGCCGTCCTCCCCTCAGCAGCCTCCACTGAGCCTTACACAAACACACAGGTTAACACCAGAGTGTTCCAGTTGATCCTTGCTGATCTGCAGGGACCGGGGCTCTGCACACCACAGACATCTAGCAGAGTGGGTAGTTACCACACAAGCTTTACCAGTTAGCTCGTTAAAACGCGACCTATTCCAATACCAACAAACTATTTGGCGCTGCCACGGTGGTAAATTTGACCGAATGTCTAATCCCTGTCTTCTTGGTATGGTCGGCATGGTAGTGACCCATCAGACACATTTGCCCAGCAGGGAGGTTTGGCACTGGGGGGGGGGGGGGGGGGGGGTTCTCAACTGCTGAATCATGATCCCACAACAGCACTGCTGAACTGCTGAATCATGATCCCACAACAGCCCTGCTGCAACAATAGTCAATAAGACAAAACCTTCAAAATGGTGTGATCTTCATTCTAAAGTATAAACACTTATACTATAGCTATCAAAGTTCATGTATGTGTTAGGTGCCTACTATGTGCCCTTCTATGTAAATGAACTATTACATAAACTAAATTGTAGGTTCCTCCTAGTCAAATCAAATCAAATTTATTTATATAGCCCTTCGTACATCAGCTGATATCTCAAAGTGCTGTACAGAAACCCAGCCTAAAACCCCAAACAGCAAGCAATGCAGGTGTAGAAGCACGGTGGCTAGGAAAAACTCCCTAGAAAGGCCAATACCTAGGAAGAAACCTAGAGAGGAACCAGGCTATGTGGGGTGGCCAGTCCTCTTCTGGCTGTGCCGGGTGGAGATTATAACAGAACATGGCCAAGATGTTCAAATGTTCATAAATGACCAGCATGGTCGAATAATAATAAGGCAGAACAGTTGAAACTGGAGCAGCAGCACAGTCAGGTGGAAGTTGAAACTGGAGCAGCAGCATGGCCAGGTGGACTGGGGACAGCAAGGAGTCATCATGTCAGGTAGTCCTGGGGCATGGTCCTAGGGCTCAGGTCAGTTGAAACTGGAACAGCAGCATGGCCAGGTGGACTGGGGACAGCAAGGAGTCATCATGTCAGGTAGTCCTGGGGCATGGTCCTAGGGCTCAGGTCCTCCGAGAGAGAGAAAGAAAGAGAGAAGGAGAGAATTAGAGAACGCACACTTAGATTCACACAGGACACCGAATAGGACAGGAGAAGTACTCCAGATATAACAAACTGACCCCAGCCCCCCGACACATAAACTACTGCAGCATAAATACTGGAGGCTGAGACAGGAGGGGTCAGGAGACACTGTAGTACATACAGTTTATCCCCATCATCAAATGACCATTCAACCATTCCATTTAGAGGAGTCATTTAGTGGCCACAGCCCTCTCTCCCCCAATGATAGCGCTATAGGGCTGCAGAGGCTATATTTAGCCAGCCCTGTGACTGTGTGTAAACTGGCCATGCTATGTGGATTCCAGTGGTAGGCTCAGCTCCAGCGCAACCCAACCAGCACCTGCTACTTAGAGTTTACTGCCAGGCCGTCATCTCAGCTCCTGCTGGGCCAGGACCACATAGCCCCAGGGCCCAGGGCCAAACCTCAAGAGACGAGAAAAGAAGGTCAGACAGTCATCCAGTCAACCATTTATCATCTCACAGAGACAGTCATCTGGAGACAGTCATCTGGAGACAGTCATCCAGTCAACCATTTATCATCTCACAGAGACAGTCATCTGGAGACAGTCATCCAGTCAACCATTTATAATCTCACATAGACAGTCATCTGGAGACAGTCATCTGGAGACAGTCATCTCCAGTCAACCATTTATCATCTCACAGAGACAGTCATCTGGAGACAGTCATCCAGTCAACCATTTATCATCTCACAGAGACAGTCATCTGGAGACAGTCATCTGGAGACAGTCATCTCCAGTCCACCATGTATTTTAGACGGTGAAGAGGAGAAGGTTGTCGTAGTTAATTTTGTTTTGATTTCTATTTTTTGTTGTATTTGAGATGTCTAGACATATAAAGGCCTGTGGTTCTTTGGTTTCAGGTTTTGTTGGAGGAGGATTTGACTGGACTGGTGGTTGATGTGTGAAGAATTTTCTTCAGGCTGGGCTGTAGGATCTGTTCATAGGAATTAGGTTGTGTTTCTCTTCACAGCTGACAAGACACAAGGGGGGGCCTTCATCTACCTCACATCAAGGTAACTGTAGATGTCTTACTGGAAGTGTCAGGTCTCACTTTCGCAGACACACGGTCAGGGGAGAATACCTTCAAGTCAGATCAGATGCATGTGCAGGCCTTCATCTACCTCACATCAAGGTAACTGTAGATGTCTTACTGGAAGTGTCAGGTCTCAGGCCTTCAGAATCCCACTTACCTAATAACTATGAGGATTTTCACAAGACTTGGTTTCATAGATAATGTAGATGTTATACATTTACTGTTAAATACCTTGATACATTTTAATTTATACTAGGCAGAACTTTTAGATTTGTTACACAAAAAATAAAATACAAAAGTTAGATAAACAAAACACGATTCAAAACTGTGTAAATAAAGTCGTGGCCAAAAGTTTTGAGAATGACACAAATATTAATTTCCACAAAGTCTGCTGCTTCAGTGTCTTTAGATATTTTTGTCAGATGTTACTATGGAATACTGATGTATAATTAACAAGCATTTCATACGTGTCAAAGGCTTTTATTGACAATTACATGAAGTTACACAAAGAGTCAATATTTGCATTGTTGACCCTTCTTTTTCAAGACCTCTGCAATCCGCCCTGGCATGCTGTCAATTAACTTCAGGGCCACATCCTGACTGATGGCAGCCCATTCTTGCATAATCAATGCTTGGCGTTTGTCAGAATTTGTGGGTTTTTGTTTGTCCACCCGCGTCTTGAGGATTGACCACAAGTTTAAGGTCTGGGGAGTTTCCTGGCCATGGACCCAAAATATCAATGTTTTGTTCCCCGAGCCACTTAGTTATCACTTTTGCCTTATGGCAAGGTGCTCCATGATGCTGGAAAAGGCATTGTTCGTCACCAAACTGTTCCTGGATGATTGGGAGAAGTTGCTCTTGGAGGATGTGTTGGTACCATTCTTTATTCATGGCTGTGTTCTTAGGCAAAATTGTGAGTGAGCCCACTCCCTTGGCTGAGAAGCAACCCAACACATGAATGGTCGCAGGATGCTTTACTGTTGGCATGACACGGGACTGATGGTGGTGCTCACCTTGTCTTCTCCAGACAAGCTTTTTTCCAGATGCACCAAACAACCGGAAAGGGGATTCATCAGAGAAAATGACTTTACCCCAGTCCTCAGCAGTCCAATCCCTGTACCTTTTGCAGAATATGTATTTATTTATTCTTAAACCTTCATTTAACCAGGAAGGGCTCATTGAGATTTAAAATCTATTTTTCAAGAGCGCCCTGGCCAATATCAGTCTGCCCCTGATGTTTTTCCTGGAGAGAAGTGGCTTCTTTGCTGCCCTTCTTGACACCAGGCCATCCTCCAAAAGTCTTCGCCTCACTGTGCGTGCAGATGCACTCACACCTGCCTGCTGCCATTCCTGAGAGAGCTCTGTACTGGTGGTGCCCCGATCCCACAGCTGAATAAGCTTTAGGAGACGGTCCTGGCGCTTGCTGGACTTTCTTGGGTGCCCAAGAAAGTCCAGCAATTGAACCGCTCTCCTTGAAGTTCTTGATGATCTGATAAATGGTTGATTTAGGTGCAATCTTACTGGAGGCAATATCCTTGCCTGTGAAGCCCTTGTTGTGCAAAGCAATGATGACGGCACGTGTTTCCTGGCAGGTAACCATGATTGGCAGAGGAAGAGCAATGATTCCAAGCACCGCCCTCCTTTTTAAGCTTCCAGTCTGTTATTCGAACTCAAGCAGCATGACAGAGTGATCTCCAGCCTTGTCCTCGTCAACACTCACACCTGTGTTAACGAGAGAATCACTGATATGATGTCAGCTGGTCCTTTTGTGGCAGGGCTGAAATGTAGTGGAAATGTTTTTGGGGGGATTCAATTCATTTACATGGCAAAGAGGGACTTTGCAATTAATTGCAATTCATCTGATCACTCTTCATAACATTCTGGAGTATATGTAAATTGCCATCATACAAACTAAGGCAGTCTGAGCTCTGTTAACACTGCCTCCTGAGCCCCAACCTCTAGTCTGAGCTCTGTTAACTCCATCTCCTGAGCCCCAGCCTCTAGTTTGTGCTCTGTTAACATGGTGTCCTGAGCCCCAGCCTCTAGTCTGTGCTCTGTTAACACTGCCTCCTGAGCCCCAGCCTCTAGTCTGAACTCTGTTAACACTGTCTCCTGAGCCCCAGCCTCTAGTCTGTGCTCTGTTAACACTGTCTCCTGAGCCCCAGCCTCTAGTCTGTGCTCTGTTAACATGGTGTCCTGAGCCCCAGCCTCTAGTCTGAGCTCTGTTAACACTGCCTCCTGAGCCCCAGCCTCTAGTCTGAGCTCTGTTAACTCCATCTCCTGAGCCCCAGCCTCTAGTCTGAGCTCTGTTAACATGGTGTCCTGAGCCCCAGCCTCTAGTCTGTGCCCACTAATACCACCTTCATGTCAAATGACTGATGCGGCTGTACTGTTTGAGCCCTGTATTACCAACCTGACAGAGGAGGGGTGAGAGTACAGATGGGTCAAGTAAAACATCAGATGAAACTTCTTAATCCAACAAAACCGTGGGCACAGTGGCTGCTATCCTCACTGATACTGACACCAATGAGAGGTCCTTCTCCCCTCAACCCAGATGCACCTGTAACACTCTTTTGATCCAAGGTAAATCAATACAACTTGGACAAGGGACGAGAACACATTGGCAGACAGCCAAACGAGGTTTCCACAACACAGAGAGGGTCCCAGTATTTGTGATACTGAAAGTAAACTCCTTAGCAGACACCCCTATGGAGGGTAACCCTAACCCTAACACCGTGGAGGGTGGTCAGGAGGAGCGGTGGGAGGAGTTGGACTGCACAGAGGCTAGCTACAGAGAGGAGCAGACGGAGCTGTCACTCAGAGACGGAAATAGAAAAGTGCCTGCAAGCTGCATCTCGACACTCGGGATCTGCAGTCAGGAATCCCAGCGTGTTGTTATTCAGAGTGTTCCCTCGCAACTGGGCAGCAACACCAATGACAGAGCCCTCCCGGATCCCAGAGCTTGCCAACGGACAGCCAGGAAGACGCCTGGAGATCCAGACCGCTCTCTCAGAAACCCTGTAGAAGAACCTGGTGGCTCCACAAAGCTCTACAACACAGGGGTGAGACATCCACCATGACCACCAAGTTCTATGAGGCTGACAGAGACCTGGCCTTCAGCAAATACTACTGCCCCCAGACAGACTACTTGGATGTCTACAGCTCCAGCTGGAGGTCCTCGACCCAAACGTCTACAGTCAGCGACTGGTCAGAAGATGATATCTCCCTCCAGCTGTCTTCGGTTGGGACAGCTAACATCCGAAGCACAACAGCATGCTTAGAAACCGGCAGCTTCGAATGCATTGATGTGGCTATGGAAAACCAAGGGGAGGTGTACAGAGGGGGGGCAAAAACCGTTCCCAAGAGGCAAATCCAACTCAAGAGACGGGACACGGCGGAATCACAAGACAGCGATAAAGGCGAGGTGACAGATGAAGGCCGATGTACACCCTGTACAGTCAGCCACCGCAGGGACGTGTTCATGCGTCAGCACAGCACCCCGGCTGCCTTTCACCGGGAGTCCCATGGAATGGAGTCGGAGAACAGGACAACTCGGGCAGAGAGAAAGCAGAGGCTCCAGAAGTCCGTTTCCCTGGACGAGACCTCCACAAAAACCAAAATGGCCTCATGTATCATTAAGAGTGTCCTATCAAAGAAGATGCAGTTGGAGCAGAATCTTCAAAACTCTGAAGTGAAAGAAGGAGCCTTCGCACCTGCAGAAGTCCAGAACAACGTTAAGGACTGTCACCAGAGCCCTCTGGCAGTCAAAGGGAACAACACCACTGATATGAGCTCTGTGGATTCACATAGACAGAGTAACTCGATCCAATATCATCAGGTTGCAAGTGCCAAAACACACCAAAAGCTGCTTTACAAACAGAACTCAATTCCTCTGGTGAGCAACTTTGGAGGGTCAGAGTTTCAGAGGACGTTCACTAAGAGGGCTGGAATAGCCACCGCTCTAGAGAGTGAGGAGATCGAACGGCAAAACCCCAGGAATGGGGCTCTACCGTACGCTAACCGGAGCCCTGGGGACAGACTATCCTGTGACTCAGCAAGAGGCAAAAACAGGAGCACATGTTGTTCTGGTTCAAGTAGAACTGGAGGCGAACAGACTCTGGTAAAAAACACACCAGAGGAATGCAACAGAGGGGAGGGGGTCCATAAACAACAGAACCCCCTGCCTAAGGCACTACAGAGGACTAATATACCCTGGGGAAGTCAAGACAGTCAGCAGCCACTCATTCGTGAAGGTTTATCAGGAAAGGTGATAGAGCCAGGGGACAGGGGAGATGTGCAGTTCCTGGGACCATCTGGGAACCTGGGGACACTTAAAGCCATGGCTCCAGTGCATGTTGTGAGGGATGTGAGGAGGCTGGTGAAAAATACCTACAACCTGTCTTTCAAAAATGTAGGGGACACTGTTTCGGGACAAGAGGACAGACCCCCATCCTTCTATCAGCAGTCTACACATGACCAGGTCAGCCACAGAGAGGCCTGTGGGGTCAGAGCAGCCAGGCCTGATGAAAAGCTGTTTGTGAAGAAAGTGTCCCCTCCGGCACCTCTGAAGGTTGTGGATACAACTTTGCTTTACACCGCCCCGATGGGATTTGTAACCAAAGCCACAGCTCTCCATGAATCACAAGACATTTCTAACACTGGATTTACAAATGTCACACCCCAAAGTCTTATAAAACCTTTTGGGAGAAGAGGCAGCCAACCTCATATCAACCAATCTGATTCAACGTCAAAATACCCAAACAGAGCAGAGATGCCCCGTCAGACTTGGTCTTCAGTGGAGCTCCCTGGTAAGTGTAATCAGCGACAGTGTGAAAGGACAGGCACCACCAATGGAAAACAGAAATCACCACAAGCAGCAAATAGTTTTACTGCAGTTCCGACTTATTACTCATCAGCAGCATACCAGCCAGAACAGTATCAGTGTTCCAGTGTCAAGGATAACAACCAAATTCAGGGCCCACCTCCCAGATACCAGGCTCAAACTACACTCGCTTGCACACCATCCCCTGCCTGTGTACAGCTGAACACCACTGGGACTCCAAAGACGCTGACGTCTTCCTTCTTTTATCCAGCCAACCCAATGAGCTGCCACACAATCCACACCCATGAAGGAAAGATGAGTTTCATACAGGCCCCTGTATTGATGCAGCCTTCACTTCAAAACCTGCCATTCCAACATCTGAGCGAAGAAAAATATGCCCCCCGGCAGCCAGCGGGGAATGGAGAAATCAAAATGCCCTCCCCAGAAACACAACAACAGCAGTACCTGTGCAGCACACAGGGTTTCATGGCCCCATTCAGCACAGAATACAGGCAGAGCAGTGCAGGCCTGGTGTACCCTGAGATGGCTGGAGGTCAGGTTTACGGACAGGGACCCCGACACATGCTGATCGACCCGGAGACAGGGAGATGTTTCTACGTCGACGTTCCCCAACTTCCCCCTCAGCCACAACGCAAGATGCTGTTTGATCCAGATACCTGCCAGTACGTGGAAGTGCTGCTGCCACAGCAGGCGGTGCCTACTGCAGTACTGCCACCAGTGTATGCAATACCCTGCCACTCACTGCAATTCCCAGCCATGTACACTCCACAGTGCTTCTCTGTTCAGGCTCATCCACAGGAGAGGCCTCACACCGGGCCCTGAGACGTCTTACCGGTCAGTGACAGCAGAACACTATCACATGACTGCACACTGCACTATCCAGGGAGTATGGACTGTGTGGGTAAGCCACCCAAGGCTACCCAGTGATAGATCAGACAGTCTTAGCTACATACTGTCGGGTTGAGTAAATATTGCGTATCAATCACAGTCATTAAAATCAGTGTCTCATCTCTGATTCGGATGACACCTGACAATACCGATTAAGATTAGAACTACCGGGATTTTACATCATCATATATCTGTGTGAGAGAACAGAGGGCTGCTAATATACAGTTCTTCAGAAAGTATTCATACCCCTCGACTTATTCCACATTGGGTTGTGTTCGGCTGGATGAAAAATAATAATAATTCTCAACCATGTACACACAATACCCCATAACAACAAAATGAAAACATATGCTAATTTATTGAAATCTCATTTACATAAGTATTTACACCCTTGAGTCAATACAATGTAGAATCACCTTTGGCAGTGATTAAAGCTGTAAGTCTGTCTGGGTAAGTCTCTAAGAGGTTTTCCACACCTGGATTGTGCAACATTTGCCCGTTATTCTTTTCAAAATTCTTCAAACTCTGTCAAATTGGTTGTTGATCATTGCTAGACAACCATTTTCAGATCTTGCCATAGGTTTTCACGTATATTTAAGTCAAAACTGCAACTCGGCCACTCAGGAACATTCAGTGTTGTCTTGGTAAGCAACCCCAGTGTAGATTTGGTCTTGTGCTTTAGGTTATTGTCCTGCTGAAAGGTGAATTCATGTCCCAGTGTCTGGTGGAAAACAGACTGAACCAGGTTTCCCTCTAGGAGTTTGCCTGTGCTTAGTGCCATTCAATTTATTTTTTAACCTGAAAACTCCCCAGTCCTTAATGATTATAAGCATACCCAGTACATGATGCAGCCACCACTATGCTTGAAAATATGAAGCTTGCTACTCAGTAATGTATTGCATTGGATTTGCCCCAAACATAACACTTTGTATTCGGGACATAACGTTCATTTATTTGCCACATGTTTTGCAGTATTACTTTAGTTCCTTGTTGCTAACAGGATGTATGTTTTGGAATATTTTTAATCTGTACAGGCTTCCTTCTTTTCACTCTGTCATTTAGGTTAGTATTGTGGAGTAACAACGGTGTTGTAGATCCATCCTCAGTTTTCTCCTATCACAGCCATTAAACTCTGTAGCTGTTTTAAAGTCACCATTGGCTTCATGGTGAAATCCCTGAGCGATTTCCTTCCTGTCTGGCAACTGAGTTAGGAAGGAGGCCTGTATCTATGTAGTGACTGAGTATATTGATACACCATCCTAAGAAATTCAATGTCATTTACCAATAGGTGCAGTTCTTTGCGAGGCATTGGAAAAACTCCCCGATCTTTCTGGTTGAATTTGTGTTTGAAATTCACTGCTCGACTGAGGGACCTTACAGATAATTGTATGTGTTACAGAGATGAGGTAGTCATTCAAAAATCATGTTATACACTATTATTGCACACAGAGTCCATGCAACTTATTATGTAACTTGTTAAGCACATTTTTACTGCTCAAGTGATTTGCCATAACAAAGGGGTTGAATAGTTAATGACTCAAGACATTTCAGCATTTTAAATTTTTTAATTCTATTAATTTGTAAAAAATGTAGAGGAACATAATTCCAGTTTGATACTATGGGGTATTGTGTGTAGGCCAAATCTACATTTAATACACTTTCAATTCAGGCTGTATCACAACAAAACAAGTGGAATTAGTCAATGGGGTAAGAATACATTCTGAAAGCACTGTATTTTTTTATATATTTTTTAACCTTTATTTAACTAGATCAGTCAGTTAAGAACAAATTCTTATTTTCAATGACGGCCTAGGAACAGTGGGTTAACTGCCTGTTCAGGGGCAGAACGACAGATTTGTACCTTGTCAGCTCGGGGATTTGAACTTGCAACCTTCCGGTTACTAGTTCAACACTCTAACCACTAGGCTACCCTGCCGCCCCTATGTGTTGTTTTGCATACCTAAAATGCATACAGTGTGTTCACCCCTGGTTCCATGAACCCTCCTCTTCCCTTTCCTACTGACAATGTGTATTTGTGGGCAGATACCTGATGATCTTTTATTATTTTTCCAACGTAATGTTTTTCATGTCTAGTTGTGTAATATAGATAGAACAACACATTCTTAAAAAACACAGATTATATTTTTCCAAATTTCAAAGGAGAAATGTAGAAATTCAATTTTTAGTGGTTGATATTTTTTACACTGAGTGAAATGTTTTCTAATAACAACAAAGTTTGATAGGATCACATTTTCCCTATGACCTGCATAAGCTCTTGTTGTCTTTTCCATCTTACCATTGTTTACTTGAAGAGCGTGACCTGAACAAAGCGAGAGGGCAGCTGTCGTCAAATTACAAACTAATCGCCAGGGAGACTCCGATGGGCGCTATTGACAGAGACTCTGACAGACAAAGGCTCAGAGTGTAATATGGAAGGGAAATTTAAATTCAAATTCTTTCATGATGTCACAGTGAAATCAATCATGAACAGTCATAAATATACGGATCCTGTGCTCCCTTGATAGATCAATAGATCCTAGCCTCTTGGTTTGCGCCTTTTTAGAATCACTTCTAGAGGTCACACCCGTGTCACAGTCTTCCAATCTGTACAGTGTCGTTTCATGGTTCAGTCTCTCTCAGATAATAGCACAGTGTCGTTTCATGGTTCAGTCTCTCAGATAATAGCACAGTGTCGTTTCATGGTTCAGTCTCTCTCAGATAATAGCACAGTGTCGTTTCATGGTTCAGTCTCTCAGATAATAGCACAGTGTCGTTTCATGGTTCAGTCTCTCTCAGATAATAGCACAGTGTCG
>NC_034201.2:43442390-43684890 GCF_002021735.2 Oncorhynchus kisutch
CAACACAGGGAACTGATGCTTGACAATAAGAAGACATTTAAGAACACAGGTCCCTGTCAGAGCCTTAGGTCCATGTTAGAAGTCTAACCCCCGGTGTAGAAGACTGATGCTCACCTGTTGATGGCATGGACAGGTGGAGGAGGTGCCCCTGAGAGGCGGGCACAGGCGTAATAGTCCCCGATAGACTCTACGATGCCAGCCAGTGTGGCGCTGAACATGCCCAGCACCCCAGCGATGGTCACCGTGGGCAACCCCCACTGACCTATCAGAGACACACAAACACCACACATCTGAATCCTCCTCCTATGCAGCAAGATGAAAGGCAATGCAAATAGATGACAACTCAGATCATTTCCCCATTTAAAATGATATACAAGGACATTCTAAAGTGACATATAAATGATCTGTGTCATCCGCTTTCTTCACTTGACCCTTGATCTAGCTCGTGTGTCCAAACTGCCCCCGTGTGTGAGACAGTGGAGGTAATGCTGGTCTCTTACAGGGGTAGGGGACCCGGAACCAGGGGGAGAGGGTCATGATGTCACCGCGGGCGTCTGTGCGTGCCTTCTGTCCGTACTGGCTGGGGTCACTGGGCAGCACATCGGTCAGAGTCAGGATGTAACATAGCAACCACACCAACATGATGGCCATGATGATCTGAACATAGAAAGAACCGGGGAACAACATAACATGTCATATAACGGAATCATAGGGATTCCGAGACTCCAAGATTCCAAGTTATAATTTTGGATGTGCCTGGTCTGTGCCATATTTGTATTTTATTTTACAGCCATTTCCATCAGAAAGCTAATTCTTGGCATTAACATAACGGTGACTTGATCCCTGTGGTCTGTGTCTGTCTATCACAGTGAGTCATTTCTATAGCCTGACAGTGTCCCCACCACATGTCTGGCAGCACTCACTAAGGCAGTAGCATAGAGGGCACTGCAGTAAAATGTGCCTCAGACTCTCTTATAATCGCTCAAGATTTGTATGACATGATGTGCCGTGAATGATTAGCCTGATGTATTTTAACAATAGGTCATACCCCACATGAGAACATCTTATTAGTATAGCTTTCTGACATCCCTGTGAGACAGGTGTGTGGTGTGTTGGTTCTAACCGGGAACATCTTAAAGATCTGAACCCTGGCAGTGCTGAAGCCTTTCTTTCTGTTGTAGGAGGGGAGAGGGAAGGACCAGTTCCTCAGATACTGAGCGAACAGCACGATGAGGAAGATGGACCTGGGGAGAGGCAGTGATACTGTTACATCATAAACCCAATAAAAGACATAAAACAGGGACAAAGTAATTACGTTAATAGTAAGTTATTAGATTACAAGTTGTCCTCGATGTAAGACGACAAAGAGTCTCAAGCCCAAAACAAGGTAAACCCCTTAGACAAAAGAAGTGAGGAAGAGCGCTAAGAACAACATACCAATAATACAACTCAGGACAACATACCACACACAATAATATACAACTCAGGACAACATACCACACACAATAATACAACTCAGGACAACATACCACACACAATAATATACAACTCAGGACAACATACCACACACAATAATATACAACTCAGGACAACATAGATGGATCTCAAGTGTCAAATCATGAGAGGAGAGGATCAGATGGAGAGAGCAGAGAGAAACCTGGGAGGATCAGATGGAGAGAGGAGAGAGAAACCTGGGAGGATCAGATGGAGAGAGGAGAGAGAAACCTGGGAGGATCAGATGGAGAGAGGAGAGAGAAACCTGGGAGGATCAGATGGAGAGAGAAACCTGGGAGGATCAGATGGAGAGAGGAGAGAGAAACCTGGGAGGATCAGATGGAGAGAGGAGAGAGAAACCTGGGAGGATCAGATGGAGAGAGAAACCTGGGAGGATCAGATGGAGAGAGGAGAGAGAAACCTGCGAGGATCAGATGGAGAGAGAAACCTGGGAGGATCAGATGGAGAGAGCAGAGAGAAACCTGGGAGGATCAGATGGAGAGAGGAGAGAGAAACCTGGGAGGATCAGATGGAGAGAGCTGAGAGAAACCTGGGAGGATCAGATGGAGAGAGGAGAGAGAAACCTGGGAGGACCAGATGGAGAGAGCAGAGAGAAACCTGGGAGGATCAGATGGAGAGAGGAGAGAGAAACCTGGGAGGATCAGATGGAGAGAGGAGAGAGAAACCTGGGAGGATCAGATGGAGAGAGAAACCTGGGAGGATCAGATGGAGAGAGGAGAGATAAACCTGGGAGGATCAGATGGAGAGAGGAGAGAGAAACCTGGGAGGATCAGATGGAGAGAGCTGAGAGAAACCTGGGAGGATCAGATGGAGAGAGGAGAGAGAAACCTGGGAGGACCAGATGGAGAGAGCAGAGAGAAACCTGGGAGGATCAGATGGAGAGAGGAGAGAGAAACCTGGGAGGATCAGATGGAGAGAGGAGAGAGAAACCTGGGAGGATCAGATGGAGAGAGGAGAGAGAAACCTGGGAGGATCAGGAGGAGAGAGAAACCTGGGAGGATCAGATGGAGAGAGGAGAGAGAAACCTGGGAGGATCAGATGGAGAGAGGAGAGAGAAACCTGGGAGGATCAGGAGGAGAGAGAAACCTGGGAGGAGGATAAAGAGTCTCTTACAGAGAAGAAGCGAGGATGGATTGTGCTCTTACAGTGCTGAGAGGCCCCAGTGAGAACCGGCTCTGTCCCCAGCGGTCTGGAATACAGACAGGCCGATGAGGGACACGGTGGGGGTGACGGTCAGGGGCCCGATGTAGTCCAGCAGGAGACCAGGGAGACCCACCAGCCCGATGACCACCTCCACCACACTGGACGCTATGATGGCACCCTGGATCTACGGGGGGAGACAGACCGACTGTTATTATCATTAGGTACAGTGGGGCAAAAAAAGTATTTAGTCAGCCACCAATTGTGCAAGTTCTCCCACTTAAAAAGATGAGAGAGGCCTGTAATTTTCATCATAGGTACACTTCAACTATGATAGACAAAATGAGGAAAAAAATCCAGAAAATCACATTGTAGGATTTTTTATGAATTTATCTGGAAATTATGGTTGAAAATAGGTATTTGGCCAATAACAAAAGTTTATCTCAATACTTTGTTATATACCCTTTGTTGGCAATGACAGAGGTCAAACGTTTTCTGTAAGTCTTCACAAGGTTTTCACACACTGTTGCTGGTATTTTGGAACATTCCTCCATGCAGATCTCCTCTAGAGCAGTGATGTTTTGGGGCTGTTGCTGGGCAACACGGACTTTCAACTCCCTCCAAAGATTTTCTATGGGGTTGCGATCTGGAGACTGGCTAGGCCACTCCAGGACCTTGAAATGCTTCTTACGAAGGCACTCCTTCGTTGCCCGGGCGGTGTGTTTGGGATCATTGTCATGCTGAAAGACCCAGCCACGTTTAATCTTCAATGCCCTTGCTGATGGAAGGAGGTTTTCACTCAAAATCTCACGATACATGGCCCCATTCATTCTTTCCTTTACACGGATCAGTCGTCCTGGTCCCTTTGCAGAAAAACATCCCCAAAGCATGATGTTTCCACCCCCATGCTTCACAGTAGGTATGGTGTTCTTTAGATGCAACTCAGCATTCTTTTTCCTCCAGGTCTGGAGACTGGTGTTTGTGTTTGTGTTTGTGTTTGTCCTCCAAACACAACGAGTTGAGTTTTTACCAAAAAGTTATATTTTGGTTTCATCTGACCATATGACATTCTCCCAATCTTCTTCTGGATCATCCAAATGCTCTCTAGCAAACTTCAGACGGGCCTGGACATGTACTGGCTTAAGCAGGGGGACACGTCTGGCACTGCAGGATTTGAGTCCCTGGCGGCGTAGTGTGTTACTGATGGTAGGCTTTGTTACTTTGGTCCCAGCTCTCTGCAGGTCATTCACTAGGTCCCCCTGTGTGGTTCTGGGATTTTTGCTCACCGTTCTTGTGATCATTTTGACCCCACGGGGTGAGATCTTGCGTGGAGCCCCAGACCGAGGGAGATTATCAGTGGTCTTGTATGTCTTCCATTTCCTAATAATTGCTCCCACAGTTGATTTCTTCAAACCAAGCTGCTTACCTGTTGCAGATTCAGTCTTCCCAGCCTGGTGCAGGTGGAGGTGGTGCAGGTGGAGTTTGGAGTGTGACTGTTTGAGGTTGTTAACAGGTGTCAAGTTCAAACAGGTGCCATTAACGAGTGGAGGACAGAGGAGCCTCTTAAAGAAGAAGTTGCAGGTCTGTGAGAGCCAGAAATCTTGCTTGTTTGTAGGTGACCAAATACTTATTTTCCACCATACTTTTAATTTCCAGATAAATTCATTAAAAATCCTACAATGTGATTTTCTGGATTTTTTTTCTCATTTTGTCTGTCATAGTTGAAGTGTACCTATGATGAAAATTACAGGCCTCTCTCATCTTTTAAGTGGGAGAACTTGCACAATTGGTGGCTGACTAAATACTGTTTTGCCCCACTGTATGTCTAGGACCACCATTTGACCTAACCCATACAAACCCTGGCTCCTAGTTATGTCTACATGATGTCTCTGATAATGTCAATCAAAGTGAGAAATGCTACAGTTCAAAAAGATGGACCCCAAGATGGAGGCCCAGTGACAAGAGGCAGGAAGTACCTCTCTTATCCTTGGGTGCCAGATGTGTGAGGTGTTCAGAGGAAGACTCCAATTCCCATAAATCTCCTCTGATGAAAGACAGACACAATAGTACATTAGTGAGGTTCTGTCTTTGATTGGGCCATATTCTTCTGACATAGGATGGGACTGAGTGGTGCACCTTTAGGGGGACATTTCCATCTATCCAGCCCTAAGATGGCTTGGGCAGGGATGAGGAAGGCAAAAGCACTGGCCTGAAAAAGAGGTAACCTAAACATAGAAGATAAAATATGTTACACAATGCATTCCAAAGCATTAGAAGACACGCACATACAGTGGGGCAAAAAAGTATTTCGTTCAAGTTCTCCCACTTAAAAAGATGGGAGAGGCCTGTAATTTAAGACACGCACATACATACACACACACGTACCTGATTCCAAATGTGGTCTGTATGATTGTGGTGATTCCCACGCAGGTGAAGATGGTTCCCACCAGCTGACTGACCGTGTACTGGTCTTGTCCCACACACATGGCCTCCGCCAGCAGGAAGGGCACAGCGATAGTCCCGCTGAAACACGTTAGGTAGTGCTGTGATTAAAGACACAGTGTTAATCACCATGGAGAGAGAGAGGAGGGGGGGGGCAGAGGGAGGGGGGAGAGAGAGTAGGAGACAGAGGGGGGGACAGAGGGAGGGGGAGAGAGAGTAGGAGAGAGGGGGGGACAGAGGGAGGGGGAGAGAGAGGGACGGGGGGAACAGAGGGAGGGGGAGAGATACATTTGGGGGAAGGAGCGCACAAAAGAGAAGAAGAAACAATTACTGATAGAAAGGTGGAGTGAGAAAACCATTCATGAAAACTAAGCGTGAGAGAGAGAGAGAGAGAGAGAGAGAGAGAGAGAGAGAGAGAGAGAGTGTGTGAGTGAGTGTGTGTCAGAGAGTGTGTGAGTGTGTGTGAGAGAGTGTGTGTGTGAGAGAGTGTGAGAGAGTGTGTGAGTGTGTGTGTCAGAGAGTGTGTGAGTGTGTGTGAGAGAGTGTGTCAGAGAGTGTGTGAGAGAGTGTGAGAGAGTGTGTGTGTGTGTGAGAGAGTGTGTGTGTGTGAGAGAGAGTGTGTCAGAGAGTATCTGAGAGAGTGTGTGTGTGAGAGAGTTTGTGAGTGTGTGTGAGAGATTGTGAGTGAGTGTGTGAGAGTGTGTGTGTGAGAGAAGGTGTGAGTGTGTGTGTGAGAGAGTTTGTGAATGTGTGAGACAGATTGTGTGTGTGTGTGAGAGAGTGTGTGAGAGAAAGTGTGAGTGTGTGTGTGAGAGTGTTTGTGAGAGTGTGTGTATTTGTATACCTGGAGGCCCAGTAGAATGCAGAGGTACCACGGTGGGACATCCTCTATGGTGTAGATCATGTCAGAGCCTGGCTGCTGCTTCCCCTCCTCAGAACCCTGCTCCTGTCTCCCCCCCTCAGAACGCTGCTCCTGTCTCCCCCCCTCAGAACGCTGCTCCTGTCTCCCTCCCTCAGAACGCTGCTCCTGTCTCCCCCCCTCAGAACGCTGCTCCTGTCTCCCCCCCTCAGCACCCTGCTCCTGTCTCCCCTCCTCAGTACCCTGCTCCTGTCTCCCCTCCTCAGAACCCTGCTCCTGTCTCCCCTCCTCAGCACCCTGCTCCTGTCTCCCCCCCCCAGCACCCTGCTCCTGTCTCCCCTCCTCAGCACCCTGCTGCTCCTCTGTCTGAGTCTGGACATCACAACTCTGAAAGAGAAGACAGAGACATTCAGAACTCTGAAAGGGAAGACAGAGACATTCACAACTCTGAAAGGGAAGACAGAGACATTCACAACTCTGAAAGAGAAGACAGAGATATTCATAACTCTGAAAGGGAAGACGGAGACATTCACAACTCTGAAAGAGAAGACAGAGACATTCACAACTCTGAAAGGGAAGACAGAGACATTCACAACTCTGAAAGAGAAGACAGAGACATTCACAACTCTGAAAGGGAAGACAGAGACATTCACAACTCTGAAAGGGAAGACAGAGACATTCACAACTCTGAAAGGGAAGACAGAGACATTCACAACTCTGAAAGGGAAGACGGAGACATTCACAACTCTGAAAGGGAAGACAGAGACATTCACAACTCTGAAAGGGAAGACGGAGACATTCACAACTCTGAAAGGGAAGACAGAGACATTCACAACTCTGAAAGAGAAGACAGAGACATTCACAACTCTGAAAGAGAAGACAGAGACATTCACAACTCTGAAAGGGAAGACAGAGATATTCACAACTCTGAAAGGGAAGACAGAGACATTCACAACTCTGAAAGAGAAGACAGAGACATTCACAACTCTGAAAGGGAAGACAGAGACATTCACAACTCTGAAAGAGAAGACAGAGACATTCACAACTCTGAAAGAGAAGACAGAGACATTCACAACTCTGAAAGAGAAGACAGAGACATTCACAACTCTGAAAGATAAGACATAGACATTCACACATCCAAAGTAACATTAGGTAACTTGTCATACACACCGTTTGAAAGTCACATGATGTTCAAAAACTGGGAATATTCGATGACCTCTCAGACATCATGTAAAATACCTTATATGGGCACAAGATTGTCACCTACGTGATTTGTCACTGTCCCATAATTTTTATTTAACGAGGAAAGTCCGTTATTAACAACACATTTTTATTTACAATGACGGACTACCCCGGACAAACCCGGACGATGCTGGGCCAATTGTGCACCGCCATATGGGACTCCCAATCACGGCCGGTTGTGATACAGCCTGGAATCTAACCAGGGTCTGTAGTGAGATGCAGTGCCTTAGACCGCTGCGCCACTCGGGAGCCCACCATATGGCCAACCGTCAGGCACATGACCAACTGGGTGTTACATCTACTTTAATTGACCTACTCTATGAATGATCAACATGGGCCTGGATTACATTATAACCCAATAATGGGAATTGATGGGAAATGATGTAAATATATCACTAGCCACTTTAAACAATGCTACCTTATATAATGTTACTTACCCTACATTATTCGTCTCATATGCATACGTATATACTGTACTCTATATCATCGACTGCATCCTTATGTAATACATGTATCACTAGCAACTTTAACTATGCCACTTTGTTTACATACTCATCTCATATGTTATACTGTACTCGATATCATCTACTGTATCTTGCCTATGCTGCTCTGTACCATCACTCATTCATATATCCTTATGTACATATTCTTTATCCCCTTACACTGTGTATAAGACAGTAGTTTTTTGGAATTGTTAGTTAGATTACTTGTTCGTTATTACTGCATTGTCGGAACTAGAAGCACAAGCATTTCGCTACACTCGCATTAACATCTGCTAACCATGTGTATGTGACAAATAAATTTTGATTTGATTTGATTTGATTTGATTTGATTTGAATGTCACCGTCACCATGGCCAGTTGTCATGGTTCTTGGTGTTGACTGTTTTGAAAGATGATGCAAGAGGAACTCTTCCATGACTAACTCATCAAAGCAGACTGGAGTGACACAGATTTTCCTTCCTAAATCACAGGAATCTAGGTTAATAGCCTCTTGGTGTTTCAATACATTCCTACTGTGAACAAAACATATCACCTTTACATCTTTGTCAGAGAAACAATGTTAGAACTGTCTTCTACAATTCAGTTGTCTCCACTTTTGCTATGAGGTATTGTGTCTTCAAACAATGGCCACAAATATCCTGCAAAATCATGGTTTCTGATATCAATCCAGAACCATTCTCCACAAGTTGTTATTCAGTTACACATCAAGGCAGTAAATCCCCTAATCTGAGCATGGTAAACACCTTGGTCATTTCACCCCAAAGGTAAACAGAAATACTTTGAAAACATCCAATGTTGCAATATACTAAAGTGTAAAGCTAAATGATTCAAGTTAACAGAAATAAAGCTCACTAAGGACCTACACACCAGACATTAACTCAACCATAACCCATCATTTTACCAGGCCAGACAACGTACAATTACAATTTAAACATTCACAACAAAACTAAACTCATCAATGAAATATTGAAATGATAGTAAATGATGAGTTTACCTTGAGGTCTGGTCGTGTTTCTGTTTGCTTCTTCTTCATCTGGACTCTCAGTTGTTTGTGATGGATCCTTAGTTTCCGTTTGGGTGCTGCCCTCTCTCAACTAGCCAACACACGTGTGACCTCAGCCCTATACAGGAGTATAGGGCCCTTTTATGGGGGTTGAGGGGACCAGATCAGCCAGGTTAATAATCTGCCCCTGAGATGGACTTTACCCACTCGTGCTGTTTTAAGAGGCAGAGACTGTACAACGAAAGGAAATAGATCAAAGGGTCAAGAAGACACTTCTTGGAATTAGAGATAGTGAGCAAGAATCAGATTAGCCATCAGAAAGAACTAAACTCAGCAACAAAAAGAAACGTCCTCTTCACTGTCAACGGCGTTTATTTTCAGCAAACTTAACATGTGTACATTTTTGTACGAACATAACAAGATTCAACAGCTGAGACATAAACTGAACAAGTTCCACAGACATGTGACTAACAGAAATTGAATAATGTGTCCCTGAACAATGGGGGGGGGGGGGGGGGGGTCAAAAGCAACAGTCAGTATCTGGTGTGGCCACCAGCTGCATTAAGTACTGCAGTGCATCTCCTCATGGACTGCACCAGATGTGCCTGTTCTTGCTGTGAGATGTTACCCCACTCTTCAACCAAGGAACCCTCCGGTCCAACAGGTCCCAGACGTGCTCAATGGGATTGAGATCTAGGATCTTTGCTGGCCATGGCAGAACACTGACATTCCTGTCTTGCAGGAAATCACGCACAGAACGAGCAGTATGGCTGGTCGCATTATCATGCTGGAGGGTCATGTCAGGATGAGCCTGCAGGAAGGGTACCACATGAGGGAGGAGGATGTCTTCCCTGAAAGGCAGAGCGTTGAAATTGCCCGCAATGACAATATGCTCAGTCCGATGATGCTGTGACACACCGCCTCAGACCATGACGGACCCTCCACCTCCAAATCGATCCCGCTCCAGAGTACAGGCCTCGGTGTAACGCTCATTCCTTCGACGATAAACGCGAATCCGACCAAAACCACGACTGGTCAGAGAAGAGCACTTTTTTCCAGTCTTGTCTGGTCCAGCGACGGTGGGTTTGTGCCCATAGGCGAAGTTGTTGCCGGTGATGTCTGGTGAGGACCTGCCTTACAACAGGCCTACAAGCCCTCAGTACAGCCTCTCTCAGCCTATTGCGGACAGTCTGAGCACTGATGGAGGGATTGTGCGTTCCTGGTGTAACTCTGGCAGTTGTTGTTGCCATCCTGCACCTGTCCCGCAGGTGTGATGTTCGGATGTACCGATCCTGTGCAGGTGTTGTTACACGTGGTCTGCCACTGCGAGGATGATCAGCTGTCCTTCCTGTCTCCCTGTATCGCTGTCTTAGGCGTCTCACAGTATGGACATGGCAAGTTATTGCCCTGGCCACATATGCAGTTCTCATGCCTCCTTGCAGCATGCCTATGGAAAGTTCACACAGATGAGCAGGGACCCTGGGCATATTTCTTTTGGTGTATTTCAGAGACAGTAGAAAGGCCTCTTTAGTGTCCTAAGTTTTCATAACTGTGACCTTAATTTCCTACCGTCTGTAAGCTGTTAGTGTCTTAATGACCATTCCACAGGTGCATGTTCATTAATTGGGAAACAGTGTTTAAACCCTTTACAATGAAGATCTGTGAAGTTATTTGGATTTTTACGAATGATCTTTGAAAGACAGGGTCCTGAAAAATTGACTTTCTTTTTTTGCTGAGTTTACATGTACATCGGAAGGGTAACATTTGAAGTTATAGATATGTGACCGATTCTTCATTTCATATTTTTTTAAAGGAAGAGGTTGTGATGGCATCTAGACCGTGTGTGTTTGAGTGAGCAGGTCAAGGTTTGAGTGAGGAGATCGGGGTTTGAGTGAGGAGATCGGGGTTTGAGTGAGGAGATCAGGGTTTGAGTGAGGCGGTCTGGGTTTGAGTGAGAGATCGGGGTTTGAGTGAGGAGATCGGTGTTTGGGTGAGGAGATCAGGGTTTGAGTGAGGAGATCAGGGGTTTGGGTGAGGAGATCAGGGTTTGAGTGAGGAGATCAGGGGTTTGAGTGAGGAGATCAGGGTTTGGGTGAGGAGATCAGGGTTTGGGTGAGGAGATCGGGGTTTGGGTGAGGAGATCAGGGTTTGGGTGAGGAGATCAGGGTTTGAGTGAGGAGATCAGGGGTTTGAGTGAGGAGATCAGGGTTTGGGTGAGGAGATCAGGGTTTGGGTGAAGAGATCGGGGTTTGGGTGAGGAGATCAGGGTTTGGGTGAGGAGATCGGTATTTGAGTGAGGAGATCGGTGTTTGAGTGAGGAGATCTGTGTTTGAGTGAGGAGATCGGTATTTGAGTGAGGAGATCGGTGTTTGAGTGAGGAGATCGGTGTTTGAGTGAGGAGATCGGTGTTTGAGTGAGAGATCAGGGTTTGAGTGAGGAGATCGGTGTTTGAGTGAGAGATCAGGGTTTGAGTGAGGCGATCTGGGTTTGAGTGAGGAGATCAGGGTTTGGGTGAGGAGATCAGGGTTTGGGTGAGGAGATCGGGGTTTGGGTGAGGAGATCAGGGTTTGGGTGAGGAGATCGGTATTTGAGTGAGGAGATCGGTGTTTGAGTGAGGAGATCGGTGTTTGAGTGAGGAGATCGGGGTTTGGGTGAGGAGATCGGTGTTTGAGTGAGGAGATCGGTGTTTGAGTGAGGAGATCGGTGTTTGAGTGAGGAGATCGGTGTTTGAGTGAGGAGATCGGGGTTTGAGTGAGGAGATCGGGGTTTGAGTGAGGAGATCGGTGTTTGAGTGAGGAGATCGGGGTTTTAGTGAGGAGAGTATGACAGTTGAGTACTTTTTCCACCACTGGTTATGACACCGAACTGCAGTCAGGTCAAGACCCTGGTGAAGACGACAAGCACGCAGATGAGCTTCCCTGAGACGGTTTCTGACAGCTTGTGCAGAAATTCTTTGGTTGTTCAAATCCACAGTTTCATCAGCTGTCCGGGTGGCTGGTCTCTGACAATCCCGCAGGTGAAGAAGCCAGATGTGGAGGTCCTGGGCTGGTGTGGTTACACGTGGTCTGTGTTTGTGAGGCCGGTTGGACGTACTGCCAAATTGTCTAAAACAACGTTGGAAGTGGCTTATGGTAGATTAATGAACATTCAATTCTCTGGCAGCAGCTCTGGTGGACATTCCTGCAGTCAGCACGCCAATTGCATGCTCCCTCAAAACTTCAGACATCTGTAGCATTGTGTTGTGTTACAAAACTGCACATTTTAGAGTGGCATTTTATTGTCCCCAACACAAGGTGCACCTGTGTAATGATAATTCCGTTTAATCAGCTTCTTGATATGCCACACCTGTCAGCTGGATACATCCACACCTGTCAGGTAGTATGATTATCTTGGCAAAGGAGAAATGCTCACTAACAGGGATGTAAACTAATTTCAGGGATATTTTATTTCAGCTCATGAAACTCATTGGACCACTTTACATGTTGCATTTATATTTGTGTTCAGTATAACTACTGCTTTACAAACCTCTATTCATATACTGTCCATACTGCCTATACACTCCATCATATATGTACTGCATTATTTATATTCACGAATCTGACATTGCTCATTCTGAGATTTCTTGACTTATTTATTATTTATATTTTCGGGGAATTTGTTTTGTTTTTCTTGTAGTTCATAAGAAGGTTGCTGCACGGGATATTTTGTAGTTCAATACCACCGACATTCATCTTATTGTTCTGTATTACTGCTCTGTTGGAGCTAGAAACACCAGCATTACTGCTCTGTTGGAGCAAGAATGGAGCTAGAAACACAAGTATTACTGCACTGTTGGAGCTAGAAACACCAGCATTACTGCTCTGTTGGAGCTAGAATGGAGCTAGAAACACCAGCATTACTGCACTGTTGGAGCTAGAAACACCAGCATTACTGCACTGTTGGAGCTAGAAACACCAGCATTACTGCACTGTTGGAGCTAGAAACACCAGCATTACTGCACTGTTGGAGCTAGAAACACAAGCAGTACTGCCCTGTTGGAGCTAGAAACACAAGCATTACTGCTCTGTTGGAGCTAGAAACACCAGCATTACTGCTCTGTTGGAGCTAGAAACACAAGCATTACTGCTCTGTTGGAGCTAGAAACATAAGCATTACTGCCCTGTTGGAGCTAGAAACACCAGCATTACTGCCCTGTTGGAGCTAGAAACACAAGCATTACTGCTCTGTTGGAGCTAGAAACACAAGCATTACTGCCCTGTTGGAGCTAGAAACACAAGCATTACTGCCCTGTTGGAGCTAGAAAGACCAGCATTACTGCTCTGTTGGAGCTAGAAACACAAGCATTACTGCTCTGTTGGAGCTAGAAACACCAGCATTACTGCACTGTTGGAGCTAGAAACACCAGCATTACTGCCCTGTTGGAGCTAGAAACACAAGCATTACTGCCCTGTTGGAGCTAGAAACACAAGCATTACTGCTCTGTTGGAGCTAGAAACACCAGCATTACTGCACTGTTGTAGCTAGAAACACAAGCATTACTGCCCTGTTGGAGCTAGAATGGAGCTAGAAACACCAGCATTACTGCACTGTTGGAGCTAGAAACACAAGCATTACTGCCCTGTTGGAGCTAGAATGGAGCTAGAAACAGAAGCATTACTGCCCTGTTGGAGCTAGAATGGAGCTAGAAACACAAGCATTACTGCCCTGTTGGAGCTAGAATGGAGCTAGAAACACAAGCATTACTGCCCTGTTGGAGCTAGAAACACCAGCATTACTGCCCTGTTGGAGCTAGAATGGAGCTAGAAACACAAGTATTACTGCCCTGTTGGAGCTAGAATGGAGCTAGAAACACAAGCATTACTGCCCTGTTGGAGCTAGAATGGAGCTAGAAACAGAAGCATTACTGCCCTGTTGGAGCTAGAATGGAGCTAGAAACACAAGCATTACTGCCCTGTTGGAGATAGAAACACAAGCATTACTGCCCTGTTGGAGCTAGAAACACCAGCATTACTGCACTGTTGGAGCTAGAAACACCAGCATTACTGCACTGTTGGAGCTAGAATGGAGCTAGAAACACCAGCATTACTGCCCTGTTGGAGCTAGAAACACAAGCATTACTGCCCTGTTGGAGCTAGAAACACAAGCATTTACTGCCCTGTTGGAGCTAGAAACACCAGCATTACTGCACTGTTGGAGCTAGAAACACAAGCATTACTGCCCTGTTGGAGCTAGAAACACCAGCATTACTGCCCTGTTGGAGCTAGAAACACAAGCATTACTGCTCTGTTGGAGCTAGAAACACAAGCATTACTGCCCTGTTGGAGCTAGAAACACCAGCATTACTGCACTGTTTGAGCTAGAAACACCAGCATTACTGCACTGTTGGAGCTAGAATGGAGCTAGAAACACCAGCATTACTGCCCTGTTGGAGCTAGAAACACAAGCATTACTGCCCTGTTGGAGCTAGAAACACCAGCATTACTGCACTGTTGGAGCTAGAAACACAAGCATTACTGCCCTGTTGGAGCTAGAAACACCAGCATTACTGCCCTGTTGGAGCTAGAAACACCAGCATTACTGCACTGTTGGAGCTAGAAACACCAGCATTACTGCACTGTTGGAGCTAGAATGGAGCTAGAAACACCAGCATTACTGCCCTGTTGGAGCTAGAAACACAAGAATTACTGCACTGTTGGAGCTAGAAACACCAGCATTACTGCACTGTTGGAGCTAGAATGGAGCTAGAAACACCAGTATTACTGCACTGTTGGAGCTAGAAACACAAGCATTACTGCCCTGTTGGAGCTAGAATGGAGCTAGAAACACCAGCATTACTGCACTGTTGGAGCTAGAAACACCAGCATTACTGCCCTGTTGGAGCTAGAATGGAGCTAGAAACACAAGCATTACTGCCCTGTTGGAGCTAGAATGGAGCTAGAAACACAAGCATTACTGCCCTGTTGGAGCTAGAAACACCAGCATTACTACCCTGTTGGAGCTAGAAACACAAGCATTACTGCCCTGTTGGAGCTAGAATGGAGCTAGAAACACCAGCATTACTACCCTGTTGGAGCTAGAAACACGAGCATTACTGCCCTATTGGAGCTAGAATGGAGCTAGAAACACCAGCATTACTGCACTGTTGGAGCTAGAAATACAAGCATTACTGCCCTGTTGGAGCTAGAAACACCAGCATTACTAGCCTGTTGGAGCTAGAAACACAAGCATTACTGCCCTGTTGGAGCTAGAATGGAGCTAGAAACACCAGCATTACTACCCTGTTGGAGCTAGAAACACAAGCATTACTGCCCTGTTGGAGCTAGAATGGAGCTAGAAACACCAGCATTACTACCCTGTTGGAGCTAGAAACAAAAGCATTACTGCCCTGTTGGAGCTAGAAACACCAGCATTACTGCCCTGTTGGAGCTAGAAACACAAGCATTACTGCCCTGTTGGAGCTAGAAACACAAGCATTACTGCCCTGTTGGAGCTAGAAACACAAGCATTACTGCCCTGTTGGAGCTAGAAACACCAGCATTACTGCTCTGTTGGAGCTAGAAACACCAGCATACTGCTCTGTTGGAGCTAGAAACACCAGCATTACTGCTCTGTTGGAGCTAGAAACACCAGCATTACTGCTCTGTTGGAGCTAGAAACACCAGCATTACTGCTCTGTTGGAGCTAGAAACACCAGCATTACTGCACTGTTGTAGCTAGAAACACAAGCATTACTGCCCTGTTGGAGCTAGAATGGAGCTAGAAACACCAGCATTACTGCACTGTTGGAGCTAGAAACACCAGCATTACTGCACTGTTGGAGCTAGAATGGAGCTAGAAACAGAAGCATTACTGCCCTGTTGGAGCTAGAATGGAGCTAGAAACACAAGCATTACTGCCCTGTTGGAGCTAGAATGGAGCTAGAAACACAAGCATTACTGCCCTGTTGGAGCTAGAAACACCAGCATTACTGCCCTGTTGGAGCTAGAATGGAGCTAGAAACACAAGTATTACTGCCCTGTTGGAGCTAGAATGGAGCTAGAAATACAAGCATTACTGCCCTGTTGGAGCTAGAATGGAGCTAGAAACAGAAGCATTACTGCCCTGTTGGAGCTAGAATGGAGCTAGAAACACAAGCATTACTGCCCTGTTGGAGATAGAAACACAAGCATTACTGCCCTGTTGGAGCTAGAAACACCAGCATTACTGCACTGTTTGAGCTAGAAACACCAGCATTACTGCACTGTTGGAGCTAGAATGGAGCTAGAAACACCAGCATTACTGCCCTGTTGGAGCTAGAAACACAAGCATTACTGCCCTGTTGGAGCTAGAAACACAAGCATTTACTGCCCTGTTGGAGCTAGAAACACCAGCATTACTGCACTGTTGGAGCTAGAAACACAAGCATTACTGCCCTGTTGGAGCTAGAAACACCAGCATTACTAGCCTGTTGGAGCTAGAAACACAAGCATTACTGCCCTGTTGGAGCTAGAATGGAGCTAGAAACACCAGCATTACTACCCTGTTGGAGCTAGAAACACAAGCATTACTGCCCTGTTGGAGCTAGAATGGAGCTAGAAACACCAGCATTACTACCCTGTTGGAGCTAGAAACAAAAGCATTACTGCCCTGTTGGAGCTAGAAACACCAGCATTACTGCCCTGTTGGAGCTAGAAACACAAGCATTACTGCCCTGTTGGAGCTAGAAACACAAGCATTACTGCCCTGTTGGAGCTATAAACACAAGCATTACTGCCCTGTTGGAGCTAGAAACACCAGCATTACTGCTCTGTTGGAGCTAGAAACACCAGCATACTGCTCTGTTGGAGCTAGAAACACCAGCATTACTGCTCTGTTGGAGCTAGAAACACCAGCATTACTGCTCTGTTGGAGCTAGAAACACCAGCATTACTGCTCTGTTGGAGCTAGAAACACCAGCATTACTGCACTGTTGTAGCTAGAAACACAAGCATTACTGCCCTGTTGGAGCTAGAATGGAGCTAGAAACACCAGCATTACTGCACTGTTGGAGCTAGAAACACCAGCATTACTGCACTGTTGGAGCTAGAATGGAGCTAGAAACAGAAGCATTACTGCCCTGTTGGAGCTAGAATGGAGCTAGAAACACAAGCATTACTGCCCTGTTGGAGCTAGAATGGAGCTAGAAACACAAGCATTACTGCCCTGTTGGAGCTAGAAACACCAGCATTACTGCCCTGTTGGAGCTAGAATGGAGCTAGAAACACAAGTATTACTGCCCTGTTGGAGCTAGAATGGAGCTAGAAACACAAGCATTACTGCCCTGTTGGAGCTAGAATGGAGCTAGAAACAGAAGCATTACTGCCCTGTTGGAGCTAGAATGGAGCTAGAAACACAAGCATTACTGCCCTGTTGGAGATAGAAACACAAGCATTACTGCCCTGTTGGAGCTAGAAACACCAGCATTACTGCACTGTTTGAGCTAGAAACACCAGCATTACTGCACTGTTGGAGCTAGAATGGAGCTAGAAACACCAGCATTACTGCCCTGTTGGAGCTAGAAACACAAGCATTACTGCCCTGTTGGAGCTAGAAACACAAGCATTTACTGCCCTGTTGGAGCTAGAAACACCAGCATTACTGCACTGTTGGAGCTAGAAACACAAGCATTACTGCCCTGTTGGAGCTAGAAACACCAGCATTACTGCCCTGTTGGAGCTAGAAACACCAGCATTACTGCACTGTTGGAGCTAGAAACACCAGCATTACTGCACTGTTGGAGCTAGAATGGAGCTAGAAACACCAGCATTACTGCCCTGTTGGAGCTAGAAACACAAGCATTACTGCACTGTTGGAGCTAGAAACACCAGCATTACTGCACTGTTGGAGCTAGAATGGAGCTAGAAACACCAGTATTACTGCACTGTTGGAGCTAGAAACACAAGCATTACTGCCCTGTTGGAGCTAGAATGGAGCTAGAAACACCAGCATTACTGCACTGTTGGAGCTAGAAACACCAGCATTACTGCTCTGTTGGAGCTAGAAACACCAGCATTACTGCTCTGTTGGAGCTAGAAACACCAGCATTACTGCTCTGTTGGAGCTAGAAACACCAGCATTACTGCTCTGTTGGAGCTAGAAACACCAGCATTACTGCCCTGTTGGAGCTAGAAACACCAGCATTACTGCTCTGTTGGAGCTAGAAACACCAGCATTACTGCTCTGTTGGAGCTAGAAACACCAGCATTACTGCTCTGTTGGAGCTAGAAACACCAGCATTACTGCCCTGTTGGAGCTAGAAACACAAGCATTTTCCTGCACCTGCAATACAATCTGCAAATCTGTGTATGTGACCAATAAACATTGATTCCATTTTTTGGATTTGATTTGATGACCACAAGAGGTCGACACACACCAAATCATGACTCCATGTTCTAGAACAGAGTAGATGTCTCCACCCATAAAATACGGTTGAGGGCTTAATTTTACTGCAGATTGCTGTCCACGTTGTCTTGCTGTGTCTCGTCTTACCTAAAAATGAGGACGTTACCCAAGAAAACGCACCCTTGTGCATCACCACATATCCCTTTCCAAACAGACACACATTGCTCAAGCACGCATATGGACACACTGGCTGGACTGGCTTGGCACAAGAGGGACAGTCTGCAGGAAGTCAAGGAGGAAGTCTGGAGCAGCTCCTTACCAATACTGAGCCTCAGTAGGACATCGCCTAAACAGACAGACAGGCAGACAGGCAGACAGGCAGGCAGGCAGACAGGCAGACAGGCAGGCAGACAGGCAGACAGGCAGGCAGACAGGCAGACAGGCAGGCAGACAGAGTCTACCAGATGATTAATGATACAGAGTGGGGTTGGTGGTGTCAGTGAGAGAGGAGAGAGGGAGAGAGGTAGAGGAGAGAGAGGAGAGAGGTAGAGGGGAGAGGGGAGAGAGGGGAGGGGGAGAGAAGAGAGGGAGATGAGAGAGGGGGAGAGGAGAGGAGAGATGGGAGGGGAGAGAGGGGAGGGGGAGAGGAGAGAGGTAGAGGGGAGAGGGGAGAGAGGGGAGGGGGAGAGGAGAGAGGGAGATGAGAGAGGGAGAGAGGAGAGGAGAGAGGGGAGGGGAGAAAGGGGAGGGGGAGAGGGGAGAGAGGGGGAGAGGGGAGAGAGGGGGAGAGCAAGAGGACAACTCAAGAAGGGCGAGGAAGATTGAGAGGAGATGAGAGAGAGAACGATAAGGAAGATGAAGAAAGGGATGGAGAGAGAGGACAGGATATCAGGGAGCCCAAAACCTTCTGACAGGAAACCAGTGACGTATAGGAAGGGAAAAACAAACAGTCTTGCACATACAAAGATAAAGACACACACAGTCACACAAACACACACACACACACACACACACACACACACACACACACACACACACACACACACACACACACACACACACACACACACACACACACACACACACACACACACACACACACACACACACACAGTCACAAATACAGGAAACAGACAAGTCTACCATTGACTGATACAACAGTCAAACCAGCAGTCAAGAACACCAATAAATATCTCGAATAAACATTGCACAATACGAACTTTTATTACCATATCAACCATTTGCATCAGTAACAAAAACAGCAGAGAAGTGAAAATGACATTACAAGACAATTGAGAAGTGAATGATTTAACTTGCCTAAGGTAATGTGTCTTCAGATGAACATGGCAGATGTTACAGAACTGACAAACAAGCCAGAAACACACTACAGACAACGGCACCTGCTTGGTCCGTTTTTTAAGGGTTCCCGTAGCTGGTTACTACATACAGAAATCACATCAGAGGGAACATTATACATTTGCAAAAAGTGTGTGTTTGTCAATGAGTGTGTGATGTTGGTTCTATGTGACTGGGCATTGTCCACATTCCTCCTTTACACTGCGCTCCGGGTATGTCTCCTTTTGTTGTGGAGAGGACAGAGGACAGAGGACAGAGGATAGAGGACAGGGGACAGAGGAAAGAGGACAGGGGACAGAGGAAAGAGGAGAGAGGACAGAGGACAGAGGACAGAGGACAGAGGACAGAGGACAGAGGACAGAGGAAAGAGGACAGAGGACAGAGGACAGAGGATAGAGGACAGAGGATAGAGGACAGAGGATAGAGGACAGGGGACAGAGGACAGGGGACAGAGGAAAGAGGACAAGTTCTGTCAACAACTTGTTTGATCATCATGACATAATTTCCCTTTCTTTTTTTCCAGAGAAAGACAAGTGATATCATCTGAATACTGGGGAATAGCAGAAATGGATACATGTACGTGCACATACCCACGCAAAGAGACCTGCGTACAGAGAGACATATCCTAAATTGGATTTCCAGGAAAAAATGAAATCGAGAGGCCAACCTATTTAAATCTTTATTTATACTCAAAGCACTCCCATCCGTGAGGTCATCTCCATGAATACTTATTCTATATACCCACCTGAACCACCTGAACCACCTGGGCCACCTGAAACCACCTGAACCACCTGGACCACCTGATCCACCAGAACCACCTGGGCCACCTGAAACCACCTGAACCACCTGGACCACCTGATCCACCTGAACCACCAGGACCACCTGAACCATCTGAACCACCTGAATCATCTGGACCACCTGAACCAACTGGACCACCTGAACCACCTGGACCACCTGAACCACCTGGACCACCTGGGCCACCTGAAACCACCTGGACCACCTGAACCACCTGAACCACCTGGGCCACCTGAAACCACCTGGACCACCTGATCCACCTGAACCACCTGGACCACCTGAACCATCTGAACCACCTGAACCATCTGAACCACCTGAACCATCTGGACCACCTGAACCAACTGGACCACCTGAACCAACTGGACCACCTGAACCACCTGGACCATCTGGACCACCTGAACCAACTGGACCACCTGAACCAACTGGACCACCTGAACCAACTGGACCATCTGAACCACCTGAACCAACTGGACCACCTGAACCAACTGGACCACCTGAACCACCTGGACCACCTGGACCACCTGAACCACCTGGACCACCTGAACAACCTGAACACCTGAACCAACTGGACCACCTGAACCACCTGAACCACCTGACTATTTGGCCATCTTGACAGAGCTCTTGGACATGAGGAGACCCACCCACTGGGCCTCATGATCATGGAGGAGGAGACCCACCCACTGGGCCTCATGATCATGGAGGAGGAGACCCACCCAAAGGGCCTCATGATCATGGAGGAGGAGACCCACCCACTGGGCCTCATGATCATGGAGGAGGAGACCCACCCACTGGGCCTCATGATCATGGAGGAGGAGACCCACCCACTGGGCCTCATGATCATGGAGGAGGAGACCCACCCACTGGGCCTCATGATCAGCTGGGACCAAACTAAGGTCCAGTCTATTAGCGACTTCCAACCAGCCCTGCTGTGGACCCCCACCACGTTGTTCCTAAGTACTGCTACCTTAGAAGTACATTAACAACTGACTGCAGGAGCAGAGCTGACATTCACCTACGTATTGGACCTCAACCATTGCCAGCCTAAACATCATCTGGAAACAACATAATCCTCTCTCTGAAAAATAAAAACTCTGCACATACAATAGCCTGGTCATCTCCATCCTGGCGTACAGATCAGATACATGGACCTTCACCCTGGACCTCACACGTCGTCCTTCCTGCCGTACGGATCAGATACATGGACCTTCACCCTGGACCTCACACGTCGTCCTTCCTGCCGTACGGATGAGATACATGGACCTTCACCCTGGACCTCACACATCATCCATCCTGACCTACAGATCAGGACCTTCACCCTGGACCTCACACGTCATCCATCCTGACCTACAGATCAGGACCTTCACCCTGGACCTCACACTTCATCCATCCCGACGTATGGATCAGGACCTTCACCCTGGACCTCACACATCATCCATCCTGACCTACAGATCAGGACCTTCACCCTGGACCTCACACTTCATCCATCCTGACGTATGGATCAGGACCTTCACCCTGGACCTCACACATCATCCATCCTGACGTATGGATCAGGACCTTCACCCTGGACCTCACACGTCATCCATCCTGACGTATGGATCAGGACCTTCACCCTGGACCTCACACATCATCCATCCTGACGTATAGATCAGATATATGGACCTTCACCCTGGACCTCACACGTCGTCCATCCTGACGTATGGATCAGGACCTTCACCCTGGACATCACACGTCGTCCATCCTGACGTACGGATCAGGACCTTCACCCTGGACCTCACACTTCATCCATCCCGACGAATGGATCAGGACCTTCACCCTGGACCTCACACGTCGTCCATCCTGACGTATGGATCAGGACCTTCACCCTGGACCTCACACATCATCCATCCTGACGTACAGATCAGGACCTTCACCCTGGACCTCACACGTCATCCATCCTGACCTACAGATCAGATACATGGACCTTCACCCTGGACCTCACACGTCATCCATCCTGACCTACAGATCAGATACATGGACCTTCACCCTGGACCTCACACGTCGTCCATCCTGACGTATGGATCAGGACCTTCACCCTGGACCTCACACATCATCCATCCTGGCGTATGGATCAGGACCTTCACCCTGGACCTCACACTTCATCCATCCCGACGTATGAATCAGGACCTTCACCCTGGACCTCACACGTCATCCATCCTGACCTACAGATCAGATACATGGACCTTCACCCTGGACCTCACACGTCATCCATCCTGACGTACGGATCAGGACCTTCACCCTGGACCTCACACGTCGTCTGGACGCCTTTGACTCCAAGTGCCTCTGCGGCATACTGGGCATCACATGGCGTGACCACATCCCTAAACTCCACAATACGGCAAAAGATGGACCAGCCCCCTGGCTCCTCCCTGGACCGAGCCTCAAAACTACCACCCAGCTCTGGAGCCTGTCATAATGCTTAAGGAGCCATCCCCCAACTGGTCCCAAGAGGAGGACTGAGAGCCAGATGGTACACCCAGTGGGAGGATGACCTACACAACCTGGGACTCAGCCTGGGACCTGGCCCAGAATAGGAAGGTGCGGAGATCCATTTGTCGATGGAGCGAGCAAAGATTAGTGAGTGAGCCGAAGTTCTAAATTCCTTCATTGTAAACGATTGGGAGAGGTTGTGGATGACCGGCCAGGTTTAAGGAGTGTCTCGGGACATGTAGGGACAGGACGTGCCACGGACACCTGGTGAGTCAGAGAGGCTGGTAGTGAAACACCCAGTGACAGAGCCAGTTGGACTCGTAGTCTACCAGCCTGCCAAGATCAGCCCAAGCCCCGATGCAGACTCACCGCCATAAAAGGATTTACAGCATCTCTCACTGACGGTTTAGGATTCATGTTTTAAAACTGAACTCCACACTGACCGGGCACATCGTTTCTGTTTATATGAACTTATAGGCCTACAGCCAGTCAAGTAACAACAAAGGGTGCTACTACCACCTAGTCAGTGCTGCTCCACAGAAACATATGGGCCTCTTCCAGAGAATAGTGTGATGTGTTGACAAGGGAAAGGATACAACTTAAGACCCATACGTAAGGGTCATTGTGTACCCTCTCTAACACACATACCCTCTCTGACACACGTACCCTCTCTGACACACATACCCTCTCTAACACACATACCCTCTCTAACACACATACCCTCTCTGACACACGTACCCTCTCTAACACACGTACCCTCTCTGACACATGTACCCTCTCTAACTCTCGTACCCTCTCTAACACTCGTACCCTCTAACACACGTACCCTCTCTAACACTCGTACCCTCTCTAACACTCGTACCCTCTAACACACGTACCCTCTCTAACACTCGTACCCTCTCTAACACTCGTACCCTCTAACACACGTACCCTCTCTAACACTCGTACCCTCTCTAACACACGTACCCTCTCTAACACTCGTACCCTCTCTAACACTCGTACCCTCTCTAACACTCGTACCCTCTCTAACACTCGTACCCTCTAACACACGTACCCTCTCTAACACTCGTACCCTCTCTAACACACGTACCCTCTAACACACATACCCTCTCTAACACACGTACCCTCTCTAACACTCGTACCCTCTCTAACACACATACCCTCTAACACACGTACCCTCTCTAACACTCGTACCCTCTGACACACACGTACCCTCTCTAACACACGTACCCTCTGACACACACGTACCCTCTGACACACACGTACCCTCTCTAACACTCGTACCCTCTCTAACACTCGTACCCTCTAATACACATACCCTCTCTAACACTCGTACCCTCTCTGACACACACGTACCCTCTAACACACGTACCCTCTAACACACGTACCCTCTAACACACACGTATCCTCTGAACTTATCTTATAAAAAATTATAAATCAATCATAATCACTAGTTATAACTTCACATGGTTGATGATATTACTAGTTTATCTAGCGTGTCCTGCGTTGCATATAATCGATGCAACGCTGGGGGATGATTTAACAAAAGCGCATTTGTGAAAAAAGCACAATCGTTGGACGACTGTACCTAACCATGAACACCAATGTCTTTCTTAAAATCAATACACAGAAGTATAGCTAAAAGAAATCCAGGTTAGCAGGCAATATTAACCAGGTGACACTGTGTCACTTCTCTTACGTTCATTGCACACAGAGTCAGGGTATATGCAACAGTTTGGGCAGCCTGGCTCATTGCAAACTAATTTGCGAGAATTTTACGTAATTATGACATAACATTGAAGGTTGTGCAACGTAACAGGAATATTTAGACTGAGGGATGCCACCCGTTAGATAAAATACAGAACGGTTCCGTATTTCACTGAAATTATAAACGTTTTCTTTTCGAAATGATAGTTTCCGGATTTGACCATATTAATGACCAAAGGCTCGTATTTCTGTGTGCTATTATGTTATAATTAAGTCTATGATTTGATAGAGCAGTCTGACTGAGCGATGGTAGGCAGCAGCAGGCTCGTAAGCATTCATTCAAACAGTACTTTTGTGCGTTTTGCCAGCAGCTCTTCGCAAGCACAGCGCTGTTTATGACTTCAAGCCTATCAGCCTAATGGCTGGTGTAACCGATGTGAAATGGCTAGCTAGTTAGCGGGGTGCGCGCTAATAGCGTTTAAAACGTCACTTGCTCTGAGACTTGGAGTAGTTGTTCCCCTTGCTCTGCATGGGTAACGCTGCTTCGAGTGTGGCTGTTGTCGATGTGTTCCTGGTTCGAGCCCAGGTAGGAGCGAGCAGAGGTACGGAAGCTATACTGTTACACTGGCAATACTATAGTGCCTATAAGAACATCCAATAGTCAACGGTATATGAAATACAAATGGTTTAGAGAGAAATAGTCCTATAAATACTATATTAACTACAACCTAAAATCTCTTACCTGGGAATATTGAAGTCTCATGTTAAAAGGAACCACCAGCTTTCATATGTTCTCATGTTCTGAGCAAGGAACTTAAACGTTAGCTTTTTTACATGGCACATATTGCACTTTTACTTCTCCAACACTGTGTTTTTGCATTATTTAAACCAAATTGAACATGTTTCATTATTTATTTGAGGCTAAATGTATTTTTATTGGTGTATTATATTAAGTTAAAATAAGTGTTCATTCAGTATTGTTGTAATTGTCATTATTACATTTTTTATTTTTATTAAATAGTCTGATTAATCGGTATTGGCTTTTTTTGTTCCTCCAATAATCGGTATCGGTATCGGCGTTGAAAAAATCATAATCGGTCGACCTCTACCTCTCACACACACGTACCCTCTCTCACACACGTACCCTCTGACACACACGTACCCTCTGACACACACGTACCCTCTGACACACACGTACCCTCTGGCACACACGTACCCTCTGACACACACGTACCCTCTGACACACACGTACCCTCTGACACAAACGTACCCTCTCACACACACATGCCCTCTGACATACATGCCCTCTGACACACATGCCCTCTGACATACATGCCCTCTGACACACATGCCCTCTGACATACATGCCCTCTGACATACATGCCCTCTGACATACATGCCCTCTGACATACATGCCCTCTGACATACATGCCCTCTGACATACATGCCCTCTGACACACATGCCCTCTGACATACATGCCCTATGACATACATGCCCTCTGACATACATGCCCTCTGACATACATGCCCTCTGACATACATGCCCTCTGACACACATGCCCTCTGACACACATGCCCTCTGACACACATGCCCTCTGACATACATGCCCTCTGACATACATGCCCTCTGACATACATGCCCTCTGACATACATGACATACATGCCCTCTGACATACATGCCCTCTGACACACATGCCCTCTGACACACATGCCCTCTGACATACATGCCCTCTGACATACATGCCCTCTGACACACATGCCCTCTGACATACATGCCCTCTGACATACATGCCCTCTGACATACATGCCCTCTGACATACATGCCCTCTGACATACATGCCCTCTGACACACATGCCCTCTGACATACATGCCCTCTGACACACATGCCCTCTGACATACATGCCCTCTGACACACATGCCCTCTGACATACATGCCCTCTGACATACATGCCCTCTGACCAGATTGGAATGCAGGGAATGTTGAGCCTTTTGTTTATTCTTAGGGGAGGAGCTTGATATCAGCACAACAAATGCTTTTTGAGAGAGAGAAGGAGAGAATTAGAGAACGCACACTTAGATTCACACAGGACACCGAATAGGACAGGAGAAGTACTCCAGATATAACAAACTGACCCCAGCCCCCCGACACATAAACTACTGCAGCATAAATACTGGAGGCTGAGACAGGAGGGGTCAGGAGACACTGTGGCCCCATCCGAGGACACCCCCGGACAGGGCCAAACAGGAAGGATATAACATATCCTGATATCAGCACAACAAATGCTTTTCTCCATTCTCTATTGATAGGACAATGGCATTTTAGCACCCTGTCTGTCCAGCCAGTTCACTAACACAGCAGCAACACGGTGAATCATTCAACAAGGTGATGATGACAGAAAGTACCGTGGCACGATGTTGTCATTGGCTCTGAGATGATGTTATGGTAATGGGGGAAATATGATAAACAGTCCTCTATGGTTACGCCCAGTCATACGTTGGTCTTTCTTACAGTATGTTTGTGACGGGCCAGACGGACACCTGTTAATACAGCTATGAGTCTTTTACAATAACAGCGGGACAGATTATGAGCCTTAAAGACAGCAACTGATAAGGTCTCCCCCTATGCCTCTCATTCTGACACCTTGTTATGGGAAACAGAAACAGGGGATTTGAATGAAAACCCTCTCTATTTTTAGAGCTATGATATTATGATTTAAAAGATACAGTAGGATGTGGAACCAGTGAAAATATGTCTCTTTCTAGAGCCCTGGAGATCAAAATCCCACCAGATTAGACATCTGCTCTTCCATCAGCAGTAACTGATACTGACCTGTACTTGTACCGGTCATCACTGTTGATCTGTTAGGCTCTGCCACCCCATGTCCCAATGTGAATAGGGATTGTGTACACTACAGTGTAGGTAATATGATTCATACACAGCCAACAACTGTAGTACATTCAAATATACAGAATAACCACAGATGTAATGAAATAATTTACACACAGGTCTACACAGTCAGATGATGATCAGTTACAACCTGAATGTTTCCCTCCCACACTGACTAATGTCAAAGACACTAACATACAAGTACAGACCAAGTGGTCTTTTTAGAATCCAGAATGCCTAACAACTCAGTGGCTGACATTAGCCCCAGTCCTGAACCCACTGGCTTGCTGCAAAGAGCAGCCACACTCACACCACAATCAGTGGGCTACAGACCGTCCTCACTACACAAAATAACCTGCAGACACACACACGGGTACAAAAATAGCACACTAAACAAATCATCCTCCACCGTTTCCTACCAAAGCAATCTCACATAGTCATGTTACGGTCAAAAACTAAACTTAGCTAATGATGCCTCATGGGCCATCCCATTTAACGCACAATCCTAAAGGAAGCCCTGTCGACCTCTAAACGGTAGTGTCACGGAGTCCATATACCCTCATCTAATGTTCAGCTTATGGAAACTATACTGGAAGAGTCAGTGAGATCCTCTGGCATTTCTGTGGGTGGCTGTCAGGTCAGTTAGTCATCATTGTACAGTGAATGGATCCTCTCATGTATGTGACAACCAGCTCTAGTGACTTCAGCCAGGCCACCAAATGACAAGGCAGAAAGACTGCAGAGACACACTGCAAAACAAATGGCCCCGTTGTCATTTTTAGGTTCCTACATCGGAGGCAGAGGAGTCTATTCTGAAGTCATGATGAGGGAAAATGCTGACCAATGATTCCTTGACATTTACCGATGACTCATATCCCATTCAAACAACAAAACAATAAACAAATGTTTCCATTTCATATTGCTGACTGAACTCAACGACATACACGGTAGGGCACGAAATTATGGACGCCCTTGATAAAGATGAGCAAACAATTACTGTATAAAATAGATCATTCAAATACTGAACTAGGAGTATATTGTTTACTCAAACTTTTTAGGAAATTATATTATTTTACACCAATACAATTTCTCAAAGAGATTTTGTTTAACAAGTCATTTAAAAAAAAAAAACATCGAAAAAATATGAGTAAAAATGATTGACACCCCTGTTTTCAATACCTTTCAATACCTCACCTTGAGAAGATAACGGCACTGAGCCTTTTATTTAATGCTTTATGGAGTTATTCCTCCATACAGAATCCTTCCAGATTCTTCCAGGTCCTTGATATCCTTTGACTGTGCTTAAGACTGCCCTTTTAAATTCAAACCAATTGTCTTGCTGGATAATCCACTTGTGGCCAAGTTTGAGCTTCCTGGCAGAGGCAAATGGGTTTCTGGCAAGAATATCCTGGTTCTGAGTCAAGTTTAGGATGCTGTTGACATTAACAAGGGCCTCGAGAACAGTGGAATCAAAATAGCCCCCATAACATCAAAGATCCACCACCATATTTTACAGTATGTATGGGATTCTTTCCTGCTCATGCATTCTCATGTTGATGCCAAACCCACCAAAGAGCTCTATTTTCATGTCATCCAACAAATGTGAAGCCTGGCGTTTGCTAAACAGCATTGGATTGGAAATGGTGCTTTGGTCAGATGATATGAAATAGAGCTCTTTGGCCACAGTGGTGGGTTTGGCATCAACATGAGAATGCATGAGCAGAAAATAATCCCATACCTACTGTAAAATATGGTGCTGGACCATTAATGATGCAGACTTTAATATTTTGCAATGGCCATCTCAGTCTCTGGACTTGGCCATCTCAGTCTCTGGACTTGGCCATCTCAGTCTCTTGACTTGGCCATCTCAGTCTCTGGACTTGGCCATCTCAGTCTCTGGACTTGGCCATCTCAGTCTCTGGACTTGGTCATCTCAGTCTCTGGACTTGGTCATCTCAGTCTCTGGACTTGGCCATCTCAGTCTCTGGACTTGGTCATCTCAGTCTCTGGACTTGGCCATCTCAGTCTCTGGACTTGGTCATCTCAGTCTCTGGACTTGGTCATCTCAGTCTCTGGACTTGGCCATCTCAGTTTCTGGACTTGGCCATCTCAGTCTCTGGACTTGGCCATCTCAGTCTCTGGACTTGGCCATCTCAGTCTCTGGACTTGGCCATCTCAGTTTCTGGACTTGGCCATCTCAGTCTCTGGACTTGGTCATCTCAGTCTCTGGACTTGGCCATCTCAGTCTCTGGACTTGGTCATCTCAGTCTCTGGACTTGGCCATCTCAGTCTCTGGACTTGGTCATCTCAGTCTCTGGTCTTGGCCATCTCAGTCTCTGGACTTGGCCATCTCAGTCTCTGGACTTGGTCTCTGGACTTGGTCATCTCAGTCTCTGGACTTGGCCATCTCAGTCTCTGGACTTGGCCATCTCAGTCTCTGGACTTGGCCATCTCAGTCTCAGGACTTGGCCATCCCAGTCTCTGGACTTGGTCATCTCAGTCTCTGGACTTGGTCATCTCAGTCTCTGGACTTGGTCATCTCAGTCTCTGGACTTGGCCATCTCAGTCTCTGGACATGGCCATCTCAGTCTCTGGACTTGGTCATCTCAGTCTCTGGACTTGGCCATCTCAGTCTCTGGACTTGGCCATCTCAGTCTCTGGACTTGGTCATCTCAGTCTCTGGACTTGGCCATCTCAGTCTCTGGACTTGGCCATCTCAGTCTCTGGACTTTGTCTCTGGACTTGGTCATCTCAGTCTCTGGACTTGGCCATCTCAGTCTCTGGACTTGGCCATCTCAGTCTCTGGACTTGGCCATCTCAGTCTCTGGACTTGGTCTCTGGACTTGGTCATCTCAGTCTCTGGACTTGGCCATCTCAGTCTCTGGACTTGGCCATCTCAGTCTCTGGACTTGGCCATCTCAGTCTCTGGACTTGGCCATCTCAGTCTCAGGACTTGGCCATCTCAGTCTCTGGACTTGGTCATCTCAGTCTCTGGACTTGGCCATCTCAGTCTCTGGACTTGGTCTCTGGACTTGGTCTCTGGACTTGGTCTCTGGACTTGGTCATCTCAGTCTCTGGACTTGGCCATCTCAGTCTCTGGACTTGGCCATCTCAGTCTCTGGACTTGGCCATCTCAGTCTCTGGACTTGGCCATCTCAGTCTCAGGACTTGGCCATCTCAGTCTCTGGACTTGGTCATCTCAGTCTCTGGACTTGGCCATCTCAGTCTCTGGACTTGGCCATCTCAGTCTCTGGACTTGGCCATCTCAGTCTCTGGACTAGGCCATCTCAGTTTCTGGACTTGAAACCCATTGAAAACCTGTGGTTTGAATTGAAAAGGGCAGTCCATAAGCACAGATGAAGTATAAAAATAAATACAAATCTAAATCAAATTTTTATTTGTCACATGCGCTGAATACAACAGGTATTACCGTGAAACATTACCATGAAATGATTACTTACAAGCCCTTAACCAACAATGCACTTCAAGAAATAGAGTTAAGATGTAAATAGTCTGGGTGGCCATTTGATTAATTGTTCAGCAGTCTTTGGGGTAATAAATCTGTTAAGGAGCCTTTTGGTTCTAGACTTGGTGCTTCAGTACCGCTTGCCGTGCGGTAGCAGAGAAAACAAGGCTATGACTTTGGTGACTGGAGTCTTTGACAATTTTTTGGGCCTTCCTCTGACACTGCCAAGTATATAGGTCCTGGATGGCATTAAGCTTCGCCCCAGTGATGTACTGGGCTGTACGCACTACCCTCTGTAGCACCTTATGGTTAGATGCCGAGCAGTTGCCATACCAGGCGGTGATGCAACCGGTCAGGATGCTCTAGATGGTGCAGCTGTAGAACTTTTTGAGTCTCCTGGGGAGGAAAAGGTGTTGTCATGTCCTCTTCACGACTGTCTTGGTGCGTTTGGACGATGATAGTTAGTTGGTGAGGTGGACACCAAGGAACTTGAAACTCTCGACCTGCTCCACTACAGCCCCATCAATGTTAATGGGGGCCTGTTCGGCCCTCCTTTTCCTGTATCCATGATCAGTTCGTTTGTCTTGCTCACATTGAGGGAGAGGTTGTTGTCCTGGCACCACACTGCCAGGTCTCTGGCCTCCTCCCTATAGTCTGTCTCATCGTTGTCGGTGATCAGCAAACTTAATGATGGTGTTGGAGTCGTGCTTGGCCACTCAGTTGTGGGTGAACAGGGAGTACAGGAGGGGACTTAGCACGCACCCCTGAGGGGCCCCAGTTTTGAGGATCAGCGTTGCAGATGTGTTGTTGCCTACCCTCACCACCTGTCAGGAATTCCCAGATCCAGTTGCAGAGGGAGGTGTTTAGTCCCAGGGTCCTAGCAATGAGCTTCGTGGGCACTATGGTGTTGAACACTGAGCTGTAGTCAATGAACAGCATTCTCATATTCCTTTTGTCCAGGTGGGGAAGGGCAGTTTGGAGTGCGATTGAGATTGCGTCATCTGTGGATCTGTTGTGGCAGTATGCGAATTGGAGTGGGTCTAGGGTTTCCGGGATGATGGTGTTGATTTGAGCCATGACCAGATTTCATGGCTCCCGACGTGAGTGCTACGGGGCAGTAATCATTTAGGCAGGTTACCTTCGGTTTCTTGGGCACAGGGACTATGGTGGTCTACTTGAAACATGTAGGTATATATATATAAAACCCTAAGCAAACAAGAAAATGCTCATCCAGAAGCGCTCCTAGTGGTCGGGGACTTTAATGCAGGGAAACTTAAATACGTTTTTACCCAATTTTTACCAGAGTGTCACATGTGCAACCCGAGGAAAAAAACTCTAGACCACCTTTATAATATATATTATGCATGGCCTTACACAGCTCGTTGAGTGCAGTCTTAGTGCCAGCATCGGTTTGTGGTAGTAAATACACGGCTACTAATAATATAGATAAGAACTATCTTGGTAGATAGTGTGGTCTACAGCTTATCACAAGGTACTCTACACCAGGCGAGCAATACCTTGAGACTTCTTTAATATTAGACATTGCGTACCAGTTGTTATTGAGAAATTGACACATGCATGCATCCGCTCCTCGTCTTGCCAGACGTAGCTGCTCTGTCCTGCCGATGCAGGCAAAACCCAGCCAGCTTTATATTATCCGTGTCGTCGTTCAGGGACTGGGAGGATTCTGCATGAGGGAATTCTCTAAGATTCCTACCAATGTGTTCTCCAACTCATAAAACATTTTAGAAAAAGGCTCAGCGCTGTTATCCTCGCACGGTGAGGTATTGAAAGGTATTAAAAACAGGGGTGTCAAGAATTCTTTACCTTTTTGAGAAAAATAAGTATTCTTAAACAACATATCTCTGTATTAATATAAAATAATATACTTTTCCAATTGTTTTGAAGCATACAATATAGCTCAGTAGTTTAATGATTTATTTTACACAGTCATTTCCACTCATCTTTATCAAGGGTCTTAATTTCAGACCCCACTGCACATCACATCCACAGAGTTGGGTGGAGACTATAGCTTCTGGAGGGAACTACTTTGAATTGGTAAGCAACTCCAGTGTATATTTGGCCTTGTGTTTTAGGTTATTGTCCTGCTAAAAAGTGAATTTGTCTCCCAATGTCTGTTGGAAAGCAGACTGAACCAGGCTTTCCTCTAGGATTTTGCTTGTACTTAACTATATTCTGCTTCTTTTTATCCTAAACTCCCTAGTATTTGCCGATGACAAGCATACCCATAACATGATGCAGTCACCACCATGCTTGAAAATATGAAGAGTGGTAATCAGTGATGTGTTGTGTTGGATTTGCCCCAAACGTAACGCTTTGTATTCAGGACATAAAGTTAGTTTCTTTGCTACATTTTTTGCAGTTTTACTTAAGTGCCTTATTGCAAACAGGATGCATGTTTTGGAATATGTTTCTTCTTCTTAGGTCATTATTGTGGAGTAACTACAAAAAATAATAATTCTGTAACTGTTTTAATGTCACCATTGGCCTCATTGTGAAATCCCTGAGCGGTTTTCTTCCTCTCGGAAGGACACCTGTTTCTTTGTAGTGACTGGGAGTATTAATACACCAACCAAAGTGTAATCAATAACTTCACCGTGCTCAAAGGGATATTCAATGTCTGCTATTTATTTATTTTTACCCATCTACCAATCCTCTGTGGTCTTGGTGGTTGCATCTGTTTGAAATGTACTGCTCGTCTGAGGGACCTTATAGATAATTGTATGTTTGGGTTTAAACATAATTCCACTTTGACATTATGGGCTATTGTGGTGTAGGCCAGTGACACAATCTCAATGTAATCCATTTGAAATTCAGTCTGTAACAAAATGTGGAAAAAGTCAAAAGGGTGTGAATACTTTCAGGATCGCACTGTACAAGGTAAGGATCACACTGTACAAGGTAAGGATCACACTGTACACGGTAAAGATCGCACTGTACAAGGTAAGGATCGCACTGTACGCTGTAAGGATCACACTGTACACGGTAAGGATCACACTGTACGCGGTAAGGATCGCACTGTATGCGGTAAGGATCGCACTGTACGCGGTAAGGATCGCACTGTACACGGTAAGGAACACACTGTACACGGTAAGGATCGCACTGTACACGGTAAGGAACACACTGTACGCGGTAAGGATCACACTGTACGCGGTAAGGAACACACTGTACACGGTAAGGATCGCACTGTACACGGTAAGGATCGCACTGTACACGGTAAGGATAGCACTGTACACGGTAAGGATCGCACTGTACACGGTAAGGATCGCACTGTACACGGTAAGGATCGCACTGTACACGGTAAGGAACACACTGTACACGGTAAGGATCGCACTGTACACGGTAAGGAACACACTGTACGCGGTAAGGATCACACTGTACGCGGTAAGGAACACACTGTACACGGTAAGGATCGCACTGTACACGGTAAGGATCGCACTGTACACGGTAAGGATAGCACTGTACACGGTAAGGATCGCACTGTACACGGTAAGGATCGCACTGTACACGGTAAGGATCGCACTGTACACGGTAAGGATCGCACTGTACGTGGTAAGGAACACACTGTACACGGTAAGGAACACACTGTACAAGGTAAGGATGGCACTGTACGCGGTAAGGATCGCACTGTACACGGTAAGGATCGCACTGTACACAGTAAGGATCGCACTGTACACGGTAAGGATAGCACTGTACACGGGTAAGGATCACACTGTACACGGTAAGGATCGCACTGTACACGGTAAGGATCGCACTGTACACGGTAAGGATAGCACTGTACACGGTAAGGAACACAGTGTACACGGTAAGGAATGCACTGTACACGGTAAGGAACACACTGTACAAGGTAAGGATCACACTGTACACGGTAAAGATCGCACTGTACAAGGTAAGGATCGCACTGTACGCTGTAAGGATCACACTGTACACGGTAAGGATCACACTGTACGCGGTAAGGATCGCACTGTACGCGGTAAGGATCGCACTGTACGCAGTAAGGATCGCACTGTACGCGGTAAGGATCGCACTGTACGCGGTAAGGATCGCACTGTACGCGGTAAGGATCACACTGTACACGGTAAGGAACACACTGTACACGGTAAGGATCGCACTGTACACGGTAAGGAACACACTGTACGCGGTAAGGATCACACTGTACGCGGTAAGGAACACACTGTACACGGTAAGGATCGCACTGTACACGGTAAGGATCGCACTGTACACGGTAAGGATAGCACTGTACACGGTAAGGATCGCACTGTACACGGTAAGGATCGCACTGTACACGGTAAGGATCGCACTGTACACGGTAAGGATCGCACTGTACACGGTAAGGAACACACTGTACACGGTAAGGATCGCACTGTACACGGTAAGGAACACACTGTACACGGTAAGGATCGCACTGTACACGGTAAGGAACACACTGTACGCGGTAAGGATCACACTGTACGCGGTAAGGAACACACTGTACACGGTAAGGATCGCACTGTACACGGTAAGGATCGCACTGTACACGGTAAGGATAGCACTGTACACGGTAAGGATCGCACTGTACACGGTAAGGATAGCACTGTACACGGTAAGGATCGCACTGTACACGGTAAGGATCGCACTGTACGTGGTAAGGACAACACTGTACACGGTAAGGAACACACTGTACAAGGTAAGGATGGCACTGTACGCGGTAAGGATCGCACTGTACACGGTAAGGATCGCACTGTACACAGTAAGGATCGCACTGTACACGGTAAGGATAGCACTGTACACGGGTAAGGATCACACTGTACACGGTAAGGATCGCACTGTACACGGTAAGGATCGCACTGTACACGGTAAGGATCGCACTGTACACGGTAAGGAACACAGTGTACACGGTAAGGAATGCACTGTACACGGTAAGGAACACACTGTACACGGTAAGGAATGCACTGTACACAGTAAGGAATGCACTGTACACGGTAAGGAACAAACTGTACACGGTAAGGATCACACTGTACACGGTAAGGAATGCACTGTACACGGTAAGGAACACACTGTACACGGTAAGGAACACACTGTACAAGGTAAGGATCACACTGTACACAGTAAGGAACACACTGTACACAGTAAGGTACACACTGTACACAGTAAGGAACACACTGTACACGGTAAGGATCGCACTGTACACGGTAAGGAACACACTGTACACGGCAAGGATCGCACTGTACACGGTAAGGAACACACTGTACACGGTAAGGAATGCACTGTACACGGTAAGGAACACACTGTACACGGTAAGGATTGCACTGTACACGGTAAGGAACACACTGTACACGGTAAGGAACACACTGTACACGGTAAGGATCGCACTGTACACGGTAAGGATCGCACTGTACACGGTAAGGATCGCACTGTACACGGTAAGGATAGCACTGTACACGGTAAGGAACACACTGTACACGGTAAGGATCACACTGTACACGGTAAGGAACACACTGTACACGGTAAGGAACACACTGTACACGGTAAGGAACACACTGTACACGGTAAGGATGACACTGTACACGGTAAGGAACACACTGTACACGGTAAGGATAGCACTGTACACGGTAAGGAACACACTGTACACGGTAAGGAACACACTGTACACGGTAAGGAACACACTGTACATGGTAAGGATCACACTGTACACGGTAAGGAACACACTGTACACGGTAAGGAACACACTGTACACGGTAAGGAACACACTGTACACGGTAAGGAACACACTGTACACGGTAAGGAACACACTGTACACGGTAAGGAACACACTGTACACGGTAAGGAACACACTGTACACGGTAAGGAACACACTGTACACGGTAAGGGTCGCACTGTACACGGTAAGGAACGCACTGTATACGGTAAGGAACACACTGTACACGGTAAGGAACACACTGTACACGGTAAGGAACACACTGTACACGGTAAGGAACACACTGTACACGGTAAGGATCGCACTGTACACGGTAAGGATCGCACTGTACACGGTAAGGAACACACTGTACACGGTAAGGATCACACTGTACACGGTAAGGAACACACTGTACACGGTAAGGAACACACTGCACACGGTAAGGAACACACTGCACACGGTAAGGCTGTACACGGTAAGGAACACACTGTACACGGTAAGGAACACACTGTACACGGTAAGGAACACACTGTACACGGTAAGGAATGCACTGTACACGGTAAGGAACACACTGTACATGGTAAGGATCACACTGTACACGGTAAGGATCACACTGTACACGGTAAGGAACACACTGTACACGGTAAGGAACACACTGTACACGGTAAGGAATGCACTGTACACGGTAAGGAACACACTGTACACGGTAAGGAACACACTGTACACTGTAAGGAACACACTGTACACGTAAGGAACACACTGTACACGGTAAGGAACACACTGTACACGGTAAGGAACACACTGTACACGGTAAGGAACACACTGTACACGGTAAGGAACAAACTGTACACGGTAAGGATCACACTGTACACGGTAAGGAATGCACTGTACACGGTAAGGAACACACTGTACACGGTAAGGAACACACTGTACACGGTAAGGATCACACTGTACACAGTAAGGAACACACTGTACACAGTAAGGTACACACTGTACACAGTAAGGAACACACTGTACACGGTAAGGATCGCACTGTACACGGTAAGGAACACACTGTACACGGCAAGGATCGCACTGTACACGGTAAGGAACACACTATACACGGTAAGGAATGCACTGTACACGGTAAGGAACACACTGTACACGGTAAGGATTGCACTGTACACGGTAAGGAACACACTGTACACGGTAAGGAACACACTGTACACGGTAAGGATCGCACTGTACACGGTAAGGATCGCACTGTACACGGTAAGGATCGCACTGTACACGGTAAGGATAGCACTGTACACGGTAAGGAACACACTGTACACGGTAAGGATCACACTGTACACGGTAAGGAACACACTGTACACGGTAAGGAACACACTGTACACGGTAAGGAACACACTGTACACGGTAAGGATGACACTGTACACGGTAAGGAACACACTGTACACGGTAAGGATAGCACTGTACACGGTAAGGAACACACTGTACACGGTAAGGAACACACTGTACACGGTAAGGAACACACTGTACATGGTAAGGATCACACTGTACACGGTAAGGAACACACTGTACACGGTAAGGAACACACTGTACACGGTAAGGAACACACTGTACACTACACGGTAAGGAACACACTGTACACGGTAAGGAACACACTGTACACGGTAAGGAACACACTGTACACGGTAAGGGTCGCACTGTACACGGTAAGGAACGCACTGTATACGGTAAGGAACACACTGTACACGGTAAGGAACACACTGTACACGGTAAGGAACACACTGTACACGGTAAGGAACACACTGTACACGGTAAGGATCGCACTGTACACGGTAAGGATCGCACTGTACACGGTAAGGAACACACTGTACACGGTAATGAACACACTGTACACGGTAAGGAACACACTGTACACGGTAAGGATCGCACTGTACACGGTAAGGAACACACTGTACACGGTAAGGAACACACTGTACACGGTAAGGAACACACTGTACACGGTAAGGAACACACTGTACACGGTAAGGATCACACTGTACACGGTAAGGAACACACTGTACACGGTAAGGAACACACTGCACACGGTAAGGAACACACTGCACACGGTAAGGCTGTACACGGTAAGGAACACACTGTACACGGTAAGGAACACACTGTACACGGTAAGGAACACACTGTACACGGTAAGAATGCACTGTACACGGTAAGGAACACACTGTACATGGTAAGGATCACACTGTACACGGTAAGGATCACACTGTACACGGTAAGGAACACACTGTACACGGTAAGGAACACACTGTACACGGTAAGGAATGCACTGTACACGGTAAGGAACACACTGTACACGGTAAGGAACACACTGTACACTGTAAGGAACACACTGTACACGTAAGGAACACACTGTACACGGTAAGGAACACACTGTACACGGTAAGGAACACACTGTACACGGTAAGGAACACACTGTACACGGTAAGGAACACACTGTACACGGTAAGGATCACACTGTACACGGTAAGGAACACACTGTACACGGTAAGGAACACACTGCACACGGTAAGGAACACACTGCACACGGTAAGGCTGTACACGGTAAGGAACACACTGTACACGGTAAGGAACACACTGTACACGGTAAGGAACACACTGTACACGGTAAGGAACACACTGTACACGGTAAGGAACACACTGTACACGGTAAGGAACACACTGTACACGGTAAGGAACACACTGTACACTGTAAGGAACACACTGTACACGGTAAGGAACACACTGTACACGGTAAGGAACACACTGTACACGGTAAGGATTTAAGAATCAACTGTAATCAGAGGTTCCCTCCAAAAACTCTATTCTCCATTCAACTGGATGTGAAGTACCTTGTGGAGCTGAGTCAGCATCATTTCATATGGACAACCAGTGCAGAAAACAACACACATTGGTCCTTTGAACAGCATGAGTTAACAGAGCTAAATTTGTCCTGATGTCAGAGGAGAGGTCATCATGGTTCCTTGTAGAGATATTTCAGAGTGACACCCGTGCCATGAAACCGATCCACCAACATCTCCCCACCCTCCCAACCCCCAGGGCTATTCATAATATACATCACCTCATTAGCTCCTGTTGATGTTGTAAACAACAAGCTGTTGAAAAAGAGAAGGACCAGACATGTGCTTAAAAGACATGTCATCTGCCCCCACCACACACCACAGATAAAGTACAACGACAGTCTGTACAGTGGCCAATGACAGTGGCTCGTTGAAGACCCCATACCTAATGTCATTGTCATTACCGCAGGCATCACTCACGGATGGCTATCACGAGAGGGACCAATTGGGATTCTGTTGACATCATGTCACCTCATTAATTACCAGTGGAACCCCTCCCGAGCATTCAAGGGCCACCAGAGAGATGAGGTCACGCACGAACAAAAGTTAACTCCAGGGTGGATCTAAATACACTGTCCCAGCTATGTGGTCTCTCTGTACGCAGGCGTGAAAACAAAATATGACATCCCAAATAGTAATGTGACTCAGAGTTTGAGTTGGGTTTCATTCACTGGCAGTGGGAAGCACTTGGTCTTTACAAGAAGGAAGGGGGCATACAGGAAGGGGGTATACAGGAAGGGGGCATACAGGAAGGGGGCATACAGGAAGGGGGTATACAGGAAGGGGGTAAACAGGAAGGGGGCATACAGGAAGGGGGCATACAGGAAGGGGGTATACAGGAAGGGGGTATACAGGAAGGGGGTAAACAGGAAGGGGGTATACAGGAAGGGGGCATACAGGAAGGGGGCATACAGGAAGGGGGTATACAGGAAGGGGGTATACAGGAAGGGGGTAAACAGGAAGGGGGTATACAGGAAGGGGGCATACAGGAAGGGGGCATACAGGAAGGGGGTATACAGGAAGGGGGCATACAGGAAGGGGGTAAACAGGAAGGGGTTATACGGGAAGGGGGTAAACAGGAAGGGGGTATACAGGAAGGGGGCATACAGGAAGGGGGCAAACAGGAAGGGGGTATACAGGAAGGGGGTATACAGGAAGGGGGTAAACAGGAAGGGGGTATACAGGAAGGGGGCATACAGGAAGGGGGCAAACAGGAAGGGGGTATACAGGAAGGTGGTATACAGGAAGGGGGTAAACAGGAAGGGGGCATACAGGAAGGGGGTATACAGGAAGGGGTTATACAGGAAGGTGGTAAACAGGAAGGGGTTATACAGGAAGGGGTTATACAGGAAGGTGGTATACAGGAAGGGGGCATACAGGAAGGGGTAAACAGGAAGGGGTAAACATGAAGGGGTAAACAGGAAGGGGTTATACAGGAAGGGGTTATACAGGAAGGGGTTATACAGGAAGGGGTTATACAGGAAGGTGGTATACAGGAAGGGGGCATACAGGAAGGGGTTATACAGGAAGGGGTTATACAGGAAGGGGGCATACAGGAAGGGGTTATACAGGAAGGGGTTATACAGGAAGAGGGCATACAGGAAGGGGTTATACAGGAAGGTGGTATACAGGAAGGGGGCATACAGGAAGGGGTTATACAGGAAGGGGTTATACAGGAAGGGGTATCCTTGTTTCTGGTAACCAACCCACCACTTACATCAAATGAAGAAGACTAAAAGTCGAAGGCGACCTGTAAATGCGACCTGCCATTTGCAGTCTTTCAGCTGACAACGGGGCAATTTGTTGTTGTAGCCACAGTAACCGTGGAATACAGGGGAGGCTAGAGCCAACGGGAACTGGCTGGCAAAAGAGGAAAATAACATCTGTTTGACATGGCAGTTTGTATGGCTGGTTGGTGACTGAGTCTATGACCTGACCAATGGCACTATCCCAGTCCCGTCAGAGGGAAACCCTGAGCGGTGCTCCAGAGCCACAAGACATATTGTTGACCAGGGTGATGTCATGGGCTAGTCTGGGATTACACCCCAACACAGGACAAGACCCAGACAGAACTCAGGAACCGGGGGACTGGCCAGCAACCATACATACAGTCAACAATAAGCCTCTCCCAACCCGCAACACAACCATGGGTTTCAGTTTCACTCATCTGGTCTCAATGAGAAATATCTCCATTAGTACTAATAAACTCTACAACCCCACTGCTGTACAGGCATACTGTACCCTGGAGTTTAAGTATGGGCCTTAGTCACAACCATCTATTTTACTGCAGATACGTGACACAAGAATTCATAAATAAGGGTTTTTGTAAACAGTGGTTAGTGACAAGAATTCAGAAGTAAATTCTTTCTGTAAACAACACACCTAAAATATGGCTTTCGCGTGTAATGATAGTGCTATACACTCCCAGTGACTTGCTTGCATTTCTGGGATTATCTGTCCAAGCCTGTGTCTAGTGCCAACTCCAAACCTGCGTCTAGTGCTGATTCTGGGATTATCTGTCCAAACCTGCATCTAGTGCTGATTCTGGGATTATCTGTCCAAACCTGTGTCGTGTTGACTCTGGGATTATCTGTCCAAACCTGGTCTAGTGCTGATTCTGGGATTATCTGTCCAAACCTGCATCTAGTGCTGATTCTGAGATTATCTGTCCAAACCTGCATCTAGTGCTGATTCTGGGATTATCTGTCCAAACCTGCGTCTAGTGCTGATTCTGAGATTATCTGTCCAAACCTGCATCTAGTGCTGATTCTGGGATTATCTGTCCAAACCTGCGTCTAGTGCTGATTCTGGGATTATCTGTCCAAACCTGTGTCGTGTTGACTCTGTGATTATCTGTCCAAATTTGCGCCTAGTGCTGATTCTGGGATTATCTGTCCAAACCTGTGTCGTGTTGACTCTGGGATTATCTGTCCAAACCTGGTCTAGTGCTGATTCTGGGATTATCTGTCCAAACCTGCATCTAGTGCTGATTCTGAGATTATCTGTCCAAACCTGCATCTAGTGCTGATTCTGGGATTATCTGTCCAAACCTGCGTCTAGTGCTGATTCTGGGATTATCTGTCCAAACCTGCGTCTAGTGCTGATTCTGGGATTATCTGTCCAAACCTGCGTCTAGTACTGATTCTGGCATTATCTGTCCAAACCTGCATCTAGTGCTGATTCTGAGATTATCTGTCCAAACCTGCATCTAGTGCTGACCTTTTGCACTTTCAACATACAGTAAAGATTGTGGTCTGCAGGAAAATGAGTACACTGCTCTTTTCTGCTCTATCCCACCCAACAACTAGATGAAAGGAGCTTCCTGAAACAGAGATGAGAGTTGGGTAATTGTCTGTGCATCATATCCTGTCTGTGGGAGAGTCACACCGCCAGCATTGAGGAGCAGTGACATCAACACACAAATGATGCCAAAACCACAGTTATAATCAGAGCATTAGATATTTTTACACCCAGACAGGTCCCTGTATCATCCTGCTCCTTTCCTGGGGCACAGGAGGTCTGTGTGGAGTGAAACAGGCTCAATTGTTTCGAGCAGGACCTCCCAGGTGTTCACAGAAATTAGACTTCCCTTTGTTTGCATAGCACTCACCCACAGTAGCTAGTAGGCCCCTTGTAAGAGCACACACCTGACACAACATCCCTTCCCTGAAATATATTTCTGTATGTTTTATTTAAATATGTTTATATTCAGTTTTGTACTCATGTTATATTGAAGAGTGGAAAGGGGTCAACTGATCCAACAACAAGTGGCACCAAACCAATCCATGGCATGATCTCCATCAGGAAACGAGTCTTGTTTTTAGACCTGGGGCCTCGTTTATAAACCTTGTGTACGTACAACATTTGCCCCCAAAACATGTGCGGGCCAGTTCTCACGCAAAAGTTGGCCTTCATAAAAACCTACATTTGAGGTGAGAATGTGCCTATCCTCCCTCAAACATCAGACCATGCGTTCGCAGTTTCTAGTGGTTGAAGTACTGTATTTGCAAGAAGGCAAAAGTAGAATAGTAGTAGGGTTTATATGATGACACTTTTATTCAAAACCTAAAAACAGGCAGCTAAATATAATGACAAGATGCAATCATTTGCTGTTAGTGAGAATAGTTTATTTTTTATTTTTTTATCTTTGCATTCTAAAATAATTAGAAGTATGCATTTATTTCCCATTATTTATTTCATTTCCATGAACGTTGCAGAATAAATTCCCCGCCTTTTCTGACTGTGATGATGTCATAGGCTACCCGTGTCACGAAATAGCCTATAGGCACAACTAGTTAGCACAGGCTACATACCATTCCTCCCATCTCTCATTTAATTGGACCCACTTCACAGTAGTAAACAGATAAGCTATTTTAAGTATTTTTGCTCTATGCGATCCGAAGCATAGTTTAACAATAGAACAGACGGTTCACCTTTCCCATTGACGTTTGTCATTTACAAACATAAGAAATAATACATATAGCATAACCATTGCAGAATAAAATCCTCACCTTTTCTGGCCATGATGGGTTCATATTCCCATACAACAACCATGCACATCTCTCAGTTAATTGGGCCTATTTGATAGGCTATAATTATTTCGATACAGTACAATTGAAACAAATCTATTTACAGGTCCACAACAATGTTTTTGACTTTCAGAAACGGTCAGATACAGCAAATGTCCCAAGAAAACATTCTGCTAACACCTCCAAAGACATTTGATCCCGTTCGCAATTTCCATTTATTTTCGATAACCTAAATGCAGGGATCGTCAACTATATTAAAAGCGCTGGCCGTTTGTTTTTTGGGCGCCATGTTTAGGGGCTGCCGGTACATAATTACATATCATTTGCAGACTGCAAATTGACCACAAGAATCCCAAAAACGATATAATATTTGACTAAAACATAATAATTTCAAACCTTGCTTTACATTTGTCTTTCCATTATGCATGGGAATACTTGAGAACATATGTCCTAAGTTAAAATCACTTGGAGCTGATTTCCTTGTGTGTTTTTACAGTATTTTATGTCCAACTATGAAAAAATAAAATGTTGCTCATAAAATTTGGTGGGGGGGGGGGGGGGGGGGGGCAGATAAAACCACCCGCGGGCCACCAGTTGGAGGAACCCTGGCCTAAAACCCTGGCCCAATCTTGGCCTAATTCCAATACATACAAAGTATAGAGCAAATAAGGGCGTTATTGTCCCCATAAAAGGTGGAGTTATAACGCTGGTTCACGTGCGCACAGTTTTACGACATGTCCGATTTTCTACGGGAAACAAGTCCCAAGTTTACAAATATTTTTTTTCGCGTGTGCAGTATCTTCCAAAATGGCGCACGCTGTAATTTAGTTTAAAATATATGTTTATAAATGACGGCCCAGAAACAGCTGTTGATTAATATAACATAGTGAAATCCCACTGAACCCAATGAAATCCTTGTTTCCAGGGAAACTAGGAACTGCTGTTCTGGTCGATAGCGGACAAAGGACTGGTACAGTGAAAAGCATTTGTTCAAAAATGCCAGCTGACGCCATTCTTTGTGACCAATATTTCCTACGGTATAGGGTGGAGGTGTATGGGAGCTTTGTCCCCACAGGCCACGTTCTTGACAGGTCAGGGTGGAACAGTCATACCGTCATCTCACACCAGTCGTTCAATCACGTATTTGACACTAGTTGTTGTTGGGATAATACATTCCATGTTAGTTAGATTGTTAATTACATTTCTACACTGAACGGAAATATGAAACGGTCCCATTTTTCATGAAATAAAATAAAATCAATCACAAAAAGCTTATTTCTCTAAAATGTTGTGCACAAATTTGTCTACATCCCTGTTTGTGAGCATTTCTCCTTTGCCAAGATAATCCAACCACCTGACAGGTGTGACATATCAAGAAGCTGATTAAACAGCATGATCATTACACAGGGGCACCTTGTGCTGGGGACAATAAAAGGCCACTTTAAAATGTGACGTTTGGTCACATAACACAAAGCCACAGATGTCTCAAGTTTTTAATATATTTTTGGGGTCAGTATAATAAGGAGTGCATTAGTATGTACTTCAGAAATAGAGAAATATTCTATTAAAATGTGTTTCTGCTGGAACATGAGTAAAGAAGAGCTCTTGGAATTCCCATTAAAGATGCAACAGAGACTCTACACACACATAGAGGAGAGAATTCCATGCATTCTGCTGCGATAGAGAGCTGGTTTTCTCAGTCACTTCCTTCATGGCCTGATAACCCAGTTTTACTGTACAGTGCATTCGCTGGTATATGTTGTGTACGTTGACACTATATACTGTACAGTGCATTCGTTGGTATGTGTTGTGTACGTTGACACTATATACTGTACAGTGCATTATGTTGTGTACGTTGACACTATATACTGTACAGTGCATTCGTTGGTATGTGTTGTGTACGTTGACACTATATACTGTACAGTGCATTATGTTGTGTACGTTGACACTATATACTGTACAGTGCATTCGTTGGTATGTGTTGTGTACGTTGACACTATATACTGTACAGTGCATTATGTTGTGTACGTTGACACTATATACTGTACAGTGCATTCGTTGGTATGTGTTGTGTACGTTGACACTATATACTGTACAGTGCATTCGTTGGTATGTGTTGTGTACGTTGACACTATATACTGTACAGTGCATTCGTTGGTATGTGTTGTGTACGTTGACACTATATACTGTACAGTGCATTCGTTGGTATGTGTTGTGTACGTTGACACTATATACTGTACCGTGCATTATGTTGTGTACGTTGACACTATATACTGTACAGTGCATTCGTTGGTATGTGTTGTGTACGTTGACACTATATACTGTACAGTGCATTCGCTGGTATATGTTGTGTATGTTGACACTATATACTGTACAGTGCATTATGTTGTGTACGTTGACACTATATACTGTACAGTGCATTATGTTGTGTACGTTGACACTATATACTGTACAGTGCATTATGTTGTGTACGTTGACACTATATACTGTACAGTGCATTATGTTGTGTACGTTGACACTATATACTGTACAGTGCATTATGTTGTGTACGTTGACACTATATACTGTACAGTGCATTCGGCAAAGTATTCAGACCCCTTGACTGTTAACACATTTTGTTACGTTACAGTGTATGGGGCGGCAGGTAGCCTAGTGGCTAGAGGCAGGTAGCCTAGTGGCTAGAGGCAGGTAGCCTAGTGGCTAGAGGCAGGTAGCCTAGTGGCTAGAGGCAGGTAGCCTAGTGGCTAGAGGCAGGTAGCCTAGTGGCTAGTGCATTGGACTTGTAACCGAAAGGTTGCAAGATCGAATCCCCGAGCTGACAAGGTGAAAATCTGTCGTTCTGCCCCCTGTTAACCCACTGTTCCTAGGCTGTCACTGAAAATAAGAATTTGTTCTTAACTGACTCGCCTAGTTAAATTACATAAAACAGCCTTATTCTAAAATGGATTCAATTGTTTTTTCCCCCTCATCAATCTACACACAGTTCCCCATAATGACAAAGCAAAAACAGGTTTTCAGAAAATTTTGCAAATGTATATATAAAAAAATATAAAAGATATATCACATTTCCATAAGTATTCAGACCCTTTACTCAGTACTCTGTTGAAGCACCTTTGGCAGCAATTACAGCCTCGAGTCTTCTTGGGTGTGACGCTACAAGCTTGGTACACCTGTATTTGGGGAGTTTCTCCCATTCTTCTCTGCAGATCCTCTCAAGCCCCGTCGGGTTGGATGGGGAGCGTCGCTGAACAGCTCTCCAGGGAGGTCAGATCGGGTTCAAGTCCGGGCTCTGGCTGGGCCACTCAAGGACATTCAGAGTCTTGGCTGTGTGCTTAGGGTCGTTGTCCTGTTGGAAGGTGAACCTTCGCCCCAGTCTGAGGTCCGGAGCACTTTGGAATGTATTTTCATTAAGGATCTCTCTATACTTTTCTCCGTTCATCTTTCCCTCGATCCTGACTAGTCTCCCAGTCCCTGCCACTGAAAAACATCCCCACAGCATGATGCCGCCACCACCATGCTTCACCGTAGGGATGGTGCCAGGGTTCCTCCAGATGTGACGCTTTGCATTCAGGCCAAAGAGTTCAATATTGGTTTCCTACGGACCAGATAATCTTGTTTCTCATGGTCTGAGAGTCCTTTAGGTGCCTTTTTGCAAACTCCAAGCAGGCTGTCTTGTGCCTTTTACGGAGGAGTGGATTCCGTCTGGCCATTCTACCATAAATGCCTGATTGGTGGAGTGCTGCAGATATGGTTGTCCTTCTGGAAGGTTTTACCATCTCCACAGATGAACTCTGAAGCTCTGTCAGAGTGACCTCCCTGACCAAGGCCCTTCTCCCCTGATTGCTCAGTTTGGCTGGGCGGCCAGCTCTAGGAAGAGTGTTGGTGGTTCCAAACTTCTTACATAAAATAATTATGAGGCTACTGTGTTATTGGGGACCATCAATGCTGCAGACATTTTTTGGTTCCCTTCCCCAGATCTGTGCCTCGACACAATTCCTTAGACCTCACAGCTTGGTATTTGCTCTGACATGCACTGTCAACCGTGGGACCTTATATATAGACAGGTCTGTGCCTTTCTAAATCATGTTCAATCAATTGAATTTACAACAGGTGGACTACAATCAAGTTGAAGAAACATCTCAAGGATGATCAATGGAAACAGGATGCAGCTGAGCTCAATTTCAAGTCTAATAGCAAAGGGTCTGAATACTTATGTAAGGTGCAAAAATGTCAAACAAAAACTGTTTTCGCTTTGTCAATATGGGGTATTGTGTGTAGATAGATTCTTTGTTTTTTAAAATCCATTTAGAATACGACTGTAATGTAACAAAATGTGGAAAAAGTCAAGGGATCTGATGCTGTAAAACGTAGCTAGGTGTTCGCCTGAGCAATATTCTCATTACCAACACAACTCAGAACCCTACAAAGCTAAGTGGGAGAGATATCAAGGATTGAATCTTCATAATATTTAACAGTGTATGGATCTTTGTGCACTCGTATCTGTGCCAATATTACTGCGCACCTCAAGTTTCTTAATGATCTCATTCACCGTCCTGTTTGTCAGTCAGCTGTGTGTTGATATCTTCTTTAGACGGCAAGATGAACCTGAGAGAGAGGAGAGGGAAAGATGAGAGAGGAGAGGGAAAGATGAGAGAGGGAGAGGGAGAGGGAAAGAGGAGAGAGGGAGAGGGAAAGAGGAGAGGGGGAGGGGAAAATAAAATCAAGAGAAGACGGAAAAGAGGAGGAGAGGGAGGGGGAAAGAGGAGAGAGGAGAGGGAAAAAGGAGAGGGAAAGAGGAGAGAGGAGAGGGAAAAAGAGGAGAGAGGAGAGGGAAAAAGAGGAGGAGAGGGAGGGGGAAAGAGGAGGAGAGGAGAGGGAAAACAGGAGAGGGAGAGGGAAAAAGAGGAGGAGAGGGAGGGGGAAAGAGGAGGAGAGGAGAGGGAAAACAGGAGAGGGAGAGGGAAAAAGAGGAGGAGAGGGAGGGGGAAAGAGGAGGAGAGGAGAGGGAAAAAGGAGAGTGAAAGAGGAGAGAGGAGAGGGGAAAAGAGGAGGAGAGGGAGGGGGAAAGAGGAGGAGAGGAGAGGGAAAAGAGGAGAGAGGAGAGGGAAAAAGAGGAGGAGAGGAGAGGGAAAAAGAGGAGGAGAGGGAAAAAGAAGAGGGAAAGAGGAGGAGAGGGAAAAAGGAGAGGGAAAGAGGAGGAGAGGGAGGGGGAAAGAGGAGGAGAGGAGAGGGAAAAGGAGGAGGAGAGGGAAAGCATGAAATCAGGGTGTGAGGGGAGAAGACTTCACAAGAAGTCACATTTAAAAAACACTAAAACAATGTTACAAGAAAACATTGTAAACCAAACGTTAACCCTTGCCATGCTAGCAAAAGGCATTAATAAGAGCATTGAATTCCAGTCAAATTTGGGCACGATGTAGCCCAATGATAAACTGAGGTGTTCTTGTATAACAGTACACTAACTGTGCAAGACTCAACAAAGGACATTGTCTAAGTAGGGGGAATTGAGACAAATTGAAGGATACAGACATTTATCCACACACACACACAGAGGAAGTGAAAGGGAATGAGGGTTCAAAGGAAATCAAATTTTATTTGTCACATGCGCCAAATACAACTAGTGTAGACTTTACAGTGAAATGCTTACTTACAAGCCCTTAACCACAGGGGGTACTGGTACAGAGTCAATGTGGAGGCTATATACAGGGAGGTACCGGTACAGAGTCAATGTGGAGGCTATATACAGGGAGGTACCAGTACAGAGTCAATGTGGAGGCTATATACAGGGGGTACTGGTACAGAGTCATAGTGGAGGCTATATACAGGGGGTACCGGTACAGAGTCAATGTGGAGACTATATACAGGGGGTACCGGTACAGAGTCAATGTGGAGGCTATATACAGGGGGTACCGGTACAGAGTCAATGTGGAGGCTATATACAGGGGGGTACCGGTACAGAGTCAATGTGGAGGCTATATACAGGGAGGTACCGTACAGAGTCAATGTGGAGGCTATATACAGGGGGTACCGGTACAGAGTCAATGTGGAGGCTATATACAGGGGGTACCGGTACAGAGTCAATGTGGAGGCTATATACAGGGAGGTACCGGTACAGAGTCAATGTGGAGGCTATATACAGGGGGTACCGGTACAGAGTCAATGTGGAGGCTATATACAGGGGGTACCGGTACCGAGTCAATGTGGAGGCTATATACAGGGGGTACCGGTACAGAGTCAATGTGGAGGCTATATACAGGGGGTACCGGTACAGAGTCAATGTGGAGACTATATACAGGGGGTACCGGTACAGAGTCAATGTGGAAGCTATATACAGGGGGTACCGGTACAGAGTCAATGTGGAGACTATATACAGGGGGTACCGGTACAGAGCCAATGTGCGGGGGACCGGTTAATTGAGGTACTTGAGGCAATATGTACGTAGGTAGAGTTTAAGTTACTATGCATAGATAATAAACAGAGTGTAGCAACAGCGTAAAAGAGGCACGGAGGGTGACTGGTTGATGTCATGACGGTGGTGGGAATTTCATTCAGATCTTACTACATCCGGTCTCTACGTGTCATGGGTTTCCCCTGACAACCAGGCTTATGTTTCGAAATTGTGACGTGACACTTGCTCTCCGATCTTTGGACAGGATGAGATTACATTTAGGTCAGCATAATTGTGCTACTGAAGATCTTAAGTGACAGCAACATAAACAAGTAACTTCATGGGAAGTTCTCTTGGTGAATAAATACAGTAATCAGACAAGAGACTGTTACTCACACGCATCCTCCTTCATACATGTGGGTATTGTTGTCCGGAAGGGTTTTGATTTCTGCACGTGTCAGGTTGGCATGTTTCTTCATGCCAGTGAGCGGGTCGATCTGAAGATCTGCCAGTTTCACCTTTTGTTGTGTGCCATTTCTTTTTTCTCTCGATTGCAGCTCTGCAAAGGCCTACATGAACAAATAAGACAACATTGTGTCAACATCAGACCTGAGTTCACATACTATTTTTTATTTATTTATTTAACCTTTATTTAGCTAGGCGAGTCAGTTAAGAACAAATTCTTATTTGACATTGATGGCCTTTTTGAGGTTGGTGGGGTTGACAATTTTGGGACTTTTCTATTGCAACAGGCAAGCTAAAGTTTTTCACAGCTAAAGTAAGTATTTGAAATGATTGCAAATAGTGAATCGGTTGAATAGCATGCATTTAGTTTTACTTGCGTTTAAGAGCAGTTGGAGGCCACGGAAGGAGAGTTGTATGGCATTGAAGCTCGTCTGGAGGTTAGTTAACACAGTGTCCAAAGAGGGGCCAGAGGTATACAGAATGGTGTCGTCTGCGTAGAGGTGGATCAGAGACTCACCAGCAGCAAGAGCAACATCATTGATGTATACAGAGAAGAGAGTCAGCCCAAGGATTGAACCCTGTGGCACCCCCATTGAGCCTGCTAGATGTCCGGACAACAGGCCCTCCGATTTGACACACTGAACTCTATCAGAGAAGTAGTTGGTAAACCAGGCGAGGCAATCATTTGAGAAACCAAGGCTGTCGAGTCTGCTAATAAGAATGTGGTGATTGACAGAGTTGAAAGTCTTGGCCAGGTCAATGAATACAGCTGCACAGTATTGTCTCTTATCGATGGTGGTTATGATGTCATTTAGGACCTTGAGCGTGTGGCTGAGGTGCACCCATGACCAGCTCTGAAACCAGATTGCATAGCGGAGAAGGTACGGTGGGATTCGAAATAGTCGGTGATCTGTTTGTTGACTTGGCTTTCGAAGACCTTAGAAAGGCAGGGTAGGATAGATATAGGTCTGTAACAGTTTGGGTCTAGAGTGTCTCCCCCTTTGAAGAGGGGGATGAGCGCGGCAGCTTTCCAATCTTTGGGAATCTCAGACTATACGGAAGAGAGGTTGAACAGGCTAGTAATGGGGGTTGCAACAATTTCGGCAGATCATTTTAGAAAGAGAGTGTCCAGATTGTCTAGCCCGGCTGATTTATAGGGGTCCAGATTTTGCCGCTCTTTCAGAACATCAGCTATCTGGATTTGGGTAAAGGAGAAATGGTGGGGGCTTTGGCAGGTTGCTGTGGAGGGTGCCGGGCAGTTGACCGGGGTAGGGGTAGCCAGGTGGAAAGCATGGCCAGCCGTAGAGAAATGCTTATTGAAATTCTCAATTATAGTGGATTTATCGGTGGTGACAGTGTTTCCTAGCCTCAGAGCAGTGGGCAGCTGGGAGGAGGTGCTCTTATTCTCCATGGACTTTACAGTGTCCCAGAACTTTTTTGAGTTAGTACTACAGGATGCAAATTTCTGTTTGAGCCTTAGCTTTCCTAACTGCCTGTGTATATTTGTTCCTAACTTCCCTGAAAAGTTGCATATCATGGGGGTTTTTCGATGCTAATGCAGAACGCCACAGGATGTTTTTGTGCTGGTCAAGGGCAGACAGGTCTGGAGTGAACCAAGGACTATATCTATTCCTAGTTCTACATTTTTTGAATGGGGCATGCTTATTTAAGATGGTGAAGAAGGCACTTTTAAAGAATAGCCAGGCATCATCTACTGACGGGATGAGGTCAATGTCATTCCAGGATACCCCGGCCAGGTCGATTAGAAAGGCCTGCTCGCAGAAGTGTTTCAGGGAGTGTTTGACAGTGATGGGTGGAGGTCGTTTGGTCGCAGACCCATTACGGATGTAGGCAATGAGGCAGTGATCGCTGAGATCTTGATTGAAAACAGCAGAGGTGTATTTGGAGGGCGAGTTGGTTAGGATGACATCAATGAGGGTGCCCGTGTTTACAGATTTGGAGTTGTACCTGGTTGGTTCATTGATAATTTGTGTGAGATTGAGGGCATCAAGCTTGGATTGTAGGATGGCCGGGGTGTTAAGCATGTCCCAGTTTAGGCGTATTAATGCACACTTTTACATGTGTGAAATAGGACAAACATAAGCACCTGCCAAATTATTAGGGAATAGGGAAGCTGGTCATTCCACTGACATCTTGGACTTTGTTTAGCAGTCAGCTATCCTCTATACCTATACTATTTACCAAGCATGATTATTTGACTATGCTGGTCATTTATGAACATTTGAACATCTTGGCCATGTTCTGTTATAATCTCCACCCGGCACAGCCAGAAGAGGACTGGCCACCCCACATAGCCTGGTTCCTCTCTAGGTTTCTTTCCAAGGTTTTGGCCTTTCTAGGGAGTTTTTCCTTAGCCACCGTGCTTCTACACCTGCATTGCTTGCTGTTTGGGGTTTTAGGCTGGGTATTCTGTACAGCACTTTGAGATATCAACTGATGTACGAAGGGCTATATAAATACATTTGATTTGATTTGATTTGTGATATCATACCTAAATGGAGAGATTTGTTTTACCACTGCAGGAAGTGCTTCCTCGGGGGTTTACTGACCGTCAACCGAAATGGCGCCAGTGGTTAAACCACACAAACTCTCTATTATCATAGCACACAATGTTCCCAGAGTATCTCCAGTGACTGGTAAACATGATCGGAACAGAAAGAGTGTAGGTAAAAACAGTGTTTTGCAAACCCCATAAAACTTCATCATCAGTAAAGAAAACAAAACTACCTGTAAATTTGACTGTGAAAAGCTGTGTTTTATTTTTTTGCCATTTTCATTCTGAAAACATTTCTCAAGTTGATGTTTCATCAAATTGCAGTTTACATCAAACTTGATTTCATTTGAACCCTCATTCCCTTTCACTTCCTCTGTGTGTGTGTGTGTGTGTGTGTGTGTGTGTCCTTATTCCTCTATTTTTTGGGTTTCATTTCTAGCATCATCGATGGTACAATCCTCACTCTATCAATCAGTGAAATAGAAGGAAGTACATAATGAATGCTCTTTCACCTTCAGAATTTCTTCTGCATTTTTTATTTTTTAGGTTTATTATTTTGGTATAACCAAAAATGTTAGATCAAAACATGAGCAGCATGTTGTTTTACACTATAAATACATATTAACATAAATTGGACAGAATACAGAAGCATACAAACAAACTGCCAGTGCACTCTGAACATTAATAAAAGCAAGTACAAATCTGAATAAGTACCGCTTAAGTATGAAATAAATACAGTATTTAAAGGATTGATTGATACAATACACCAATACTACAATGGAAATTCTGGTAAAAACCACATAAAAAGACCAAATGGAACATAGGCACCCTTTGCACCCTTTTCTACAAATAAATGAAACACAGCTGAGAGCCCACAATAAATTCCCTATTGTCATACTGTACGTCAGATAGCTTGAGGGATGAGCGTCACGTTGGTAGTGACACCAACTGACAACAATCTAAATTCCCTAAATTCTCTCCTCGGTCTGTTTTAATTCCTCCGTGTCATGTAAAAATGACTTCAGTCAAGTTAGTGTGCCCCAATTAGTTAATGGAGATTCCTGTTCCAATTGGGAAATGGCCCACGCATATAATCATGGTTTGCTCTCCGGACTGTCTTTCAGGAGGTCTGTCAGACCATGCCGGGCAGGTGTCCTACGTGGTAAACATAATCCATCTCCCCCTACATCGCCACAGGTTCCTCTTGGGGATGAACTTTATCTTAAAATGAACTGAGGTAGAATTGTCATCCTCCTAGCTGGAATAGAGCACATGGAGAAACAATAAGCAACCACCTATTTACATAACTTTATGACAATGCCTCAGACAACAACAACAAAAAACAGTACGGGGTCATGAATCATTATGCAATAGAAAGACACTCACTCTGTCACTAAATTCTCAAGGATATGCGACCGCCTCAAGCTTGACCTTCTCCTCATTTTCAAGGTTGTATTGACCTTGCTTATGATACCTGATATGACAAAGGAGGAAAACAATATGTGTTATTCGTGGACAGGACAGAGGCAAGTTGGTGATCCTGAAACATCTCAAACCTTTCCAAAAGACAGAAAAACAAGCTCTGAGGCACACTGACCTGATGGCCATTAATATGGCGATGACTGTCAGACACAGAAAGGACACAACCACTGCCACCACAGCCAGTGCTATTGTCCTGTTGTAGCCTTCTGCTTCCTTTGTGACTGGCAGGGTGAAAAGGTGACACCGCTCACCAGAGTATCCAATCAAACATCTACAAAGAAATACAGTAAACAGTGACTTGAGTTTGGAGACACACACACACACACACATACACACACACACACATACACACACACACACACACACACACACACATACACACACACACATACACACACACACATACACACACACATACATACACACACACACACATACATACACACATACACACAATAAGTGTCTAACAAAATACGGATATGGTGCTGAATGAGAGGACGGGGCTCACATGCAGGATGGCTCTCGTAGTTCTCTCAGGTATTGGCAGACCCCATGAATGCAGTAGTCTTTATACTTCCTCAGACAGGGGTTCCTCTTCTTACCCTTTCCTTTTCTCTTTCCCTCCCTTGTCCTGACTGTGTAAGGAGCCACGGGCAGATCTTTCGGCTTGGTGGAAAATGCCACTGGAGATGAGAGGAAGATCGGAACAATACATTTATTACCAACAGATAATTGGGATTCAGAGATATAAGATACATTGTATAAATAGGTTCTTTTTTAAACATTCTATATGCAAAATGTGAATCTTTGAAAACGTTCTAGAATGGAGGGGCTGATGAATACCTAGAAATAAACTACTGGTAAACTACTGTACCTTTTGGAAACTCCATTTCATAATCCCCAGACAGATAGTCCTCATCACCATGTTCATAATAGTATTCCTCCTCGTCATATTCTAGCTGGTTGTCTCTTATTTCCTTATCATTGTGGAGGATACTGACCACAGCTAATTGGACAGGAGACTTATCCCCGTGCCTGTCAATGGTATTGGCAGAGGTACCACTTGATATCCTGAAAGACACTGGAGACACAAACTTTATTTACATGAGTTTGAATGCAGCCACACAAAGTAGGACAATTCCTCCCGAGCGATAGCACGAGAGAGAGAGAGGAAACATGCTCTGACTACAGTTCATCCCGAGCGATAGCACGAGAGAGAGAGAGGAAACATGCTCTGACTACAGTTCATCCCGAGCGATAGCACGAGAGAGAGAGGAAACATGCTCTGACTACAGTTCATCCCGAGCGATAGCACGAGAGAGAGAGGAAACATGCTCTGACTACAGTTCCTCCCGAGCGATAGCACGAGAGAGAGAGAGGAAACATGCTCTGACTACAGTTCATCCCGAGCGATAGCACGAGAGAGAGAGGAAACATGCTCTGACTACAGTTCATCCCGAGCGATAGCACGAGAGAGAGAGAGGAAACATGCTCTGACTACAGTTCATCCCGAGCGATAGCACGAGAGAGAGAGGAAACATGCTCTGACTACAGTTCATCCCGAGCGATAGCACGAGAGAGAGAGGAAACATGCTCTGACTACAGTTCCTCCCGAGCGATAGCACGAGAGAGAGAGAGAGAGGAAACATGCTCTGACTACAATTCCTCCCGAGCGATAGCACGAGAGAGAGAGAGGAAACATGCTCTGACTACAGTTCCTCCCGAGCGATAGCACGAGAGAGAGAGAGGAAACATGCTCTGACTACAATTCCTCCCGAGCGATAGCACGAGAGAGAGAGAGGAAACATGCTCTGACTACAGTTCCTCCCGAGCGATAGCACGAGAGAGAGAGGAAACATGCTCTGACTACAGTTCATCCCGAGCGATAGCACGAGAGAGAGAGAGGAAACATGCTCTGACTACAGTTCATCCCGAGCGATAGCACGAGAGAGAGAGAGGAAACATGCTCTGACTACAGTTCCTCCCGAGCGATAGCACGAGAGAGAGAGAGGAAACATGCTCTGACTACAGTTCATCCCGAGCGATAGCACGAGAGAGAGAGAGGAAACATGCTCTGACTACAGTTCATCCCGAGCGATAGCACGAGAGAGAGAGAGGAAACATGCTCTGACTACAGTTCATCCCGAGCGATAGCACGAGAGAGAGAGAGGAAACATGCTCTGACTACAGTTCATCCCGAGCGATAGCACGAGAGAGAGAGGAAACATGCTCTGACTACAGTTCATCCCGAGCGATAGCACGAGAGAGAGGAAACATGCTCTGACTACAGTTCATCCCGAGCGATAGCACGAGAGAGAGAGAGGAAACATGCTCTGACTACAGTTCACCCCGAGCGATAGCACGAGAGAGAGAGGGGAAACATGCTCTGACTACAGTTCATTGACACTTTAAATAGTTTGCCATATTAGGCTATACATCTTAAAACATGCTATAAATGTTAATATATTGCATATTATATATTCCTAAAGATATCATTATTCTATACATTGTTAGAACGGCTGGGCGAGCCTATATAATATACCCCTATAAACAAATCGCTGCAACATTGTCATGATTTGGTTTTAAGTGCAGACCAGTCATTGGTCCCGACTCACTCACCTGATCCATAAACGATACAAATTGCAAATCTGAGATAAATATTCATCGCTGTTTTTCTTTTGAGTTAGCGAAAATACACTCAGAACGAGGCGTAAATCCTTTTGATATAAATTCCACGGTACGATCTATTCCGAGTTAAACGTGTCCAGTAAGCTAAAGGTGTCGCTGCTTCTCTGCTTGTGACCTCTGTATCCCAGTCTACTGCTTTGGGCGCACAGTTGGAAAAGAACTGTTTCCTACTGGTACAATTATGTATGTTGCCTCCCAATGATTCATGGCCACACCTTTCAATAGAGGCAGAACCTATACTGTAGTGTGAATTTCATGGCAGATAATATATTGGCTATGCCTAGTATTCAATGAGAGGACATCCTAATGTCATTATTTTTGACATTCCGTAGCCTCCAGTGTGATGATCAGTCCAGCAGCAAGCCAGGGACGACGGCAGGTTTTATACACCCTGTTATCCAATTGTACCTGCCTATCCTCTAATAAAAGGAAGCCTTCAGTATATACCTACCTATTCATGCACACATACCTACCTATTCATGCACGTGCTAGAACATGTCCGTTTTTTAGACTTTCAATTTACAAATCTCAAGTGATCACTATAATTATTTTATTATAAAAACCTTTGATTTGTCCGAGAACGTAAGTTGATAGAATAGGTCAAATAAATAAAACGGACGGTATTTAGCCTAACGCGCGCATATGGACAGGCACGTTGTCGACCAGTACCGGCGCGCCTAATGTAGGTTAGGGGGCTATTACCAGAAGTGTGCCGCAAAGAGGTATTTTGCAGCGCACAATTGGCCCAGCGCAGTCCGGGTTACGACGTCATTGTACATTTATATTTCACCTTGATTTAAAACCAGGTAAGCTAGTTGAGAACAAGGTCTCATTTACAACTGCGACCTGGCCAAGATAAAGATAAAGCAAAGCAGTGCAACACAGACAGAGTTACACATGGAGTAAAACATACAGTCAATAATACAGTACAAAAACAAGGCTATATACGATGTGAGCAAATGAGGTGAAATAAAGGGAGGTAAAGGCAATAAAAAGGCCACGGTGGCAAAGTAAATATAATATAGCAATTATAAACACTGGAATTGTAGATTTGCAGTAGGTGAATGTGCAAAGTAGAACTACTGGGGTGTAAGCAGCATAATACATAAATACAGTAGGGGATGAGGTCATTCTTGGGTTATGTACAGGTGCAGTGATCTGTGAGCTGCTCTGACAGCTGGTGCTTAAAGCTGGTGAGGGAGATAAGCGTGTCCAGTTTGAGAGATTTTTGCAGTTCGTTCCAGTCATTGGAACTGGAAGGAGAGGCAGCCAAAGGAGGTATTGGTCCTGGGGGTGACCAGTGTAATACACCTGCTGGAGCGTGTGCTGCTATGGTGACCAGCGTGCCGAGATAAGGCAGGGCTTTACCTAGCAGAGACTTGTAGTTAACCTGTAGCTAGTGGATTTGGCGACGAGCATGAAGCGAGGGCCAGCCAAGGAGAGCGTACAAGTCGCAGTGGTGGGTAGTGTATGGGGCTTTGGTGACAAAACGGATGGCACTGTGATAGACTGCATCCAGTTTGTTGAGTAGAGTGTTGGAGGCTATTTTGTAAATAAGAATGTGGCCGACTCGCCTAGCTAAGAATTATTATCATTTTAAAACGAAGCACAAGTATTCGCTAAATAGGTCAACAGTGCCACCAAGTGTTAGAATGGGGTAGTAGGAACTAACAGAATGTCAATGAGCATTCTTTTTATACCAGGAATAGCCTTTAGGTGTCTGGGAAACAGGCTTGTGGTGAATGCCCCAAAATATATTGCTTTAAAAAGGAATGACAAGAGAAAATATGTTAACAAGTTTATTAACGATGCCCAATAAAATCAAAACCAAGACAGTGAGAGGGGATGAGACAACTATGACAAGGTTTAAAACATTTAGCAGTTGAGTCAACCAAAAAGAATATCCTGTTGAAAAAAAAAAAAAAAGAGGCTATTTCAACATGCTCTTTAACATTATAAAAATCCCTCCGGCTCAACGCAAGTTTATAGGAACTATGAAAAAGGATCTGAAAATGTTTCTTGGAGGAGCAGTCATGATTACCATATTTACAAAAGCACACGTTGCTTCACACAGAATCCAGTCATTCAGGCTTTAACTACAGGTATAACTAGGGCGGAACCGAAATCCATCACCCCATGAGGTCTCAGATTCACAATACAAAAAAAACTAAAAAACAGCATACTGACTCCGGTGAGTTAAGTTAAGGTTAAGAAAGGCTTGGGTAAAAACATGCCCTCCCCTCATCTTTCATACATTAGAGTTGAGCCACTCCAGTCTGTACAGAATCTGTAACACTTGCAAAAAAACAAATATAACATACTTTGCCAACAGCGAAGAACCTAGTTTTCCAGCTGCCCCCCCCGGAACCCCTACATGCCCCATCCCGCTCCCATGCTGCCATTCATGCCCACGGAGCCACGACTGCTGCCATAGTAACTGCTGCTCATCCCGCTCTGATTACCTAACAGGAAATAGAAATAGCAGCATTATTACCGACGCAGACTTACCTTCTCCAATACAAACGACACAAATATATACATAGAAAGTGGATACCTCCCGGGTGGCGCAGTGGTTAAGGGCGCGGTACAGCGCCAGCTGTGCCACAAGAGACTCTGGGTTCGCGCCCAGGCTGTCGTAACCGGCCGCGACCGGGAGGTCCGTGGTGCGACGCACAATTGGCCTAGCGTGGTCCGGGTTAGGCCGGTAGGAATATCCTTGTCTCGTCACGCACCAGCGACTCCTGTGGCGGGCCGGGCGCAGTGCGCGCTAACCAAGGTTGCCACTGTGACACATTCCTCCGACACATTGGTGCGGCTGGATGCACGCTGTGTTAAGAAGCAGTGCGGCTTGGTTGGGTTGTGTATCGGAGGACGCATGACTTTCAACCTTCGCGATGAGACAAGATAGTAGCTACTAAACAATTGGATACCACGAAATTGGGGAGAAAAAAAAAGGTAAAATTTTATTTAAAAAAGAACGTGGATACTCAAGGATGAGCAACGGCAAAATTGGAGACACCATGTCATTTTTTAGGAGACATGTTGTTGACATGGTTAGTGTACTGCTAACTAAAACATATTAGCTGGCTAGCTAATCATTTTAGGGGGCAAACAATTCAGTTATTTACCATAAATTTTTGGGATTGGGGTACCAAAAAAAAAAAAAATCGATAGTTACCTAATGATATTATTTTACGATATATTGTATTGACAATATTGCAATATTATTTTTGCGCTAGTTGGCTGTACCAACACTCCAGTAATTTTCCTTCTGTAGCTTGTTCTCCATCTTTTTAAATCGGGAGACAATATGTTTCCATCCCTTTTATTACAATGACTGATCAAAACTATCATGGCTTTCTTTCTCATCCCTCTGCAGCAGACATACGATGAGCAATAAATTCACAGTATGGAATCACAATACATATAGAATCATGAGAATCTCAATGATTATCTTATCGTGAGGTCCATTGGCAATTCCAAACCCTAGTTAAATTTGCCACAACAAATCTTTTTGCTAGTTAAATGGGACGCTGTCTCCACAATGGCACTGTGTCTCCAGCAATGTTAACTTTGCCATCTCCACTTTCCAAGCATATATGACCTCATGTAATATTTTGGTTAGTGATGCAAATCGTGAACTATATAGGGCCATGTAAACCAAATGTAGAGGTTAGGAATTTTTCTGATCTGACATGGTAAGTAAAATACTTTTAAGAAAGAAACTGTCTTAATGTTAGTAACAACTCTCCTGTGACAGGCAGCAGAGAGCTGACACTTACTGTAATCATTGTACCCCCCCATGCCGGACTGGCTGCTGTAACCACCTGTATAACCAGTACTCATCTGTTGGCTTCCTCCATAGGAAGATTGGTTGGCTGTGGAAAATGAACTCTGTCAAGTCAAATACCGTACAACAATATGGTGCATGTCCCAATTAAAGCCAAACTGATTCTGCACACAGAACTACACCCGTTGGCCCAGAATATACTTTTATGCCTTCATCTACTTCCCATAAAAACTCACCCATAGCCCCCATCATCTGTCCACCATAGCCACCATTGCTGCCCCCTGCTGTCGAGTTGAGGAACAACTCAACATAACGGTGCTCTGAGGAAGAGAGGGCAGTGTGAAACAAGGCAAACATCCTGATTGGATAAAAATAAATAAATAAAAGACAGAATGTTTAGGATGCAACTACCCAGACAGGAACAGTGGTGATGACCCACACACAGACTCACGCATGTTGGCTTTATCCTTCGACATGGCGGCCACAGCATCCTCATGTGTCGCAAACTCCACGTCAGCCTCTCCAGTCACCCTCCCGTCTGGACCGACCTCGATGTGCACACGCACTGGGTTCAGCGGAGAGAAAAACTACACGGGGGGGGGGGCAACAATTAGCATTACAAGTCAGTGACTTGAGTGTGTATATTACGTAACTAGTTCTGGTACTCACACTGTAGATGTCAGTCTCTGTGGCCCGGTAAGGAAGACCCCTCATGTGCACGCAGTGTCCGGTCGTACTCTGAAAACTTGAACCACTGTCACTATAACGATCTGAACCTATAGACGTGCACAGAGTTAGAAAGCTTAGGATTAGTCCCACCCACGAATACAGTAGAAATATACAGAACTCCGGTATGCATTCTAACATCAAAAAAACGTGTTACGTTTTCCCATGCTGCTGTGTCCCATCATCACCATCCACCGGTGATGTCCAAAGACAGAGCAGAAACGTGAAGAGAGAGAAAAAAGAAGAGGGATTGGCAGGGAACTGAACTATAATCTCACCAGCCTCACCTCCACCGTAGCCCCCACGACGCATCCTGTCGAAAGAGCCTCCTCGGCTCATGCCGTTGTAGCCACGGCCGCCTCCACCACCGGGCCGGTCGTAGGGGCCTGGTCTCTGCATGCCGCCCATGGTTTTGCGTGGGGGCTCGTAGTTCGTCCGCACCTCTGCATTGCTGCTCTTGAATATCTCAATATACCTAAAAAGGCACACAGACAAGCATTAGGCCAAGGTGATAGTACCAAATTATTAAACGACTATTGAGGAGAATACTGTACACGAGCAAACCAAAAATCAGGTAGCACTAAGGACATAGGAGTGTAGCATTTGCATCCTGTTACTCACATCCATGCATGTCAATCATAATATCTATAAGAGAAGTAATGTCTCAAATTAGTTGTGACCTTCACTGACTGAACATTGAGGTTTCTCTTGTTAGGGTTAGTGACATACAGCCACTGAATGCTACAGCTATTTTCCTGTTGATGTTTTAAACTATCACTGAGAAATCCAAAAAATTAAAAAAAAAACTTTTCTTATGGTTACTCAAAAGAACCATAGAGAAGAACACTGTCAGTGTTGCCATTATGCAATTAATAAATAAATGCCATTATTGACCCCAGAAAATCAAAGCTTTCCTTGTGACTGCAGGATCCATGGCCTAAGGAAGACTGGGTCTCAGTTACATCTGTGTGCCATGAGGGCCTGTGGATTAGTGCAGAGTGAAAACTGGTACCATCTTGGGCAAAAAAAACACCATGGTGTCAAGGTGGCATTTTTAGAGAACGCATTTAAATTCAATTCTAAATTAACTAGATTTAGGGGAGGGGGGGAGGGGGGAATGTAGATGAAAAGCATTTGATTAGTTTCTGGCCCAGTTTAGTGATATATACTCTGAATTCTCCATCTACAGTACAAAAGGTGTTTCCTGACACTTGAGTGGAAGTCAATCGAAAACCCAAGGCCAGGACAATCACTCAGCACTAAAGTGTGTTTTGGCCCAAAAATACGAGGTGCGTCTCTGAATTCGAAGAGACTATTGGGGGGGGGGGGCGATGATCTGAAATGGATACATGTATGAATGGTCCTTGTAGCATGTGCAGGTTCTTGGCATGTGTCATTACCACAGAAGACGATTGTGGTAACAGGTGAATACCATAAGAAAAGCAGTTTAGCCAGCCAACCATCCATCCCCACCTGTGCCCTATTCTTTCCTTGTGTTTCTTTAGAGCCTTTTCAGCTATATCCTGTGAAGCAAACTGCACGAAGGCCTCCCCCGTACTCCTCCCCTGGAAGTCCATCGGCAATGTTATCCCATTTGGCACGATTTCCAACCCTTCAACCCAAGGACAGATAACCCCAGCAGGGGGGGGGACATATTAAATCACATGCCCATTCACAGAGTTGTTGCTCTTTTTCTTCAAAAATAACAAAATGAAAAGAAACGAGAAAAAAAAACACATCAGACATGAGAACCCTATGAAAAAGAGGAACCTTATGAACAGCGTGCCAGATGACTGTCAGCATTTGGATAATTTATTTACTTACTGTATTTTGTACTTCTTTTTGGGAATATAAAACATAATAAAAAGGGAGCCATAGAATAGCAGGGAGAAATGAAGTTAGTGCTTGTTTGCACCAATTAATAAGAGTGGTGCTATTGTTGAGTGGACGACTAATGTAAGATTCATCCAAAACAGAAGTATCCATCTAGGCTTGAATTAAGTGTTAGGTCTGATGGGACTATCATAGTGATGTCATATCACAGATCAGATCCCAATTAAATGGCAAGAGGCCATTAAGATAAGAATTTTCCTTCAGCCAAGTCTAGAACTACAGGCAGTGTATTTTCAAAGCTATGTTGATATCAACTGAGGGCGATAATCTTAATTGGACTGGAGGACAAAGGGCAACAAACACACCTAAGAAGAACTGGACAATCTCCTCCTTGCTACAGCCGAAGGGAAGGCCACGCAGCCTCACAAGCCCGTCCCCCTCAGTCTCTGGGCTGTTTGGACCGGTGTGCTTCATGACCCAGTCCATCTCCACGTTGTTCGACTTGAATACTGAGACAGAAGACAGAACACGGGAATTCTTTAGCGTCTAATCTCATATCAGAACCTGTTGGCACAATCACCTTGAAGATAATCATAATTCAAGATACGATTTGAATCAGAAAACAAACCAAAGACAAACCAAATTAATGAATACCTTCCACATATCGGTGACCCAGGGTCTCTCGGTCTTTCTTGACAGCAATCTTGAGGTCGTCCTCTGACTCCAGCTCTACGAAGGCCTCGCCGCTAGGCCTACCCTCACGAGTGTAGGTGAAATGGATGCTTGTTCCATTGTTTGCAACTTTACAATCTGGAATATTATTGCACCAATTTAGTCACCTGAAAAACTTACGATATACTTAGTCTTTGTTTTTATTAGGGGGAGAAAAAAATAAGTATCACAGTTTTTTTTTACCAGAGAAAAATCTTGCCACTTCATCCACAGCGCAAGACCAGGGAAGGCCACGAATACGCACCACAAATCCCTCTCCATCTGCCATGGTTATTTTATGATCCGTCAGCCCTGGCTTGAGAGAGACAGTCAAAGTAAGCTACTATACATCAGGGATCGGCAACAAGCTGCCCTCGGGCCAAAACATACCAGCGAGGGATTTGTTTATGCCCCTCTGACAGTTGTTTGTTTTGGGTATAAAAAAATATCACCAGGATTTTCAGCAAATAAAAATGTTTCATTGCCAAATCTGTTCCCAGGTATTCTAACAAATAAAAATAAAAGAGATTTGATCATGTGGCTGCTTTGTTTTCTCTACCTTCTTGGCCTTTGTGCTGTTGTCTGTGCCCAATAAAGTTTGTACCATGTTTTGTGCTGCTACCATGCTGTGTTGCTACCATGCTGTGTTGCTACCATGCTATATGGTTGTCTTAGGTCTCTCTTTATGTTGTGATGTGTGTTTTGTCCTATATTTATATTGTATTTATTTTAAATCACAGGCCCTGTCCCTGCAGGAGGCTGTCATTGTAAATAATAATTTGTTCTTAACTGACTTGCCTAGTTAAATAAAACGTTATTTTTTTATGGTGTTGCAGTGTAATTAATGTATGTAATTGTTATTTACAAATAAAATGTGTTTTTGTGCTAAATTGTGGACAATTTGCACTGTACAAATAATATTACCAGTATCAGTTCTGGCCCACAACCATCGATCAGAAATAAATGACCCACAGCTTAATCTAGCATGCCAGTGCAATACAGTCAGTGCATCTAGATGGGTAACTATCATTTATTAAAGATGCACTATGCAGAAATCACCCCGCCATTTCCTGGTTGCTAAAATCATAAATTATAACAGTTTATGGTGACAAAACAAGTATACTGTAGAGAATCATTGTTCCATCTAAACCGCTGTTTGAATCTCTTTTCCATAACCAAACATACTGTATTTTGTAAAACATGCGCAAATTAAATTTAAAAGGAAGCATAGAAATAACGCAAATTGAACACATCTACCGCTTCTTACGCTTGTTTAATGAGACTGACAAAACACACTTACGTGAATTCGGTCCATTCGCCCAAAAGTCTCCTATTGCAGATTTAACGATAACTGGCCATATTAAAAAGGAACATGATATAGCTTCCTCGAAAGTATAAAATGTTTGTCCATTTCGCAAGAGGGTGGGACTTTGCTGAAACCAAAGCTGACTATCAAGGAGAATAAACGGGTCAGGCGGGAGCCATTTTGGGAGGTAAAGCCAGAGCTCACCACATCTTCTTCAAATCAGACCCCGGGAAATCCCTAGCTAAGCTAACGTTACTAGATAGGCTTACTGTAATACATCATATTTTACATCAGAGTCTATTAAACTCCTGTGCCAATGGCATGGCTATATGAGTTGCTAGCTAAACAGTAATATTTTATTTGGATGGGCTGCTCCTATGTCAATCTCTGGCTGGCCTAAAAAATAAGAGCCAATGTGAGGTTGTAATTAGCTGACGTTAGCTAGCTAGTTAACATTTTAATTAATGAGTAGGTAACCTTAGATAGCTAGTTAGATTATGAGTTTAGACTTATAATTATCTTGCACGTCTGTTATTAGTTAGCGAGTATATGCCTGAATTATACATTTACAAAACCAGCAACAATGTGGGTCGTTTTCTAGCTAGCTACACAAAGCATGCTATCCGCACGCAGACAAAGACGTCGCAGGCCTCAAGACTCCCATGGCTTAGCAAGCGACCCGTTCATTAATCGAGATCAGTCTGCAATTATAAATTATAAATGCTTATACTTGAAACCTGAGTTAACTAACATTTAGGCTTTAATAGAATGCGACCGCCAAAATGAAAATACCTTGATGTCTTTTGTAGTCGTGTGTTCGGCGTGGCTCCTGTCTGGGCTAGAGATCCTACAAAGCGGAACCGCAAAACAAAGATTGCGAATTTCTTCTTCTTTGAATTTGTATTGGCTGATCGCAACCAACTGAAAGGTGCGTACACCGCCAACTACTGTAATGGAGTGTTAGGACTCCCTATTAATCTATTTATCTTATCTAGCCCTGTGCTTCCGCCTACAGACCTGGCGTATGAATTAATTACACTATGTGACACAAAAGGGAAGGGAAATAGGACGGGGAAATGGAAAGAAAAATTGCCCTACCAAATAACCAACACTACGCCCATTAAAACCTCACCACTATCCCACTTCTTGGCCCTATCTGATCCTACAGCAGGCTGGCTGCCTGGGAGGACAGGACAATATTGTTCAATACACATTGAACTCATCTGCAGTGAAATCTCGTACACCCAAGTAGTTCTCTGCAGTTGCTACCACAACTATTTATCTATTATCTGTGATTTATGTTTCATTTCTGCTGTGCAGTTGATAACCATGATTATGAACAGATTGTGAAATTAGACATTCACGTTAAAAGTTTTTTTTTAAATCAATGAAATAGTAACACCAGTCTTATATTTAAAACATTACTTTTAACTACAAATATAATGATTTCTCTATGACAAGGCCCCACTATGTCTGATTTCTCTGGAGGTTCCTTCTTTCCCTAGAAAGCGTTTCCTTGCCTCTGATGCCATTTGCTTTCTTTGGGTTTAGGTCTTTGGCAAATTACTTCAGAAGATTGCATAATTTGTTTAAATATGCACAAATACAATTTATTAATTTACACTGAGTATACAAATCATTAAGAACACATGCTCTGATTCAGAGGGGTTGGGTTAAATGCAGAAGACACATTTCAGATGAATGCATTCAGTAGTACAACTGACTAGGTATCCCCTTTCCCTTCCCTTTCTTTCCATGACACAGACTGACCAGGTGAATCCAGGTGAAAGCTACGCTCCCTTACTGATGTCACCTGTTAAATCCACTTTACATTATATCCACTCAATAATAGGATGGTTTTCCATATATACAGTGGGGAGAACAAGTATTTGATGCACTGCCGATTTTGCAAGTTTTCCTACTTACAAAGCATGTAGAGGTCTGTCATTTTTATCATAGGTACACTTCAACTGTGAGAGACGGAATCTAAAACAAAAATCCAGAAAATCACATTGTATGATTTTTAAGAAATTAATTTGCATTTTATTGCATGACATAAGTACTTGATCACCTACCAACCAGTAAGAATTCTGGCTCTCACAGACCTGTTAGTTTTTCTTTAAGAAGCCCTCCTGTTCTCCACTCATTACCTGTATTAACTGCACCTGTTTCGGCAGTGTATCAAATACTTGTTCTCCCCACTGTACATATATATATATATATATATGTATGTGGTCAGACTGATAGGCAGTGGGGACCAGCAGGAGTTGGGCTTGAACAGGGGGACTGCTTTCGCCGAAACTTTAGACTTCTAATTCATTACATCATGAATCATGAATTACTGGGCAAGTTAATTTTGCATCTTCCAGTACCCCGGGTGGGTAGGAATTTCACTTTTGGATCAATGGGCACTGGGCAATGCAAAACTAATTCGCCCAATGAAACGAGGTCTAATCGCTTTCCACATAGATTTATCTCACATGAATTGCCTGAGAAATGACTGAGAAATGATCTGCTTAGGGAGATGGACACAGACATCCTGGTCACATGGGCCCACCCATCTGAGCTGTGCTTTCATAAGCAGTGTGGGAATGCTCATCATGTCAGCACCGTTGAGGACTACAGTGTCTGAGATTCTGTCCTGCCACTTGATCCTCAGGAGCTTCCTCAAACAGTTCAGGTGAAAGTGACTTAGTTTTTCTGGCATAGCATTCGTAGACTGGTAGACAGGATTTGCAGCCATAAGTAAGGGTCGGTAATGTGACTGCCTGGTAAACCGTTTTGTTTCCAGTTTGATGCCTGTCCTTTCCCAAATCTCATAGACGGCCAAAGGCTGCACTAGCCTGGGCGATCCTGATGTTTGTTTCATTGTCTATGTGAACACCGCAATAAATTCCGCTACCAAGGTAGGTGAATTTGACCACAGCTGACAGTTTCTGACCTTTCAAATCAAATCACATCAAATGTTATTCGTCACATGCGCCAAATACAACAGTGAAACAATACTTACAGTGAAATGCTTACTTACGAGCCCCTAACCAACAATGCAGTTAAAAAAATATATGGATAAGAATAAGAGATAAAAGTAACAAGTAAAGAGCAGCAGTAAAATAACAATAGCGAGACTATATACAGGGGTACCGGGTACAGAGTCAATGTGCAGGTGCACCGGTTAGTTGAGGTTATATGTACATGTAGGTAGAGTTATTAAAGTGACTTTACATAGATGACAACAGAGAGTAGCAGTGGTGTAAAGAGGGGAGGGGGGCACTGCAAATAGTCTGGGTAGCCATTTGACTAGATGTTCAGGAGTCTTATGGCTTGGGGGTAGAAGCTGTTTAGAATAGGTTTTGTCGTGCCCTCTTCACAGCTGTCTTAGTGTGCTTGGACCATGTTAGTTTGTTGGTGATGTGGACACCAAGGAACTTGAAGCTCTCAACCTGCTCTACTGCAGCCCCGTCAATGAGAATGGGGGCGTGCTCAGTCCTCTTTTTCCTGTAGTCCACAATCATCTCCTTTGTCTTGATTACATTGATAGAGAGGTTGTTGTCCTGGCACCACACGGCCAGGTCTCTGATCTCCTTCCTATAGGCTGTCTCGTCGTTGTCGTTGATCAGGCCTACCACTGTTGTGTCATCGGCAAATTTAATGATGGTGTTGGAGTTGTGCCTGGCCGTGCAGCCATGAGTGAACAGAGAATACAGGAGGGGGCTGAGCACGCACCCCTGAGGGGTCCCTGTGTTGAGGATCACCGTGGCGGATGTGTTGTTACCTACCCTCACCACCTGGGGGCGGCCTGTCAGGAAGTCCAGGATCCAGTTGCAGAGGGAGGTGTTTAGTCCCAGGGTCCTTAGCTTATCGATGAGCTTTGAGGGCACTATGGTGTTGAACGCTGAGCTGTAGTCAATGAATAGCATTCTCACATAGGTGTTCCTTTTGTCCAGGTGGGAAAGGGTGGTGTGGAGTGCAACAGATATTGCAACATCTGTGGATCTTTTGGGGCAGTATGCAAATTGGAGTGGGTCTATCGTTTCTGGGATGATGGTGTTAATGTGAGCCATCACCAGCCTTTCAAAGCACTTCATGGCTACAGACGTGAGTGCTACGTGTTGGTAGTTATTTAGGCAGGTTACCTTAGTGTTCTTGGGCACAGGGACTATGGTGGTCTTACAGACTCGGACAGGGAGAGGTTGAAAATGTCAGTGAAGACACTTGCTAGTTGGTCAGCGCATTCTCGCAGTACACATCCTGGTAATCCCTGCGGCCTTGTGAATGTTGACCTGTTTAAAGGTCTTACTCACATCGGCTGCGGAGAGCGTGATCACACAGTCTTCCGGAACAGCTGGTGCTTTCATGCATGTTTCAGCGTTATTTCCCTCAAATCGAGCATAGAAGTAGTTTAGCTCGTCTGGTAGGCTCGTGTCACTGAGCAGCACTCGGCTGTGCTTCCCTTTATAGTGTTTAATGGTTTGCAAGCCCTGCCCGATCCGACGAGCGTCAGAGCCGGTGTGGTACGACTCGATCTTAGTCCTGTATTGACGGTTTGTCGGAGGGCATAGCGAGATTTCTTATAAGCTTCCGGTTAGAGTCCTGCTCCTTGAAAGTGGTAGCTCTAGCCTTTAGCTCAGTGCAGATGTTGCCTGTAATCCATGGCTTCTGGTTGGGGTATGTACGTACGGTCACTGTGGGGATGACGTCTTCGATGCACTTATTGATGAAGCCAATGACTGATGTGGTGTACTCCTCAATGCCATCGGAGGAATCCCAGAACATATTCCAGTCTGTGCTAGCAAAACAGTCCTGTAGCTTAGCATCTGCTTCATCTGACCACTTTTTTATTGATCTAGTCACGGGTGCTTCCTGCTTCAATTTTTTGCTTGTAAGCAGGAATCAGGAGGATAGAATTATAGTCAGATTTGCCAAATGGAGGGCGAGGGAGAGCTTTGTATGCGTCTCTGTGGGGAGAGTAAAGGTGGTCCAGAGTTTTTTCCCCCTCTGGTTGCACATTTAACATGCTGGTAGAAATGAGGTAAAACGGATTTAAGTGTCCCTGTATTAAAGTCCCCAGCTACTAGGAGCGCCTCCTTTGGGTGAGCGTTTTCTTGTTTGCTTATGGCCGTATACAGCTCATTGAGTGCGGTTTTAGTGCCAGCATCGGTGTGTGGTGGTATGTAGACAGCTACGAAAAATACAGATGAAAACTCTCTAGGTAGAAAGTGTGGTCTACAGCTTATCATGAGATACTCTACCTCAGGCGAGCAAAACCTTGAGACTTCCTTAGATATCGTGCACCAGCTGTTATTTACTTATATGAATAGGCTCCCGCCTCGTGTCTTACCAGAGGCTGCTGTTCTATCCTGCCGATAGTGTGTTTAACCTGCCAGCTGTATGTTCTTAAAGTCGTCGTTCAGTCACAACTCGTGAAACGTAAGATATTACAGTTTTTAAAGTCCCGTTGGTAGGATACACGTGTTTTCAGTTCTTCCCATTTATTTTCCAGCGATTGAACATTAGCTAACAGGACAGAAGGCAAAGGCAGACTAGCCACTCGTCGCCTGATCATCACAAGGCACCCTGAACTTTTCCAGCGAAATCTCAGTTTCCTTCTCCAGCGAATGACTGGGATCTGGGCCTGGTCGGGTGTCTGTAGTATCTCCTCCCCATCCGACTCATTGAAGAAAAACTCTTTGTCTTATCTGAGGTGAGTAATTGCAGTTCTGATGTCCAGAAGCTCTTTTCGGCCATAAGCGACGGTAGCAGCAACATTATGTACAAAACAAATTACGAACAGCGCGAAAAAACAAACAAAAAAGCATGGTCGGTTAAGAGCTGATAAGACGGCAGCCACCCCCTCCAGAGCCATCTTCACTTTATTTACACATTTTTACCACATCAGTTTACCACAGTTTACCACATCATATGTTATCGCAATCTGGTGTGCCCGACAGCACAGTCGATGACGTGGCACGCCACCATTGGTTGATCTAATGCGATGCCTGTCCATCTAGCCGGGCAAGAGCTCAACCAAGGTTTGAACACGACCTTGTGGTACAGGGTGAGCCATACAGGTCTTGGTATTGGATTCTTTCTACTAAAATATCAAACTTGCCTTTTATAAACCAGCTATAGACCCACCAAATTGGGGATTTTTGAAGTATGGGGACGCATGGGGTTGAACAGATATCTCCATGACTCAATGGAGAGCATTTCCATTGAGAAATTTCTGTGTATTCAATATTCACGGCTTTAATGCACCAGAAGACTGAACGTACAAACTACACGAAGCTTGAATAATACTTGTAGTTCGGTGTCTTGTGGGTTATGTAGTATTGAAGCTACCCCCGGAAGTAGTAACATATATATCCTCGGCGCGGAATTCAATTTGATCTGATTATCGCGCTACTCTGCTCCTGTATGTCCCTTGGGCTCACTTCGGTAACTTGGCTATATCTAGGTTTTGAGTTCATAATTAGCTAAAATATTTATCCAATATCTCATTCTTTATAATGGCAACACCTCCTAAGAGAATATGTTCAAGTCCAAGTTTTGACAACAGTTTTGAGAAAAGAACTAAGAAGATATCCATTGAAGGAAACATTGGTGAGTTTGCACAGCCAGCTGGCTACACATTTAACGTACACAATCTGAGAGCTAGCTATCGATATATTTCTAAAATTAGATAGCTAGTTAACTACCTATGTGGATGTTTAACTCCAACATGTTTGGTCTGATTTTACTCAACTCATCCTGCCGAATCAACAGCAAGTGTACATTGCATTCTGTTCACTGTAAACAAGTATTGGCGCCAAAACAATACATTCTCAATCTTTGCCTGCATTTTATTAATAACTACACTAGTTAGGTTTCCATCCAATTAGACATTTTAATGCAAATATTCTCAACCGCAAAAAAAACAAAACTGCATTTTCCCACGAGATGCTTCCATCAAAATTACTTGTTGCGCACAAAAGGCTGTGAGTGATTACCTTGTGCAGTTAAATTCTCATGTACCGACTAATTAAACAAACTAAATGTGTTTCAATATCATTTTCATATCTACTTATGGTTTGCTTACGAAAAACGTGTTTTATATAGTGTGCCCACCCTAGTATTGGTACGCGCGCTCTAGCCCGCGGGTCCAGGTCGAGTTTAGGTTGCGGATAAACGGCAGCCAAGTATCCATGATCATGTCACCAGAACAAAACCCTCGATATTTATTGGAAAAGAACATCAAACTCATCTCATCAAACTCATCTGTTACCTTGCACTTTTACCACCCTGTGAATTTAATGTATTTAATCTGTAGCCTAATAAACTACATGGGAGGACCACATGTGACTTTAATTTAACAGTGGAATTTACTGCCTTGGGAGCAGAAATTTATATTTGAATTAAGATCACTTAAGAGGATCTGGGGCAGAATAATTGTCCCCCCCTTTTATATGTACCTTATTCAACTTAACATTTCAATAAAGCGGGCTTGTGTATTTGACTGCTAGCTAGTTTGCTAGCTTTATATATTAATTCAACATGAGTAGAAGTTGCAAAATGCTTCGCTAACTAGCTTGCTTTGATTAGCATGTCGTTGCTAGCTGTTACATTTGACACAACTGGTCTCCTGAAGAATCCTAGATATTGTCACATTTGTCTGACTACTGTAACTCAACGTTTTATTTACAAGATTCTCAGTTCAAACATCTTCCCTGTTTTAAAAGTTTTGTATCTGTACTCTGCCCTTTAATTTTTTTTTCATTTATTCTGCCCTAAACCAATCATTGATTCTGCCGCCCTAAACCAATCATTGATTCTGCCGCCCTAAACCAATCATTGATTCTGCCGCCCTAAACCAATGTATGGCTTTGGGTTCTCGTGAGCTAGCTATGCATGTCTTGATAGCAGAGTGCAAATTATTCTGGTTAACTAGCTAACTTATTAAATAAGCTAGTTAACCAGAATAATTTGCACTCTGCTATCAAGACATGCATAGCTAGCTCACGAGAACCCAAAGCCATACATTGGTTTAGGGCGGCAGAATCAATGATTGGTTTAGGGCGGCAGAATAATATATATATATATATTTGTTTGTCTTGTTTTCCCTAATATCTTTATATTGGGATACTGCTTGAAAAGTGTTTCTATGTGTTGCAGCTGCAGGGAAGTCTACACTTGTGCACATTTTAGAAAAGTCTTCAGAAGAATGGGAGGTCATACCGGAGCCCATTGGGAAGTGGTGCAACGTTCAAACCACTGACAATGAGTATGAGGTAACTACAATGTTATGTCCAGTACATAATGTCACGTAAAATGTTATCATGTGAGTCACAATGTTGGACAATTGATCCTCCGCTTGACCATTACGTGTTCTCTGTTCCAGGAGCTCAGCACATCTCAGAAGAGTGGAGGCAACCTGCTGCAGATGCTATATGACAAACCTAGCCGCTGGTCCTACACATTCCAGAGTTACGCCTGTCTGAGTCGTGTGCGCGCTCAGCTGCAGCCCTCTTCTGCAAAGTTGCAACAGGCAGAGAAACCTGTCCAGTTCTTTGAGCGCTCTGTTTACAGTGACCGGTGTGTACCCGTCTGGTGTTTCATTGGTTTAGTTGGAAAATCAGAATAAGACCTGAGAACCTGTGGTAGTGGTATGACTGTTTTTATTTCACTGAGTCTGACTTGTATTGTGGCTCTTTTGCCAGGTATATATTTGCCTCAAACCTATTTGAGTCTGGGGACATGAATGAGACTGAATGGGCCATTTACCAAGACTGGCACAGTTGGCTGCTCTCTCAGTTTGAGTCTCAAATCGAGCTGGATGCCATGATCTACCTTCGGGCTGACCCACAGGTGAGTAAAGCCTTTACATCCTCAGTTCACAAGTGTTTGAACTCCAGACAGTTTGGTGGTTAGATGACTTTCTATTTAAAACCATTTTTTTTTTAACACAGCCATGTGCTTAAGGATTTAATTTTCATCTTTTGAGTATTTCATTTTCAATTCTAGTTAAGTGCTTACATGGTCTATATATTTCGGCCTGGTAGAGAAACGAACCCCAAAAAAATGTAATCTGTCTTTCAGAGATGTATGCAGAGGCTGCACCGCCGAGGACGGGAGGAGGAACAAGGAATTCCAATTGAATATCTGGAGCAGCTGCACTATAAGCACGAGTGCTGGCTGTACCACCGCAGTACTCAGTAAGTGTTCACCCATTTATACATACAGCGCATTCAGAAAGAATTCAGACCACTTGTCTTTTTCCACATTGTGTTAGGTTACAGCCTCCTTATTCTAAAATGAATTTCAATTATTTAAAAAAAATCTACACATACACAACCCCATAATGACCAAGATTTTTTATATTTGCAAATGTATTAAAAATACTGATCATATTTACGTAAGTATTCAGATGCTTTACTCAATACTTTGTTGAAGCACCTTTGGCAGCGATTACAGCCAAGTTTTTTAGGGAATGATGCTACAAAATTGGCACACCTGTTATTGGGGAGTTTCTCCCAATCTTCTCTGCAGATCCTCTCAAGCTCTGTCAGGTTGGAAGGGGAGCGTCACTACACAGCTATTTTCAGGTCTCTCCAGAGATTTTAGATCGGGTTCAAGTCTGGGCTCTGGCTGGGCCCCTCAAGGACATTGAGACTTGTCCTGAAGCCACTCTTGCGTTGTCTTGGCTGTGTGCTTAGGGTCGTTGTCCTGTTGGAAGGTGAACCTTCACCCCAGTCTGAGGTCCAGGTTTTCTTCAAGGATCTCTGTACTTTGCGCCGTTCATCCTTCCCTCAATCCTGACTAATCTCCCAGTCCCTGCTGGGAGATTAAACATCCCCACAGCATGATGCTGCCACCACCATGCTTCACCGTAGGGATGGTGCCAGGTTTCTTCCAGGCGTGACACTTTGCATTCAGGCCAAAGAGTTGAATTTTGGTATCAGACCAGAGAATCTTGTTTCCTTTTACTGAGGAGTGCCTTCCTTCTGGCCACTCTACCATAAAGGCCTGATAGGTGGAGTGCTGCAGAGATGGTTGTCTTTCTGGAAGGTTCTCCCATCCCAGAGGACCTTGGGAGCTTTGTCATATTGACCATTGGGTTCTTGGTCACCTCCCTGATCAAGGCCCTTCTCCCCTGGTTGCTCAGTTTGGCTGGGCAGCCAGCTCTAGGCAGAGTCTTGGTGGTCCCAAACTTTGTAATTAATCTGCAAAAAAATTATGGGGTGTTTTTAGATTGAGGCAAAAAATATATATACAATTTTAGAAAAGTGCTGTAACAAAATGTGGGGAAGGGGTCTGAATATTGTTTGTAATTCACTGTATAGATTTCACATGCATATCTGTAATCCAAGGCATCTGTTTGGTCACAGATGTCTTGAAAAGGGGTAGGTGTGTAGATCAGAAAACCAGTCAGGATCTGGTGTGACCACCATTAGCTTCATGCAGTGCGACACATCTCCTTTGCTTCGAGTTGATCAGGCTGTTTATTGTGTGATGTACGTACATACCCCAACCAGAAGCCATGGATTACAGGCTACATTCGCACTGAGCTAAAGGGTAGAGCTGCCGCTTTCAAGGTGCGGGACTCTAATCTGGAAGCTTATAAGAAATCCTGCTATGCCCACGGAATGATCAAACCGGCAAAGCGCCAATACAAGGCTAAGATTGAATCGTACTACACCGGCTCCGACCCTCATCTTTGATTTGATGTTGTCCCACTCCTCTTCAATGACTGCGATGTTGCTGGATATTGGCAGGAACTGGAACACGCTGTCATACATGCCGGTCCAGAGCATCGTAAACATGGTCAATGGGTGACATGTCTGGTGAGTATGCAGGCCATGGAAGAACTGGGACATTTTCAGCTTCCGTGAATTGTGTACAGATCTTTGCGACATCGGGCTGTGCATTATCATGCAGAAACATAACGTGATGTCGTCGGATGAATGGCACAACAATGGGCCTTGAGGATCTCCTCACGGTGCCTCTGCATTCAAATTGCCATTGATAAAATGCAATTGTGTTCGTTGTCCGTCGTTTATGCCTGCCCATACTGTAACCCCACCGTCACCATTGGGCACTCTGTTCACAACGTTGATATCAGCAAACTGCTGACGTGAGGAAGGGGTCTGAATATTGTTTGTAATTCACTGTATAGATTTCACATGCATATCTGTAATCCAAGGCATCTGTTTGGTCACAGATGCCTTGAAAAGGGGTAGGTGTGTAGATCAACACATGGTCTGCGGTTGTGAGGCCGGTTGGCCATACTGCCGAATTCTCTAAAACTAGTTGATGCTAAGGAAATGAACATTCAATGCTTTGCTGGACATTCCTGCAGTCTGCATGCCATTTGCACCCTCCCTCAACTTCATACATCCGTGGCATTGTTGTGACACAACTACACATTTTAGTGGCATTTTATTGCCCCCAGCACAAGGTGGACCTGTGTAATCATCGTGCTCTTTAATCAGCTTCTTGATATGCCACACCTGTCAGGTGGATGGATCATCTTGGCAAAGGAGAAATGCTCACTAACAAGAATGTAAACTAATTCGAGGTCATTAAGCTTTTGGTGCTTATGGAACATTTCTAGGATCTTATTTCAGCTCATGAAACATGGGACTAAAACTTTACATGTGTTTTTGTTGAGTGTGTTTTAGCCAATATGCCACTTGTTTTTTTTCTTTCTGGGCTGGTATTAAGTGTTAGACTATCATGGCGTCTTTCGTCCCATTTTGACAGCATAGATCAAGTGGTTTATTTTGTCAAAGAGCTGGCATTTACTAGGAATTTGGGAATGTTAACAGTGTGATATTGTTTCCTACTTCTAGACTTGATTTTGAGTACCTGAAAGATATCCCTATCCTGGTCCTGGATGTTAATGACGACTTCAAGAATGATCGAATTAAGCAGGAAGCTGTGCTGGACAAGGTTAGTGTTGGTTTGCTCTTGTATCAGCAAGAAATTGTTTAGTTCACCTCAAATCAGAATTTGTTATGGCTTACATGTTTTTTTTTTTTTCATCCCTGGTTTCCACACAGGTCAGAGAATTCCTCAGCATGCTGTGAGCTAGAAAGGATACCAATGTTAGACTGCACCAGCTCACTGGTCTTATGCTACAGACTGCATCATTCCTGACAGTTTATATCAACTTCCATGCCTCCAAGATTACACTGGTCCTCCATGCCTTAGATAATACTGTCAGAGAAGATTTGGTAATTTTCTAACTTTATGCAATTCTCTTTTTCCCATCGGGTGGTGAAAAATGTGTTCTGTTTTTAATGACCTTTGAGTGACTTACAAAATCAGTTTGGGGGGTCCCCCTGTTAATAATTTGACCATGATTAGATAGCTTGCTGGTGGTAAATTAGTCTAATCTTAAAACTGTTAGCTGACATTGGCTTATTGACTGATTCAGTTACTGACATTACAGTAAGACAAACTGCTGCACAACAAAATGTAGAATTTGCTCTGGTATATGCTATTCTAACTCAACAGTAAATTGAAACTCCGACTGAGTTACTAAAAAGAACATTTGATCCGCGGGCATATTAAAGGGGCCGCCAGTTTCCCCATCCCTGGTCTGGAGGCTGAAGATAAGTTGAACAGGTGTATTAGTGCTGAGGTAGAACAAAGCTTGCATACAACAGTAGGACTAGGTGGTTTGGACACCTGCCTTACCAACTACACCAGCTCACTGGTCTTCTTGTGTCATTCAGACTAGAGATTAACAGGCATTTGGAAAATAAAATGTATTTGCCTGCTCACAACAGTCGGTATACTTGAAAATGTATGATTTTAGGGTTGCCAGATTTAGGTGGAACTTTATCTATTTTAAATGTAATGTGTGAAAGGTGCTGTGTGCTTTATTTTTATTTTTTAATGTAGTCAGTTAATTTACTTTCTTTTGTATTTATATTGTGATTACATAAAAGCACAGATTAAGCCTAGTCCTTGACTAAAAGTTATTTCAATGGAGATTCTCAATTGAAAATACTTTTTTTGTCCAGAACTAGGCTTAATCTGTATTTTGGGAAACCGGACCCAGGAGTTTCTGCAGGATGTTACACTGACTGAATTCTTGATTCCGAAAGTTTGTTTAGCTAGCTGCAATCCGAGTGGCTACTCTTGGATAATGTCTCTGTCCCAAAGCAAGCACCAGTTAGCCTTGAGCTAGCCTCGAAATAGGTACCACCACCATTGTTCATTAGGACCTTACACCTAATGAACAATGGTGGTGGTACCAAAACTTTCGGAATCAAGAATTCAGTCAGTGTAACATCCTGCAGAAACTCCTGGGTCCGGTTTCCCAAAATACAGATTAAGCCTAGTTCTGGACTAAAAAAGTATTTTCAATTGAGAATCTCCATTATGGCTGTTTTTAGTCTGATTGAATCACTGAACTTTCACTTCACAAGTGTTGTACGTATTACAATTTTAGATTAAACGTCTCTTTCTTACCCAGCCACATGATGTGCAGTACATCTGTGTCTGTCGTTTCGTTCAAAAAGGGTTAGATTTTTTTTTTTGTGTGTAATATGCTGTGATGAAATATACCACTTACAATTTGTTGTTTGATGGGAGTTACATTATTTGTTTCTGAAATAAATGGTCAAGAATGGTGAATGTTATATTCATTGCTATATATAGTGACCATTGTCGTCATAAAAAATATTGTCATTAAATGTGTATATATATAAGACTGGTCATTTAGCCTCAGGTATGATGTTGAAAACTGTTTGTTGTAGAAATCATGGGACTGACTGGTGTTTTGCTTTCAGTTGGCTTGACTGAGGATATTCAATACTATAGTGGCCATCTAGCACAGATAATGCTGTGCATGCTAAATCACTATTGGCTTAATTTACGCGGCAGTCTGCAGTTGAACCAACAGTGGATTCTTCATACCTCTGTCACAAGTGTAACCACTCTAAAATTTGTAGACAGTGCTATGGATGCATGGACTGACCACTAAAGATAGTGAAATTATAGTTTTGAGGCTGTAAAGTGTTAGAAAATAAACAATGTTTACAAACATTGGAGTAAAACAAGCTTATATTTTGGCTTCTGATGTGGTACAGTACGCTAAACACGAGGCATTTCTAAGTTATATTCTTCAAGTATCAGTGAGTATATAATTTATGTCCAAAAGGGGCGGGAAGATTGCTTATATCCAAGATGGCGTAGCAGTCGGATGTGTGTCCTGTTCCGTGTAAATGTCATTTATTTGTATATATTTTAATCTCACTTTCCATCTACGGACTGAATATCCTTTCCTGCAACCCGCCTCACCCAATGTGGTACGGATCTGCTATTTTTATACTTTAGAACCGGAACCCCCCATCAGTAGCTAGCCAGTAGTCAGTTAGCCACTGATAGCGGTCTTCACCGTTATCTTGGATGCCTGCCTGCCAGCCTCAGTTCAGTTATTACCTGCCAGTCTGCTTAGCGCGATATCAACCCACAGCATATCGGACTGCTTTTTGTCTACCATATCTCCGGATTCCTAACGCAAGCTCTGAACCTTTACACCAGATCATCGCAGCTAGCTAGCTGCAATCCGAGTGGCTACTCTTGGATAATGTCTCTGTCCCAAAGCAAGCACCAGTTAGCCTTGAGCTAGCCTCGAAATAGGTTATCTCCCAGCTAGCCGAAGAGGTCCACCTGCCAATTCTTGGGCTTTGCCAATTTGCCTGGACCCTTTACTGCCGACACGGAGCCCCGCCGATCCATCACGACTGGTCTGCTGACGTAATTCGTCAGAGGTGGTTTCAACAGGCTTTTCCGTTGCGACGTCGCCAAAGGCCCATCTGCTAGCCCCGGCCCGCTAGCTGTCTGAATCTCTCTGATCTCTAGCTTACCTAGCATAGTATCGACTACCGAATCGGCTCCCTGACTCACCTATTGCTACTCATTGGACCCTATGATCACTCGGCTACACATGCCTCTCCCTAATGTCAATATGGCTTGTCTATTGCTGTTTTGAATAGTGATTATTGTCTTATTTCACTGTAGAGTCCCCTGCCCAATATGCCTTAGACCATTTGTCCCACCCCCCCACACATGTGGTGACCTCACCTGGCTTAACTGGTGCCTCTAGAAACAAAACCTCACTCAATGCCTAGGTTTACCTCTACTGTACTCACATACTACCATACCCTTGTCTGTACACTATGCCTTGAATCTATTCTTCCACGCCCAGAAATCTGCTCCTTTTACTTGTTTTTTGGAACACACTAGACGACCAGTTCTTATAGCCTTTAGCCGTACCCTTATCCTACTCCTCTGTTCCTCTGGTGATGTAGAGGTTAATCCAGGCCCTGCAGCCCCCAGCACCACTCCCATTCTCCAGGCGCTCTCATTTGTTGACTTCTGTAACCGTAAAAGCATTGGTTTCATGCATGTTAACATCAGAAGCCTCCTCCCTAAGTTTGTTTTATTCACTGCTTTAGCACACTCCGCCAACCCTGATTTCCTAGTCATGTCTGAATCCTGGCTTAGGAAGGCCACCAAAAATCCTGACATTTCCACCCCCAACTACAACATTTTCTGATAAGATAGAACTGCCAAAGGGGGTGGAGTTGCAATCTACTGCACAGTTCTGTCATGCTATCCAGGTCTGTGCCCAAACAATTCGGGCTTCTACTTTTAAAAATCCACCTTTCCAGAAACAAGTCTCTCCATTGCTGCTTGTTATAGACCCCCTCAGCCCCCAGCTGTGCCCAGGACACCATATGTGAATTGATTGCCCCCCCATCTATCTTCAGAGTTCGTACTGTTAGGTGACCTAAACTGGGACATGCTTAACACCCTGGCCATCCTACAATCTAAACTAGATGCCCTCAATCTCACACAAATTATCAATGAACCTACCAGGAACAACCCCAAATCCATAAACACGGGCACCCTCATAGATATCATCCTGACCAACCTGCCCTCCAAATACACCTCTGCTCTCTTCAACCAGGATGACTGCAATCACTGCCTCATTGCCTGCTTATATTTGTCCTATTTCACACATGAACAAGTGTGTATTAATACTCCTAAACTGGGACATGCTTAACACCCCAGCCATTATACAATCCACGCTTGATGCCCTCAATCTCACACAAATTATCAATGAACACGGGCACCCTCATAGATATCATCCTGACCAACCTGCCCTCCAAATACACCTCTGCTGTTTTCAATCAAGATCTCAGCGATCAATTCCTCATTGCCTGCTTCCGTAATGGGTCTGCGGTAAAATGACCACCCCTCATCACTGTCAAACGCTCCCTAAAACACTTCAGCGAGCAGGCCTTTCTAATTGACCTGGCCCGGGTATCCTGGAAGGATATTGACCTCATCCCGTCAGTAGAGGATGCCTGGTTGCTCTTTAAAAGTGCTTTCCTCACCATCTTAAATAAGCATGCCCATTCAGAAAATGTAGAACGATGTTAACATCAGAAGCCTCCTCCCTAAGTTTGTTTTATTCACTGCTTTAGCACACTCCGCCAACCCTGATTTCCTAGTCATGTCTGAATCCTGGCTTAGGAAGGCCACCAAAAATCCTGACATTTCCACCCCCAACTACAACATTTTCTGATAAGATAGAACTGCCAAAGGGGGTGGAGTTGCAATCTACTGCACAGTTCTGTCATGCTATCCAGGTCTGTGCCCAAACAATTCGGGCTTCTACTTTTAAAAATCCACCTTTCCAGAAACAAGTCTCTCCATTGCTGCTTGTTATAGACCCCCTCAGCCCCCAGCTGTGCCCAGGACACCATATGTGAATTGATTGCCCCCCCATCTATCTTCAGAGTTCGTACTGTTAGGTGACCTAAACTGGGACATGCTTAACACCCTGGCCATCCTACAATCTAAACTAGATGCCCTCAATCTCACACAAATTATCAATGAACCTACCAGGAACAACCCCAAATCCATAAACACGGGCACCCTCATAGATATCATCCTGACCAACCTGCCCTCCAAATACACCTCTGCTCTCTTCAACCAGGATGACTGCAATCACTGCCTCATTGCCTGCTTATATTTGTCCTATTTCACACATGAACAAGTGTGTATTAATACTCCTAAACTGGGACATGCTTAACACCCCAGCCATTATACAATCCACGCTTGATGCCCTCAATCTCACACAAATTATCAATGAACACGGGCACCCTCATAGATATCATCCTGACCAACCTGCCCTCCAAATACACCTCTGCTGTTTTCAATCAAGATCTCAGCGATCAATTCCTCATTGCCTGCTTCCGTAATGGGTCTGCGGTAAAATGACCACCCCTCATCACTGTCAAACGCTCCCTAAAACACTTCAGCGAGCAGGCCTTTCTAATTGACCTGGCCCGGGTATCCTGGAAGGATATTGACCTCATCCCGTCAGTAGAGGATGCCTGGTTGCTCTTTAAAAGTGCTTTCCTCACCATCTTAAATAAGCATGCCCATTCAGAAAATGTAGAACGAAGAAGAGATATAGCCCTTGGTTCACCCCAGACTTGACTACCCTTGACAGGCACAAAAACATTGTGTGGCATTCTGCATTAGCATTGAATAGCCCCTGCGATATGCAACTTTTCAGGGAAGTCAGGAACCAATACACACAGTCAGTTAGGAGAGCTTAAGCTAGCTTTTTCAGACAGAAATTTCCATCATGTAGCACTAAAACTTCACTTCTGAAAAGTTTTGGGACATTGTAATGTCCATGGAGAACAAGAACACCTCCTCCCAGCTGCCCACTGCACTGAGGCTAGGAAACACTGTCACCACCGATAAATCTACGATAGTCTATCATTTCAATAAGCATTTTTCTACTGCTGGCCATACTTTCCTCATGGCTACCCCTACCCCGGCCAACAGCTCCGCAACAACTTTCCCAAGCCTCGCTTTTCCTTCACCCAAATCCAGACTGCAGATGTTCTGAAAGCGCTGCAAAATCTGGATCCTGACAAATCAGCTGGTCTATACAATCTGGACCCTCCCTTTCTATAATTATCTACCGAAATTGTTGGAACCCCTATTACTAGCCTGTTCAAACTCTCGTATCGTCTGAGATTCCCAAAGATTGGAAAGCTGTCGCGGTCATCCACCTCTTCAAAGGGGAGACACTCTAGACCCAAACTGTTATAGACCTATACCCATCCTGCCCTGCGTTTCTAAAATCTTTGAAAGCAAAGTGAACAAACAGATCACTGACCATTTCGAATCCCACCGTACCTTCTCCACTATGCAATCTAGTTTCCGAGCTGGTCATGGGTGCACCTCACCTCAAGGTCCTAAAGGAAATCATAGCAGCTGTCGATAAAAGACAGTACTGTGCAGCAGTCTTCATCGACCTGGCCAAGGCTTTCGGCTCTGTCAATCACTACATTCTTATCGGCAGACTCAATAGCCTTGGTTTCTCAAATGACTGCCTCGCCTGGTTCACCAACTACTTCTCAGATAGAGTTCAACGTGTCAAATCGGAGGGCCTGTTGTCTGGACCTCTGGCAGTCTCTATAGGGGTGCCACAGGGTTCAATTCTCGGGCTGACTCTCTTCTCTGTATACATCAATGATGTCGCTCTTGCTGTTGGTGATTTTCTGATCCAACTCTACGCAGACGACACTATTCTGTATACTTCTGGCCTTTCTTTGGACACTGTTAACAAACCTCAAAACGAGCTTCAATGCCATACAACTCTCCTTCCGTGGCCTCCAACTGCTTTTAAATGCTAGTAAAACTAAATGCATGCTCCTCAACCGATTGCTGCCCGCCCTACCAGCATCACTACTCTGGAAGGTTCTGATTTAGAATATGTGGACAACTACAAATATCTAGGTGTCTGGTTAGACTGTAAACTCTCCTTCCAGACTCACATTAAGCATCCAATCAAAACGTATATCTAGAATTGGCTTCCTATTTCGCAACAAAGCGTCCTTCACTCATGCTGCCAAACATACCCTTGTAAAACTGACTATCCTACCAATCCTTGACTTTGGCGATGTAATTTACAATCCAGACAGGATTTACACATGCTGTACATACACAATAGAAAAATGTATGTTTATGTGTAACTCTCTGTTGTTGTTTTTGTTGCACTGCTTTGCTTTATCTTGGCCAGGTCGCAGTTGTAAATGAGAACTTGTTCTCGACTGGCCTACCTGGTTGAATAAAGGTTAAATAAAAAAAATATGGAAATGCCATGTCCCATATGCCAACCTCATCACTGGCTTTTGGAAAGGGTTTTAATGGTCTAATAAAAGTGGCATGGTTCTGAGAGATTGAGTTGAAATACAGGTGACATTTGTATATTTATGGACAGAGACTGACATGAAAATGGAAAGAAGTGGCCTCTTTACTATTGCATTGTTTATGCACCCCTGAAAAATCTTGGCAAAGATTTAGCTCGAATCCTAAGTTGCTAAATATATTGTTGGACTTATAAATTAATGATATATACCCCATTGATATTTAAAAAATATTATTTATAAACTCCTGATTAGCTTAGTTCAGCTGTCATACCCCATCATAGCCCAACATATAAGCTTGTTTAACTCCCAATGTTTAAACAATTTAAAAACACTATGGACTCAACATGGTATAAACTATTTTGATTTCATGGATGGTCGGTCTTTGTATCCATACCTGTCTATGAGTGTGAAAGTGGTTACATTTATCCAGGCCCACCCCTTAATTAGATTAACGTGTATTTTGGTTCTATGTTGTGAAACTGTTACGATATTACTGCACTGTCGGAGCTAGAAACACAAGCTTTTCTCGCTACACCCGCAATATCTGCTAAACACGTGTATGTGATAATTGCAATTCGATTTGATCCCTCAGCTTTGTACCAAAACGGAAGCGGGTGTCGTATTGTATCAATAAAGGATTTCTAAATTTGATAAAGCGGCAATACATTATTACTATTTGCAAGGATAGGCGTATCACGGAGGTGCCACTTTTTGTGACAGACGTGCAAGTGTCCAATCATCTTCCAAATATTTCGTTTCAATTTGTTCTCGTAAACCGACCTTGACGTCGCGTGCTTTCCACTGATAAGCATCTATTCTAGCCAACTGCAGCATAAATATGTTGGTATTGTATTTTCCTAACCAATTATGCGCATGGATTCTGAATAGAGGCGGGCTAAGAGCGAACTATAGCGAAAGCATGTTAGGTTGTTAGAAAGTTAATGGCTTGAAGGAAAGAGACGCTCTTCTCGCTTCAGGATTTTACTGAAGTATAAACATAATTACTAACAACCTCAAAGAAAGTTTAAGACAATATTGTGTCTATTAGAATACAAAATACTAAGGAAAGTATGCAGGATGCAGTAGCCGGGACGGCAATGCTGACGGACGGCTTCGAGGACGAGATTGACTCTGTGACTCCGCGCTCCCCTGCCGTAGGAATGGGGGTTGGAGCCACACCAGGAGCCGGACTCGGGGGTTTAGGGATTGGTGTTGGTGGAAAGAAAGTCCGCTTGTTTGGCGAGGCTGGTGGGCCTGCAGCTGACCGGCTTGATTTCCAGCTCGCAGCGGCCGCAGTGCTTTCCTCCGGCCCTGGATCTGCCAGCGACGATGAGGTATCTGAGGTAAGCAACTCATGCTAGCTAAAACTAACCCAGCGAAACTGGACAAGATTCACGTTAGTTAACGTTGCCTAATCCCGTCTCTTTCGACGATATCATTGAACCCTCATTACTGTCTTATATCAACAAAAATAATATCAGTCAGATGTCTTGCAATTTTTTGGCGGATAGTTTTGCAGAGTCTTGTGGCTAACAAGCTAGTAACATGTTATGCTATTTGTTATATTATGAGCAGTATTTTTTTTGGCGGAGGGCTTCGATTTAGGCCCGACGTAGTGGTAACACACACGGCGCCATCAACTGCTAAAGTTAGCTTGCTTGTGAAATTTAGCTAGGTAGTGAGTGTAGCTAGCTAGTTAATGTTAACCACACGTTTTGTTAGCCTGTTATATGACAAACTGGTCAGGTGTTTTGAACAGGTAACAAGGTGACGACGCATGTTAATAGTGTCAGATATGGTAACTGGCATTCAATCATGCATTAACTTATTCATTGTCACCCCAGTTGTCTTATTTGGCTCTAACGTTGCTTAACTAGCCAGCTGGCTAGACACATTCGCCCTCATCTTTGAATAGCAAGCTAATTAGTTACAAGTCCTCTTTAACTTGACATGCAGTTTATGAATTTCTTTATTACTTCGCCAGGGTTGATGGCACACTTTCCAAACACAACACGGCCTGATATGTGATGTTTGTTGAGAAGCATGATGCCGAGCTGTCAGTCAAGATGCTTATTGGAGTGGTGATGTAACATAATTCAGCAAGGGTTTAGAAATGCCCCAGTAATCAAATCAAACGTGACATTTCAGAGTGAGCTAGTTCTTTCCTCTACCTATTCTAAAATGACTAATCTCATATGTAGGATAAAGTAATGTTCAAGCAAGACACGCTCACAGTTTGATTCACACTGGACTGGGAATAAATAGCCAGAATATTTGATTTGTTTACACTTATTTTCCCCTTCTAAACTGTACACTTTGTAAATGTCTGCTCTCAGACTCTGAAGGAGTGTCTGACCAGTTTGAAGAGAGTGTTGGAATAGGATGATGTGCCTCTACCACCTGGTTCCTCTGTGTGTTCTCACACTCACCTCAAGGAAATTCAAATATATATTTTTACACAATTTTCTTTTTCCTCTATTTGGTATTTATAAGTTAGTCGACTTTTGGTCACAAATGTTTGAGAAATACATTTTGAAATTTTGTTAATTAAAGGGATCCTAACGATTTTAATTGACTTTACCTATGAAAATAGGTGATGTCAGAACAGTGTAGAGACGCACACATCATTGCGACACATTTCTGTCTGCAGGACAAGGGTGTCTGTTGCCTTGCATAGCTCACTTCCTCCCCTTGGGTTGTTGGTATTTTGGCTTGAATTTAGGGGTGTAATAGAGGGGGAGGGGTCAGCTGGGTATAGTTACTACCACTGCCCCAGGTAGACTCACCATTAGTCTGCATTCTTAGATCAGGCAGCCATTTAAAGGCCCTGGCTGCCACACAAGCTGTTTATTAGGGCTGTGACAATGCAATACTTTTTTCCAGGGCAAAAATGAATACATGAAGCAGCCCAAACTCTTAGGTCCTTTAAAAACCTGCTGCATGTGAAATATTGGTTGCTATAGCTTGGAAAATAAATGTGAATCTGGATGACAAAATAATGCTTGTTTTCAACATTATGGCTCTTTTCATAAAGAGCAAGGCACGGCTGTTCACCAGGGGGAAGCCAACAACAGACTTTGAATCTTGCAGTGACCTCAGCTTCTTGCTGACAGACAGACAGTGAAGGTGTACATCTCCGTTCTCCCCAGCAAGACTGATGCAGATCCCTTTTTTATTTTTTATACTTATCTGTATTTTGTTTTAATTGCTACGATACTAACGAGTATCGCGATACTGGTATCGTCCTGCTCCTAATATTTATTTTTATTCAAAAGAATGCATTCATACAGTACAGTTGCTTATAGGGTTCCACACAACTCAGAATGTATGTGTGCTATGCTTTTGAGATGTGATGTTCATTCCAGAATGTTCTCAACAGAACAACAGGAAGAGGTATGTCTAACATGCACAGCTCCTGGTGGGTTTTGTAAAGTTGGTCATGGTGTTGTCGGCTGCAGGTAGCCTAGCGGTTAGAAGCGCCGGGCCAGTAACAGAAAGGTTGCTGGTTTGAATCCTTGAGCCGACTAGGTGAAAAATCTGTCTGAGCAAGGCACTTAACCCTAATTGCTCCTGTAAGTCACTCTGGATAAGTGCGTCTGCTAAATGACTGCCATGTGGGGAGAATCAGCCTTGATTGCTGTAGTCATGTGAATGAGACTTGGTGTGAGCCAGAAGTGTAGGGGTCCACTCCACAATGAAAGCCAGGCTGGTGAGCCAGAAGTGTAGGGGTCCACTCCACAATGAAAGCCAGGCTGGTGAGCCAGAAGTGTAGGGGTCCACTCCACAATGAAAGCCAGGCTGGTGAGCCAGAAGTGTAGGGGTCCACTCCACAATGAGCCAACTGTCACTTCCTCTTTCAGAGATAGAGCTTGACCCAACTTGACATTGGTATTGATCTGTAGATTTTACCACAGCATGTTTTGTAAGTACAAAGCGGTACAACATTTAGGTAAAAGTTAAAATGTCCAAGAGGGGTCCACTGTGCTGCTAGTGAAGGTTTTACACACATGTAGTGGGTTATGCAAATTCTGGCTCATCTCACAGCTGGCTATGTGCTGGTCATGTTGTTTTATATTTTAATACCGGATCACATTCTCTTGCACAACGGCATGTTGCGTGAATTAATTTAGTGATTTGATAATGATTTTTAGGTCAAATGCACTAGACAACATGACACTTTATCAGTAACCCAACCCATACAGATTTCTATGTCAAAATAATGAATAGTAAGAAAACGCCGATGATACAGTGCCACTTTGAGGGCTTCCTTCCCTGTTTGTGTTGGAGTAACGGCAGATTGACTGGGATTATTCAAGGCCCCTTGACCACAGGATGTTTTGTCTTTAATTCCCTGTGAATCTTATTAGGCACACACATTTCCATTGAAGGTTTTAAATACTGTAGCAGCTCAGTACTGTGAGTGTGTGTGTGTGGCTGAGGGTCAGGGGTCGACTATTGGACAGGAGATACTTAATTACCGGTGCCATGTACAACAGAAGTTTATTGCTGCCGTAAGTCTTCCCCCCCCCTCGTTGTTATTTATGTATGTGTTTTTGTGGACTTTGACTTTCAGGTAAAGTCTCGTCACAGTGTACTGTACTAGTTTATCTTTTCTTTGTCGTGAGGTTTACATGGGGGGGGGAAGTCAGAGATTAGATGGCATAAGTAAGTACCCGGGTAATTGTAGAGCAAAATAATGTGCCAAATAGAATGAATGTGTGCACGTAACCACGTTTCTATCCACTTTTTCTGCGAGTAAAGTCATACGGTACGGAGAGAGAATCACGGTCGCTGTGATGGAAACAGGAAGTTTCGCTACAATTTTTTTTAGATGCTGTTCGTTTGACACGGTGGGATGTTTTTGTGTCGGTAAAATTATTGCAGGAATGGCGGTTGAAACGCCCTCCTGCGCAAATGTTTTATATAATAACCATCATATCAAAATAAACTTTGAGTCACACGATAATGTGGTGTGTGGTTCTTCCACTACGACTTGGGGAAACCATGCAGTTTTATAGGCTAATGATGAACTTCACAGGATGGTCAAAGTACACAGTGATGAGCTTGGTGCCCCTTTTCAATACATATTGAGGGTCTTATTCTGGTGACATGATGATAGATGCTTGACTGCCCTTAGTGAGAATATATTCTTAAATATTGTAACTAACAATCTTAGTTTACAAGATCAGGAATGAAAAGTCAGTTTAGTGGTGGAATGTCATTTTAATTTTCCTCATTGTGCTCCAGCTGAGAGGTCTCAGAAGTGCAGGACATTTTGGCAGAAGTGGGATTTGACCAAATAAACTAGCTAGTTTGTAGGGAGCAATGATGTCATGTTTCATGACAATTATTAATGATCTTCACATGATCTGTTTTAAGAAGGCATTCTATGATTTAGTTTCCGCCCTCACCAGTATTACCCGCCTAAGTGTAATGTAGGACGTAAGATCATTTACAGGCTCCATCTCTTTCTCCGTCCCGCCCTGCATCAGGGTCTGTCTCACACACACACGTACGTAGACAGATGCGTGGATGAGGTAATCAGTTACTTGTTTATGTGGCCTCTTGGTCAGACACACCCTGAGATCTACGCACAAATAAAATTGTATTTGTCACATGCTTCGTAAACAACAGGTCTAGACTAACAGTGAAATGTAATTTTCCAACAATGCAGACGTAAAGATGTATACAGTGGGGAGAACAAGTATTTGATACACTGCCAATTTTGCAGGTTTTCCTACTTACAAAGCATGTAGAGGTCTGTAATTTGTATCATAGGTACACTTCAACTGTGAGAGACGGAATCTTAAAAAAAAATCCAGAAAATCACATTGTATGATTTTTAAGTAATTAATTTGCATTTTATTGCGTGACATAAGTATTTGAACACCTACCAACCAGTAAGAATTCCGGCTCTCACAGACCTGTTAGTTTTTCTTTAAGAAGCCCTCCTGTTCTCCACTCATTACCTGTATTAACTGCACCTATTTGAACTCGTTACCTGTATAAAAGACACCTGTCCACACACTCAATCAAACAGACTCCAACCTCTCCACAATGGCCAAGACCAGAGAGCTGTGTAAGGACATCAGGGCTAAAATTGTAGACTTGCACAAGGCTGGGATGGGCTACAGGACAATAGGCAAGCAGCTTGGTGAGAAGGCAAAAACTGTTGGAGCAATTATAAGAAAATTGAAGAAATTCAAGATGACGGCAATCACCCTCGGTCTGGGGCTCCATGCAAGATCTCACCTCGTGGGGCATCAATGATCATGAGGAAGGTGAGGGATCAGCATAGAACTACACGGCAGGACCTGGTCAATGACCTAAAGAGCTGGGACCACAGTCTCAAAGAAAACCATTAGTAACACACTACGCCATCATGGATTAAAATCCTGCAGCGCACGCAAAGTCCCCCTGCTCAAGCCAGTGCATGTCCAGGCCCGTCTGAAGTTTGCCAGTGACCATCTGGATGATCCAGAGGAGGAATGGGAGAAGGTCATGTGGTCTGATGAGACAAAAATGCTTTTTGGTCTAAACTCCACTCGCCGTGTTTGGAGGAAGAAGGATGAGTACAACCCCAAGAACACCATCCCAACCGTGAAGCATGGAGGTGGAAACATCATTCTTTGGGATGCTTTTCTGCAAAGGGGACAAGACGACTGCACCGTATTGAGGGGAGGATGGATGGGGGGGCCATGTATTGGGAGATCTTGGCCAACAACCTCCTTCCCTCAGTAAGAGCATTGAAGATGGGTCATGGCTGGGTCTTCCAGCATGACATGTGTGAAACACACAGCCAGGGAAACTAAGGAGTGGCTCCATAAGAAGCATCTCAAGGTCCTGGAGTGGCCTAGTCAATCTCCAGACCTGAACCCAATAGAGAATCTTTGGAGGGAGCTGAAAGTATGTTTTGCCCAGCAACAGCCCCGAAACGTGAAGGATCTGGAGAAGGTCTGTATGGAGGATTGGGCCAAAATCCCTGCTGCAATAAAATAACATTTATTATATATATATCTATATCCAGGGACTACATAGTCGGTGCAGAGGTAATTGAGGTAGATATGTACATACACAGCGTTCGGAAAGTATTCAGACCCCCTTTTCCATATTTTGTTACAGCCTTATTCTAAAACGGATTGAATATATTTTTTTATAATCAATCTACACACAACACCCCATAATGACAAAGCAAAAACAGGTTTAGAAATGTTTGCAAATGTATATAAAAAAATAATAACATACCTTTTTATTTACTCTTTGCTATGAGACTGAAAATTTTAGCTTAGGTGCATTCTCTTTCCATTTATCATCCTTGATGTTTCTACAACTTGATTGGCGTCCACCTGTGGCAAATTCAATTGCTTGGACATTATTTGGAAAGGCACACAACTGTCTATATAAGGTCCCACAGTTGACAGTGCATGTCAGAGCAAAAACCAAGCCATGAGGTCGAAGGAATTGTCCATAGAGCTCTAAGACAGGATTGTGTCTGCACAGATCTGGGGAAGAGTACCGCAGCATTGAAGGTCCCCAAGAACACACTGGCCTCTATCATTCTTAAATGGAAGCTATTTGGCACCTCGAAGACTCTTCCTAGAGCTGGCCGCCTGTCCAAACAGAGCAATCGGGGGAGAAGGGCCTTGGTCAGGGAGATGACAGATCACTCTGACAGAGCTCCAGAGTTCCTCTGTGGAGATGGCAGAACCTTCCAGAAGGACAACCATCTCTGCAGCACTCCACCAATCAGGCCTTTATGGTAGAGTGGCCAGACGAAGCCACTTATCAGTAAAAGGCACATGACAGCCCTCTTGGAGTTTGCCAAAAGGTACCCAAATGACTCTGACCATGAGAAACAAGATTCTCTGGTGTGATGAAACCAAGATTGAACTCTTTGGCCTGAATGCCAAGTGTAACGTCTGGAGGAAACCTGGCACCATCCCTACGGTGAAACATGGTTGTTGCAGCATTATGCTGTGGGGATGTTTTTCAGTGGCAGGGACTGGTAGACTAGTCAGGATCGAGGGAAAGTTGAACGAAGCAAAGTACAGAGATCCTTGATTTAAAAACTTGCTCCACAGCACTCAGGACACCTGACTGGGGTGAAGGATCACCTTCCAACAGGACAATGACCCTAAACACACAGCCAAGACAATGCAGGAGTGGCTTCTGGACAAGTCTCTGAATGTCCTTGAGTGGTCCAGCATGAACCTGGACTTGAACCCAATCGAACATCTCTGGAGAGACCAGAAAATAGCTGTGCAGCAACGCTCCCCATCCAACCTGACCGAGCTTGAGAAGAATGGGGAAAAACTCCCCAAATACAGTTGTCAAGCTTGTAGCATCATACCCAAGAAGATTCAAGGCTGTAATCGCTGCCAAAGGTGCTTCAACAGAGTACTGAGTTTTTTTTATTTATTGTGGAGGTGGGGTAGATCACCTTTAATAGCACAGATTGTAAATATTGCAGACAATTGCATTGATGGAAGATACAATCTGTATATGTAAATATATACAGTACCAGTGAAGTTTGGACACCTACTCATTCCATGGTTTTGTTAGGGTTCATTCCTTACGTCCTTTGTCATAATGCTAATTTCACCAATGATTGACAATCTTTTATTAATGCAATTGCAGACAGAAGTTGACAAACAGGAACATAGAACGCATGTTTCTGAGTAAGTTCTGCCTCAAATAAAAGGTCTCCAGTTTTTTTTATTTATTAAACTGAAGTCCCGCCTTAGTGATGTCACTGACTACGTCGTTACCTTTTTACTCCTGAGACCCAAAACCCTGTAGCCATAGCTTTACAAACCGTTTCCGTGTTATAAAAGCTAGGCAATAAATGTCCCCTCCCCAAAGTTGATGTATTGTGGAATGTCTGAGTTGTCTCCCACACTCCCCTTGAGAGAGAGAGATCTTATAGCATAATCAAACATTTGTACAGCCCCAATCGTGAACCCTGACAGTTTCTTTGTTTGTACTATTTTCTACATTTGTAGAATGATACTGAATACATCAAAACGATGAAACAACACATTAAATCATGTAGTAAGCTATAAAGTGTGAAACAAATCAAAATAATATTTGAGATTTGTGTGTAGCCACCCTTTGCCTTGACAACTTTTCACACTCATGGCATTCTCTCAACCAGCTTCATGAGGTAGTCACCTGGAAAGCATTTCACATAACCTTGTTAAAAGTTTGTGGAATTTCATTATTCTTTAATGCGTTTGAGCCAATCAGTTGTGTTGTGACAAGGTAGGGGTAGTATACAGAATATATAAGTTCATTAGTTAACTGCACCTCAGATTGCAGTCCAAGTAAATGATTCAGAGAGTTCAAGTAACAGACATAACTCAAAATTAACTGTTCAGAGGAGACTGTGTGAAATCAGGCCTTCATGGTCAAATTGCTGCAAAAAAACCACTACTAAAGGACACCAATAATAAGAGGAGACTTGCTTGGCCCAAGAAACATGAGCAATGGACATTAGACCAGTGAAAATCTGTCCTTTGGTCTGATGAGTCCAAATTTGAGATTTTTGTTTCCAACCGCCCTGTCTTTGTGAGACGCAGAGTAGGTGAACGGATGATCTCACCATGTGTGGTTCCCACTGTGAAGCATGGAGGAAGTGGTGTGGGGGTGCTTTGCTGGTGACACTGTCTATGATTTATTTAGAATTCAAGGGACACTTAACCAGCATAGCCACAGCATTCTGCAGCGATATGCCATCCCATCTGGGTTGGGCTTAGTTCCACTCATTTGTTTTTCAACAGGTCAATGACCCAACACACTTCCAGGCTATGTAAGGGCTATTTGAAGGAGAGTGCTGCATCAGATGACATGGCTTCCACAATCACTCGACCTCAGCCCAATTGAGATGGTTTGGGATGAGTTGGACTGCGGAGTGAAGGAAAAGCAGCAAATGAGTGCTCAGCATATGTGGGAACTCCTTCAAGACTGTTGGAAAAGCATTCCTCGTGAAGCTGGTTGAGAGAATTCCAACTGTGCAAAGCTGTCATCAATGCCAAGGGTGGCTACTTTGAAGAATATATATGTAAATGTGAATACTTTTGTTAATGTGATATTTCAGTTTTTAATACATTTGATACATTGAATACCTTTTGTCTTTATGGGGTGTTGTGTGTAGATTGGGGGAAAGAAAGGAATTTATCAATTTTAGAATAAGGCTGTAACTTAACAAAATGGGTAAAAAAGTCGGGGTCTGAATACTTTCCGAATGCACTGTAGGTAGGGGTAAAAGACACACCCCCGAGACGACAGACGCTCCCCTCAGCTGGAGCACAGAATTCCCAGCCATTCCGCACCCTCGGCACAGAGAAATACCCCGGGTATGGTTTCAATTACATTCACCGCAGTTTTTTTTTTTTTCTCTCTCTCTCTCAAAGAAAAATGTAAACGGAGAGTTGCTGACCACACCCTCCTCCGACTCGGTTCAGGTCATCGGGTCAGTTCTTTTGGCAGAGCCTCAGGTCCATTTGCACCGGTGACGCTTGCTGATATCGGGCAGCTATAGAGTTGTTAGTCATCCAGTCTGTAAAGAACATTGTAGGATATAGTACGGTTGGGTACGTCCGTGTTAGTAAACAGATTTACTTCAAGTACGGCTTTTAGTCTGCTGTTATTCCCGGGATCCAACACACCGCTCTGTCTCTGGATAGTGACCAAAGGTGATGGCTGGAATGTATTGGCACACTCTGGTGCTCTTCTGCCCTGAAGACCCTCACATGGTTGGACAGCTTGTTCAGTGTCCTGTCCAGTGCAGGAAGTCCTTCCCTGTGGGCCATAAGGCAGGTATATGGAGGTCACAGAGAGAGTAGGGGAAACGTGCTGATCAGCTCATCTTGGCGCTTAATGTAATTCAACCAAGGCTCAGGGCCTAAGCACTGTTCAGCTCTGTCTCCAGGCAACATGCTAGAGGGGATGGAGCTTAGGGATAAAAAAAAAAAACTGTCACTGGTGCCCTCGTGCCAATTACTAGGCTATACCTGCATGCGTTGTCACAAAATGGTCCTGCCCATGCCTCTGTCAGAATATGCAACAACAAAAAATGTCATCGTTTTACCGGCGTACAGTGTACAAAACATTAGGAACACCTTCCTACTATTGCGTTGCACCCCTCCCTTTTGCCCTCAGAACAGCCTCAATTTGTTGCCATGGACTCCACATGGTGTTGAAAGCATTCCACAGGAATGCTGTCCCTCGTTGATTCCAATGCTTCCCACAGTTGTCCAAGTTTTCTGGATGTCTTTTGGGTGTTGGACAAATCAAATCATTCTTCATACACACAAAATGTTGAGTGTGGAAAACCCCAGCAGCATTGCAGTTCTTGACCCAAACTGGTGCACCTGTCACCTGCTACCAAACCCCGTTCAAAGGCAAATATTTTGTCTTGCCCATTCAGCCTCTGAATGGCACACATACACAAACCATGGCTCAATGGTCTTGAGGCTTAAAAATCCTTATTTAACCTGTCTCCTCATCTACACTGACTTTGAAGCGAATTTAACAAGTGACCTCAAGAAAGGATCATAGCTTTCACCTGGATAGTAAATGGGAATGACGGGAACCACACTTGCGGAAACCATCCGTTCACCTACTCTACGTCTCACAAAGACACAGCGGTTGGAAACAAAAATCTCTCATTTGTACTCATTAGACCAAATGACAGATTTCCACCAGTCTAATGTCCATTGCTCATGTTTCTTTGCCCAAGCAAGTCTCTTCTTCTTATTTGTGTCCTTTAGAAGTGGTTTCTTTGCAGCAATTTGACCATGAAGGTCTGATTTCATGCAGTCTCTTCTGAACAGTTGATGTTGAGATATGTCTGTTACTTGAACTCTCTTATGCATTTACTTGGACTGCAATCTGAGGTGCAGTTAACTAATGAACCTATCCTCTGGAGCAGAGGTAACTGTGGGTCTTCCTTTCCTGAAGCGGTCCTCATGAGAGCCAGTTTCATCATAGCGCTTGATGGTTTTTGCAACTGCACTTGAAGAAACTTTTAAAAGTTCTTGACATTATCCAGATTGACTGACCTTCATGTCTTAAGGTAATGGACTGTCACAACCTTGTCACAACACAACTGATTAGCTCAAACACATTAAGAAGGCAAGAAATTCCACAAATAAACTTTTTACAAGGCACACGTTACTTGAAAAATACATTCCAGGTGACTGCCTCATGAAGCTGGTTGAGAGAATGCCAAGGGTGTGCGAAGCTGTCATCAAGGCAAAGGGTGGTTACTTTGACGAATCTAAAATATTTAATTTGTTTGAACACTTTTTGGTTTCTACATTATTCCGTGTGTATTATTTCATAGTTTTGATGTCTTCAATATTATTTTACATTGTAGACCATTAATAAAAACAGCAAGAACCTCATGAGTAGGTGTGTCCAAAACTTTGGCTTGTACTGTATGTACAGTGGCCTGTGAATGTATTTTCCCCCTTGGCATGTTTCCTATTTCATTGCCTTACAGCCTGGAATAAAAAATTATTTTTGAGGGGTTTGTATCATTTGATTTACCCAACATGCCTACCACTTTGAAGATGAAAAATAATTTATATTGTGAAACAAACAAGAAATGAAACTTAACTTAACATAAATATTCAGCAATTGCAGCTGCAAGTCTCTTGGTATGTCTCTATAAGCTTGGCACATGTAGCCACTGGGATTTTTGCCCGTTCTTTAAGGCAAAACTGCTCCAGCTCCTTCAAGTTGGATGGGTTCTGCTGGTGTAGAGCAGTCTTTAGGTCATACCACAGATTCTCAATTGGATTGTGGTCTGGACTTTGACTTGGCCATTCCAAGACATTTAAACGTTTCCCTTAAACCACCCGAGTGTTGCTTTAGCAGTAAGCTTAGGTTCATTATCCTGCTGGAAGGTGAACCTCCGTCCAAGTCTCAAATCTTTTGAAGACTGAAACAGTTTTTCCTCAAGAATTTCCCTGTATTTAGCACCATCCATCATTCCTTCAATTCTGACCAGTTTCCCAGTCCCTGCTGATGGAAAAACATCCCCACAGCATGATGCTGCCACCACCTTCCTTCACTGTCGGGATGGTTTTCTTTGGGTGATGAAAGGTGTTAGTTTTGCGCCAGACATAGCGTTTTCCTTGATGGCCAAAAAGCTCAATTTTAGTCTCCTCTAACCAGAGTACCTTCTTCCATATGTTTGGGGAGTCTCCCACATGCCTTTTGGCTAAAACCAAATGCGTTTGCTTATTTTTATTTCTTTAAGCAATGGTTTTTTTCTGGGCACTCTTCTGTAAAGCCCAGCTCTGTGGAGTGTCCAGCTTAAAGTGGTCCTATGGACAGGTACTCTGATCTGCAATGCTGTGGAGCATTGCAGCTCCTTCAGGGTTATCTTTGGTCTCTTTGTTGCCTCTCTGATTAAGGCTTTCCTTGCCTGGTCTGTGAGTTTGGTGGGTGGACCTCTCTTGGCAGGTTTGTTGTGGTGCCATATTCTTTCAATTTTTTAAAATAATGGATTTAATGGTGCTCTGTGGGATATTCAAAGTTTCTGATATTTTTTTTATAACCCAACCATTATCTGTACTTCTCCACAACTTTGTCCCTGACCTGTTTGGAGAGCTCCTTGGTCTTCATGGTGCTGCTTGCTTGGTGGTGCCCCTTGCTTAGTGATGTTGCAGATTCTGGGGCCTTTCAGAGCAGGTGTGTGTACAGTTGAAGTCGGAAGTTTACATACACCTTAGCCAAATACATTTAAACTCAGTTTTTCACAATTCCTGACATTTAATCCTAGTAATAATTCCCTGTCTTAGGTCAGTTATGATCACCACTTTATTTTAAGAATGTGAAATGTCAGAATAATATTCTGAATTTATTTCAGCTTTTATTTCTTCACATTCCCAGTGGGTCAGAAGTTTACATACACTCAATTAGTATTTGGTAGCATTGCCTTTAAATTGTTTAACTTGGGTTAACCGTTTCAGGGTAGGCTTCCCACAATAAGTTGGGTGAATTGTAGCCCATTCCTCCTGACAGCTGGTGTAACTGAGTCAGGTTTGTAGGCCTCCTTGCTCACACAAGCTTTTTCAGTAATGCCCACAAATGTTCTATAGGATTGAGGTCAGGGCTTTGTGATGGCCACTCCAATACCTTGACTTTGTTGTCCTTAGGCCATTTTGCCACAACTTTGGAAGTATGCTTGGGGTCATTGTCCATTTGGAAGACCCATTTGCGACCAAGCTTTAACTTCCTGACTGATAATGCCATCTATTTTGTGAAGTGCACCAGTCCCTCCTGCAGCAAAGCACCCCCACAACATGATGCTGCCACTCCCGTGCTTCACAGTTGGGATGGTGTTCTTCGGGCTTGCAACTGCCCCTTTTCCCTCCAAACACACTGATGGCCATTATGGCCAAACAGTTCTATTTTTGTTTCATCAGACTAGAGAACATTTCTCCAAAAAGTCGATCTTTGTCCCCATGTACACTTGCAAACCGTAGTCTGGCTTTTTTATGGCAGTTTTGGAGCAGTGGCTTCCTTGCTGAGCGCCCTTTCAGGTAATGTCAATTATAGGACTCGTTTTACTGTGGATATAGATACTTTTCTCCAAAATACGTTCATCTCTAGGATACAGAAAGCATCTGCTTCCTGAGCGGTATGACGTTGTCCCATGGTGTTAATACTTGCGTACTATTGTTTGTACAGATGATCATGGTACCTTCAGGTGTTTGGAAATTGCTCCCAAGGATGAACCAGACTTGTCGGTCTACAATTTTCCCAATTTTCTTGGCTGATTCTTCTTTTGATTTTCCCATGATGTCAAGCAAAGTTTGAAGGTAGGCCTTGAAATTAGAGGTCGACCGATTAATCGGAATGGCAGATTTAATTAGGGCCGATTTCAAGTTTTCATAACAATCGGAAATCTGTATTTTTGGGCGATTTCCGATGGATTATTTTTGTATTTATATTTTTTAAAAAGTATTTATTTATTTAACTAGGCAAGTCATTTAAGAACACATTCTTATTTTCAATGACTGCCTAGGAACTGTGGGTTAACTGCCTCGTTCAGGGGCAGAACGACAGATTTTCACCTTGTCAGCTCAGGGGTTCCAATCTTGCAACCGCACAGTTAACTAGTCCAACGCTCTAACCATTTCACTCCACGAGTAGCCTGCCTGTTACGCGAATGTCGTAGAAGCCAAGGTAAATTGCTAGCTAGCATTAAACTTATCTTACAAAAAACAATCAATAATTATCACTAGTTATAACTACTGATCCAGTTTAGCAGGCAATATTAACCAGTTGAAATTGTCATTTCTCTTGCGTTCATTGCACGCAGAGTCAGGTTATATGCAACAGTTTGGGCAGCCTGGCTCATTGTGAACTAATTTGTGAGAATTTTAAGTGATTATGACATGACATTGAAGGTTGTGCAACGTAACAGGAATATTTAGACTGAGGGATGCCACCCGTTAGATAAAATACAGAACGGTTCCGTATTTCACTGAAATTATAAACGTTTTCTTTTCGAAATGATAGTTTCCGGATTCGACCATATTAATGACCAAAAGCTTGTATTTCTGTGTGTTATGTTATAATTAAGTATGATTTGATAGAGCAGTCTGACTGAGCAGCAGCAGGCCCGTAATCATTCATTCAAACAGCACTTTTGTGCGTTTTGCCAGCAGCTCTTCGCAAGCACAGCGCTGTTTATGACTTCAAGCCTATCAGCCTAATGGCTGGTGTAACCAATGTGAAATGGCTAGCTAGTTAGCTGGGTGTACTGTTTCAAACGTCACTCTCTTTTAGATTTGGAGTAGTTATTCCCCTTGCGCTGCAAGGAGCGATGGGTAACGATACTTAGAGTGTGGCTGTTGTCGATGTGTTCCTGGTTCGAGCCCAGGCAGGGGCAAGGAGGGGGACGGAAGCTATACTGTTACACTGGCAATACTAAAGTGCCTATAAGAACACCCAATAGTCAAAGGTATATGAAATACAAATGGTATAGAGAGAAATAGTCCTAAAAATACTATATTAACTACAACCTAAAACGTCTTACCTTGGAATATTGAAGTCTCATGTTAAAAGGAACCACCAGCTTTCATATGTTCTCATGTTCTGAGCAAGGAACTGAAACCTTAGCTTTTTTTTTTACATGGCACATATTACTTTCCCAACACTTTGTTTTTGCATTATTTAAACCAAATTGAACATGTTTCATTATTTATTTGAGGCTAAATTGATTTTATTGATTTATATTCAGTTAAAATAAGTGTTAATTCATTGTTGTAATTGTCATTATTACAAATTTTTAAAAATCGTACGATTTAATCGGTATCGGCGTTTTTGGTCCTCCAATAATCGGTATCGGTATCTGCGTTGAAAAAAAATCATAATCGGTCGACCTCTACTTGAAATGCATCCAATTGACTCAAATTATGTCAAGTAGTCTATCAGAAGCTTCTAAAGCCATGACATAATTTTCAGAAATTTTCCAAGCTGTTTAAAGGCACAGTCAACTTACTGTATTTTAACTTTTGACCCACTGGAATTGTGATACAAGTGAAATAATCTGTCTAAACAATTGTTGGAAAAATGACGTGTCATGCACACAGTAGATGTTCTAACCGACTTGCCAAAACCACTTTTCCGTATTTTTTTGTTGACCTTTTTGAAACCGGCCATTTTTTTTTTCTTCAGTTCACTTCACCAATTTGGGCTATTTTGTGTATGTCCGTTACATGAATTACAAATACATATCTATTTAAATTACAGGTTGTAATGCAACAAAATATGAACAACGCCAAGGGGGGTGAACACTTTTGCAAGGCACTGTATATCCATAAAAATTATACAGATTCTTGATTTCGACTGGCTGAGAAAAGCTGCCTTCACTTTCATTACTATGCGACAGCTGGCGATCGAATTTGAATATTGAAACAATGTTGCAAATGTCGGGGGAAAGACAGCAAGGTTTATTCAAATCTCTGCTGTTAAACTATGTTAGTCTAAAAGAAATGTGAGAACGTCTAGATGCCTTTTTTGATAGTGGAGATGAAGTTTATAAATTGCCCGGCTGGGCTGATGAGACGGTGGATAGCGCAGTAAGATGGAACAGAGTAAATAGGCTTTTTTAAAGTCACATTTAGCCGTTGGTAACTTGTGGAATAGGCACCGGCTGTAATGTGGTTTTAACCAATCAGCATTCGGGATTAGACCCACCTTTTTTATAAAGCACTGTATAACAGGAACCACTATTCTCATAAGCTGATTTGTATTAAAAAAACTTTTTTTTTTTTTTAAACCACTGTTTCAAAAAAATAATATATGTGTATATATATATATATGTATATATGTAATTACAATGACTCCTTAAGGCGATGGGTTTCTCCCAGCAACTATCTTGAGCAAAATAAACATCAGCATGCTTCCTAACTTTCTCTCATCTTTCTCCATGTTTCTAGGTGGAGTCCTTCATATTAGACCAGGAAGACCTGGACAACCCCATGCTAAAAACAGCGTCAGAGCTGCTCCTGTCCAGCGCTGCCGACGGAGCTGATCTCAGAACAGTGGACCCGGAAACCCAAGCCAGATTGGAGGCTCTGTTGGAAGCAGCCGGTACGTATCGTAGTGGTGTGAACCCTTCACCTGTTACTTTATTGTTATTTATTTATTTATTTATTTATTTATTTTGAATGCACCTGTTTGATCACTTTACGAATTACGAAGATGTTACATGCTAAGGCTGCTTCAGTCCTGTTCTCTTTATCAAATAGGACTGCTGCTCTTTTAGGACTTTGAATGCTGAAACCTGCTTGAAACTCCACCCAATTTAGTATCAATGCTTAATTAAGGCCTACAATTTAGTTTGTACATACTTTCTGACGTTGTCAGGCCTGTCTGGTGTTTCTGTTCCTACCACTGTGTTGGGACATGACCTCGTAGGTGTGTAGAGATGGCACATTGCCAGGGAGAAATACCTGAATAACAAACGCAAGTGCTCAAAATAGATGTTCAAATCCCTGCTGCACTACAAATCAAATGTATTTCTAAAGCCCTTCTTACATCAACTGATCTCTCAAAGTGCTGTACAGAAACCCAGCCTAAAACCCCAAACAGCAAGCAATGCAGGTGTAGAAGCACTACAGCTTCCACCTACTTCCCATGTTGGATTGTCTATGGGGGAGGGGGTGGGGTGACACTGATCAATTACAGTGATCAGTAAATTTGACTGCAGGGTGCTCACAGGCTAAGTGTTGCAAGGCAATTATCAAACCGGCTACGACTCTCGCTCAGGCCTCTGTTGAGCTAAGCTGAACCAGCCCGTCAAAGCACTTAGCCTTGGTCTGTATAGTTAGTGCCTCAATGCTGCCTCTTTAGAGAAACTAAAAAGCTTTCTGAAACAATGAAAGAAGTCTATGCGTCTAATTTGATGCGCATGAACCTGTGGGATGGATGGATGTTGTGGTGTGCATCAGGAAGACATGCAGCATGTTAGCCAGGTCCCAGCCAGTCAGTCAGGGTATGGGGAGTTGGTACAGGCTAGCGCAGCACATGAGATGGTAGGTAGCTAGGCTCGCGGGGGCACCACGGGGAAGATTAACATGAGCAATGTATTTCGATAGAGCAGCAACCGCTTCCGTCATGACTCAACCTTTAGTACACTGCTTCTGTGCATGTCTGCCTCCCATCTATCGTTGTCTGTGTGCACGTCTGCCTCCCATCTATCGTTGTCTGCGTGCAACTGTGTGCATGTCTGCCTCCCATCTATCGTTGTCTGCGTGCAACTGTGTGCATGTCTGCCTCCCATCTATCGTTGTCTGCGTGCAACTGTGTGCATGTCTGCCTCCCATCTATCGTTGTCTGCGTGCAACTGTGTGCATGTCTGCCTCCCATCTATCGTTGTCTGCGTGCAACTGTGTGTGTGCACATTTTAACATCTGTGTAACCAATCATGTGGTGCATGCAGTGGTTTTTGCATACCGCAACTAATATTGGACTCTGTTGCTTCTGTTCTTAAGCTTCAATGTTGGCTGATCATCAGATTCTCTTCCATTAATTGTTAATATGCCCACTTAGTCATGTGATTAGGTCCCCCCCCTTTGATATGTTTCCTCAACGTTGTGTTCACAACTTGATAATACAGACAATGTGTTTGTGTTCTCTTTACACCTTGTTGCATAGTTTTAATTGTGTGTGTGTGTGTGTGTGTGTGTGTATGCTGCTGTGTTTGTGTGTGTGTGTGCCTGACCCTGGGTCCTCTGAAGGTATTGGTAAACTGTCCACCACCGATGGAAAAGCCTTCGCAGATCCAGAGGTGCTACGTCGCTTGACGTCGTCCGTGAGCTGTGCGCTGGACGAGGCCGCCGCCGCTCTCACACGCATGAGGGCCGAAAACACACTCAACGCCAGCCAGGCAGACAAGTATGTATCTCCTCTGCGCTAAGTCTAAACATTAAGTGCACTACACCATATTCGGGGATCCTCCCTCACACCAGTCTTGTCTAGGCCATATGTTCCCTTTCGACATGTTGTGCTTTCTTCAAGTTCGCTTGAACATCTGACAATTCCTTAGTTGAGAATTTTTTTAAAAAAGGGAACAATCTTATTTCTTTAATTTACAGTGTTAAATAACACTATTGTTTGAACAATATTTTTGTGAACCAAATGTTTAATTTTGTCGTTTTAATAATGTTTGTAGCAACACGTGAAAAAAGTTGTGTCAATCTGTTGCAGTTCAAGTCGACCACAAAACCCGTAATGCAATGGTCTCGCTGGGCTCGCTAGGTAGCTATTTAGCAAACATAACTACACACAATAATAGCAAAGTCAGCATGTGAAGTAGCATTTTGAAGTAGCTACAGTAGTTCGCTGTAAAATTGCCTAAACAAACTGCACTATCAATTTAGGAGTCTACAATCTCACCATGTTCACCCTGCAGAGTAGAGTCGGTACCATGCAACGCAACCTCGACTGAAGAGGCAGACCAATAAGGGAGATGTGTTAGGACCTCTGTTAAATTACACATTTCTGGAGGTTGTTAATATTGGAAAAAATATGATCAATGGCTCATTTCTAGAGAAGACACCGTCCTGCGTTATGACATCGGCCAGTATTGAAATCTGACGCTTTATTACAGCAATGTTGAAGCTAGGAGCATTTCACTGCACCCGCTATAACAACTGCTAAATATGTGTTTGCGACCAATTTAAAAATGTATTTGATTTGTGTGATGTTTTCACAATGTAAAAGGCATGCCTATTAACCTCCAGTGTAGTGAGGGAGACTTTCTCAATGCTACGTCATACTGGACGAATTTCTGCCTGCTTCGACGGCAATTTGATACACCTGAAAACGTGAATCGATAGGACATCGCATAACTTTAGCTGTCCTTTCTCCTGGCCTTTGTGTTAAGACTGTAGTTGATTTTTAAGTCCAGTGGCAGCTAGCTGATGCTCTGAATAACTCCCATGATTCATAGAAGATGCGTTTTGTTTCTACTGTTCTCTGACTTGATCACTGTTTTACTGAAAAGCTTTAAGGTGCCATATTGGGTCAAAGGCCATTCATGAAATGTACTGCTCAGTCCTGAGTGAGGCCTTTTTTTTTTTTTTTTACTTCTTAGAGTGTGAGTGACTGTGTGAATTGTGACAACTCCGTTCATCCGATGCTTTGGCCTGCGCAGCCACAGTCCCAGTAATTGTAGCAGTCTGGTTATTTTCAGCCGTAGCTTGGCGGAGGCGTGCTCCGACGGGGACGTCAACGCTGTGAGGAAGCTGCTGGATGAGGGGAGGAGCGTCAACGAACACACCGAGGAGGGAGAGAGTCTGCTCTGCCTAGCCTGCTCTGCTGGTTACTATGAACTTGCACAGGTATAGCGAACACACACACACACACACACACACTGACCTTTAGCCACTCACAGTATACTGCTAACATTGTTCTGCCTTTCTGAGTTTCCATCCAGTTCTGTAATCAAATGTAGTTGTATATCCAAATGTTGCAGAGCCAAACCTGATCCTTTGTGGTTGTTTGGATGTCTGTTTCTAAAACGCCCTGACGTGTGTCCTCCTGCAGGTCTTGCTGGCCATGCACGCTAACGTGGAAGATCGGGGCATCAAGGGTGACATCACGGCCCTCATGGCCTCCGCCAGTGGCGGCTACGTAGACATCGTCAAACTGCTGCTGGTACATGGGGCTGACGTCAACGCACAGTCCTCCACAGGTGAACACACACACACACACACGTCAAACACCATTAGGTGCTGTGACCGAGACCAGAAACCATCACATCTACTTCCAGTAAACACTGACAACTTTGTCCCCGTCAGGTAACACGGCATTGACGTACGCGTGTGCCGGCGGCTTCCTGGACGTGGTGAAGGTGCTGCTGAAGGAAGGCGCCAACATCGAGGACCACAACGAGAACGGCCACACGCCCCTGATGGAGGCGGCGAGCGCGGGTCACGTGGAGGTCGCCCGGGTGCTCCTGGAGTACGGGGCTGGTATCAACACGCACTCCAACGAGTTCAAGGAAAGTGCACTCACGCTGGCCTGCTACAAAGGTACGTCCTTAGACAATGAACCCTTTAGCCGTGCACTGGAGAGATCAGAGGTCTTTATCCAGAAATCAGTGACTCAAGTGATCCACTTATGTTGACAAACCAGTGTGTGAAACAGGAAATGTAATTGTAGGGATGAAGCACCCAGAGCATTTTTTTCCCTCTTCGTCACCACACACAGGGCACCTGGACATGGTGCGCTTCCTGTTAGAGGCAGGGGCTGACCAGGAGCACAAGACCGACGAGATGCACACAGCACTCATGGAGGCTTGTATGGTGAGACACACACAGACACACACAGACCACACTATTAAATTGAAGGTGCAGTATGACTGAGGTCTCCTGTTCCTCTGCCCCTCTTCAGGATGGGCATGTGGAGGTGGCGCGGTTGCTGTTGGACAGCGAGGCGCAGGTCAACATGCCCGCTGACTCTTTCGAGTCTCCGCTGACGCTGGCGGCCTGTGGGGGCCACGTAGAGCTTGCTGCCCTGCTGATGGAGAGGGGCGCCAACTTGGAGGAAGTCAACGATGAGGGATACACTCCCCTCATGGAAGCCGCACGAGAGGGCCACGAGGAGATGGTGGCGCTGCTTTTGGCACAAGGTATGGCCTTCTCTTGCTCTCTGGTTTGAATGAAACTAGTGTTCCCAGTAGATAGGTTTTCCCTACTATATTGAGCCTCTAGCTTTGTGTAAATACAAAAGTATTTAAAAAAAATTTAAATGTAAGGAAAGGCGAAGGGGGGATACCTGGTCAGTTGTCCAACTGAATGAAAGGGGGGATACCTGGTCAGTTGTCCAACTGAATGAAAGGGGGGATACCTGGTCAGTTGTCCAACTGAATGAAAGGGGGGATACCTGGTCAGTTGTCCAACTGAATGAAAGGGGGGATACCTGGTCAGTTGTCCAACTGAATGAAAGGGGGGGGGATACCTGGTCAGTTGTCCAACTGAATGAAAGGGGGGGGGGATACCTGGTCAGTTGTCCAACTGAATGAAAGGGGGGGGGATACCTGGTCAGTTGTCCAACTGAATGAAAGGGGGGGGGATACCTGGTCAGTTGTCCAACTGAATGAAAGGGGGGGGGGGAATACCTGGTCAGTTGTCCAACTGAATGAAAGGGGGGGAGGATACCTGGTCAGTTGTCCAACTGAATGAAAGGGGGGGGGATACCTGGTCAGTTGTCCAACTGAATGAAAGGGGAGGGGATACCTGGTCAGTTGTCCAACGGAAATGTGTCTTCCGCATTTAACCCAACCCCTCTGAATCAGAGGTGCGGGGAGGGGGGGGGGGGGTTGCCATAATCGCCATCTGATGTCGTTCGAAGCCCGGGGAACAGTGGGTTAAATGCCTTGCTCGGGCAGGACGACAGATTTTTACCTTGTCAGCTCTGGGATTCAATCTAGCAACCTTCTGGTTACTGGAGGGAGTGTAATGAAGTGACATGATGTTTTGAGGTCATAATCTAATTGGGTTGATGCCGAAGGGACAAGATGGCTTTTCCAGAACTAATTGTAATACATTTTCTGTGGTCAATATCCAGTGGTGGGAGTAGGTTAGTACTGTTTCTAAAAGTGTGTTCCCAGCTGAACCATCTTGAATCCTCCCTCTGTTGTCTGCAGGTGCCAACATCAACGCTCAGACGGAGGAGACCCAGGAGACAGCCCTGACGCTGGCCTGCTGCGGGGGCTTCCTGGAGGTGGCCGACTTCCTCATCAAGGCCGGGGCCGACATCGAGCTGGGCTGCTCCACGCCTCTCATGGAGGCTGCACAGGAGGGACACCTGGAGCTGGTCAAGTACCTGCTGGCCGCCGGTGAGCAGAACCACTCCCCTCTGGACAGCCTCTCTGTTTGTCTGTCTCAAAACAAACTCCACCATCTATTTGAGATGACCTCAACTAACCGGTCTGTAAATAGTCTCGCTATTGTTATTACTTCTGCTCTTTAATTACTTGTTACCTTTTTTATTTCTTATTCTTATCCATATATATTTTTTAAAACTGTATTGTTGGTTAGGGGCTCGTAAGTAAGCATTTCACTAAGGTCCACACCTGTTGTTTTTGGCGCATGTGACCATTTTTTTAAAATTAACAATTAAAATAAAATTGGATTTGATCATTTCATAAATTATTGAAATTGACTCTGTTATTCCCAAAAAAACCACATTTTATTTGAAGTTTGTAGTTGTTATACCCTCTGTGTGTAATTTGACACCTGTGCTCTTGTCCCCAGGAGCCAATGTCCACGCCACCACGGCGACGGGGGACACGGCGCTGACCTACGCCTGTGAGAACGGACACACAGACGTGGCTGACGTGCTGCTGCAGACTGAGGCTGACCTGGTGAGAACTCACCCTCTGGAAAAACACACTTCATGTCCGTGCACAGACCTTTTTTTTGTCTTTTTTTGTAGTTGAGTTGTTCACACGTTTGCGTAAGTGTGTGTGTGGGCTTCTCCAATGGCACCCTATTTGTTTTCTAGTTTTGACTGGCGCCCATAAGGCTCTGATCTAAAGTAGTTCACTATATAGGGAATAGGGTCCCTATAGGGCTCTGATCTAAAGTAGTGCACTATATAGGGAATAGGGTTCCATTTGTGACGCTGTCTCTGTGTTGTGTAGATGCTGGATACGTCGCTGCTTGAATAGGCTCTCTGTTTCTACTTGTACACGTTACACACTCCTGTCTCTGTTTGTCTTACAGGAGCATGAATCGGAGGGGGGCAGGACCCCTCTAATGAAAGCTGTTAGAGCGGGCCACCTCTGTACTGTACAGTTCCTAATCAGCAAAGGTGTGCTTCTGCTCCTTCACTGTGTAGCAACACCACACAAAACCACACAACAGACATCTGACACGTTGTAGCTTGAGCCGCGTTGCTCATCAGATAAAGCCTCATTGAAACAGAGTATTTAAACGTTATAGGGTTGCTGTTGTTTTCCATGTGGCCTCAGATTGACCCTGTTCTTGGTCTCTCTCCCTCCACCAGGAGCTAATGTGAACAGGGCGACGGCCAACAATGATCACACAGTAGTGTCTCTAGCCTGCGCCGGGGGCCACCTGGCCGTGGTGGAGCTGCTGCTGTCTCATGGGGCTGATCCTACTCACAGACTGAAGGTGAGATCACTTGTCCCAAGCTCCTGGGCACAACGGTCTCAGGAAGGACATCTGATATTAAGATTGTCACACTGCAAGCCTTATAATGGACCCCTGTGTAAACAAAACCTTTCTCTAATCCCTGTGTAAACAAAACCTTTCTCTAAGCCCTGTGTAAACAAAACCTTTCTCTAAGCCCTGTGTAAACAAAACCTTTCTCTAAGCCCTGTGTAAACAAAACCTTTCTCTAAGCCCTGTGTAAACAAAACCTTTCTCTAAGCCCTGTGTAAACAAAACCTTTCTCTAAGCCCTGTGTAAACAAAACCTTTCTCTAAGCCCTGTGTAAACAAAACCTTTCTCTAAGCCCTGTGTAAACAAAACCTTTCTCTAAGCCCTGTGTAAACAAAACCTTTCTCTAAGCCCTGTGTAAACAAAACCTTTCTCTAAGCCCTGTGTAAACAAAACCTTTCTCTAAGCCCTGTGTAAACAAAACCTTTCTCTAAGCCCTGTGTAAACAAAACCTTTCTCTAAGCCCTGTGTAAACAAAACCTTTCTCTAAGCCCTGTGTAAACAAAACCTTTCTCTAAGCCCTGTGTAAACAAAACCTTTCTCTAAGCCCTGTGCAAACAAAACCTTTCTCTAAGCCCTGTGCAAACAAAACCTTTCTCTAAGCCCTGTGTAAACACAACCTTTCTCTAAGCCCTGTGTAAACACAACCTTTCTCTAAGCCCTGTGTAAACACAACCTTTCTCTAAGCCCTGTGTAAACACAACCTTTCTCTAAGCCCTGTGTAAACACAACCTTTCTCTAAGCCATGAGTAAACACAACCTTTCTCTAACCCCTGTGTAAACACAACCTTTCTCTAAGCCCTGTGTAAACACAACCTTTCTCTAAGCCCTGTGTAAACACAACCTTTCTCTAAGCCCTGTGTAAACAAAACCTTTCTCTAAGCCCTGTGTAAACAAAACCTTTTTCTAAGCCCTGTGTAAACACAGAACTGTCTCCGTGTATTTGTTCCTTTTTTAATTCTTGATCAAATTCTCCCAAGATCCTGATACTAACGATGACGTGTGTTTTGTGTCAATCTCTCACCTAGGATGGCTCCACCATGCTGATCGAAGCTGCTAAGGGCGGTCACACCATCGTGGTGTCCTATCTCCTCGACTACCCCAACAACGTCCTGTCGGTCCCCGTGCCAGACTTGTCTCAGCTCACACCCCCATCCCATGACACTTCTCCGGTAGGGACTTCTACAAACATGTTTGTTTATTGTTGATACCAGTTACAATTTTTATATGTTGATTCCAAGTATTGATACTAAATATACTTTTCTAATATCCTACCCTAACCCAAACAGGCTCCACGAGTTCCATTCCAAGCCCTGGCCATGGTGGTGCCTCCTCAAGAGCCAGACAGAGTGCCCTCCAACATCACACCGCCTCCACCCGTCATCACAAAAGGTCCGATCATACAACGTGTGTTAACAGCAAATACATTTTCCAACATTGCCAAGAAGAAAGACCACTAGACCACCATTTGACTGCACAAGGAATCAAAGTGTTACAATATTGCAGTAGTCATTGAATGTATGGTACAACCTCGTAGCTAACTGGTTGTGTTGTCCTGTGTGGCTATCTCAGGCGGATCCAAGCAGAGGCTGAGCCCCCTACAGGGCAGCCCTGTTGCCGCAGGCGGTCCGGACGCGGACCTGCTGCCTCCTTTCCACCCGTACCAGCCCCTAGAGTGCATCGTGGAAGAGACTGAGGGCAAGCTGAACGAGCTGGGCCAGAGGATCTCCGCTATAGAGAAGGCCCAGCTGCAGTCCTTGGAGCTCATCCAAGGAGAGCCTCTCACCAAAGACAAGATTGAGGAGCTGAAGAAGAGCCGCGAGGAGCAGGTGCAGAAGAAGAAGAAGATCCTCAAGGAGCTGCAGAAGGTGGAGCGCCAGCTGCAGTTGAAGACACAGCAGCAGTTCACCAAAGAGTACATGGAGGCCAAAGGCCTGAAGGACGACCCGGGGCAGCTTGGCCAGGCGGCAGGGGTGGAGCAGCCCGGCACCCCCCTGCCCTTGCAGGCTGCAGAGCCGGGCTCCGACACCGAGGGGGACGGGGAGGGCATCCACCACCACCATGATGGACAGCCCCACCCCGCCGCCGAGGAACAGGAGGAAGAGGATGATGAGGAGGAGGACTACGCCAAGCTACCTCAGGTGGACACCATCCTGTATAGACAGGCCCAGGAACCCCCGCCACCTGCTCCTCCTCACACCCAGGCCCTGCAGTGTCCCGCTCCTCCTCACACCCAGGCCCTGCAGTGTCCCGCTCCTCCTCACACCCAGGCCCTGCAGTGTCCCGCTCCTCCTCACACCCAGGCCCTGCAGTGTCCCGCTCCTCCTCACACCCAGGCCCTGCAGTGTCCCGCTCCTCCTCACACCCAGGCCCTGCAGTGTCCCGCTCCTCCTCACACCCAGGCCCTGCAGTGTCCCGCTCCACCCCTCCTGCAGGCCCGTTTCTTACCCTCCCATCTCCTGGCCACCCAGCAGTCCACAGACTTCAGTACGGCGGAGTACCCCGTCAGCTCCAGCCCCGATCTGGAGAGGGTGATGGTGAACCAGCAGCAGATGTTGTGGCAGCAGTTGACAGACCTGGGACCGGGCCTTCTCACCCAGGCCCCTGAAGGACTCATGGTGGCCACCCCAGCACAGACCCTCACAGATACTTTGGACGACATCATGGCAGGTGTGTTCATTGACACGGTCCTTTCTTTGCTTTGTGCTCTGTCCAGGTCTCTTTTTGACATTTTTAACTTGACTAAAATCAGAAAATAAAACCTCTAACCATTTAAGGGACCGCTTGATCACTCATCCTTTTCATTAGCACTGAACTTGGTTTGAGTACATTTTCAACAGACTTTTTCCAAATGGTTTTAATCCATCTTGAATTCGAATGGGATGTAGTTATATTTTGAAGGTGGACTAACAACTCTCCTTCCCTCTCGCCCCTGTGACAGCAGCAGTGAGCAGCAGAGGCCCCATGTTGAGCACGACGGCCTCGCCCCCAGCACAGACGCCCATCCATTCAGTGTCCCCACACTCTATGCTCCCCCTCTACCCCTCCGTAGATATCGACGCACACGTACGTCACACCACATGTCTAACAATAACACGCTAGTTTAGCTAATAATAGTCAGACTGGTTGCTTCTGGTCAGGAAAATAACACCTGCCTGTATCTCTTGTCAGACGGAGAGTAATCACGACACCGCTCTGACGCTGGCCTGTGCCGGCGGTCACGAGGAGCTGGTGTCGGTGCTCGTCGCCCGCGGGGCTAACATCGAGCATCGGGATAAGAAAGGTACACAACTCCCATACTTTCTCTATAAAAAATATAAAAAAATGTTTTGTAGCAATACAAAAATAAACATGTTGGGATCAATTATCAGGGAACTTGATAATTTGTGTTTAGAAGTGGGAGTCCGTCTGTATGGTTGGAAACTGATTGGATGACTAGATTTAACAAATGGGCATTTGACGGTTTTCCCTTTTTTCACTGTTTGAGTCCTGGCAGGATTTATTTTCTAAGTACTTAAATTAAAAATATTATTTGAACACAAGGCATGTACTCAAAATACATATGTGCACATTGATCTATAGGCCTATGCCAACAGTGCGTGACAAATTCCAATTTATCCTAACCATTACAGAGAACACATCCATAATGACAAAGCAAAAACGGATATCACATTTCCATAAGTATTCAGACCCTTTACTCAGTACTTTGCTGAAGCACCGTTGGCAGCGATTACAGCCTCGAGTCTTCTTTGGTATGACGCTACAAGCTTGGTACACCTGTATTGGGGGAGTTTCTCCCATTCTTCTCTGTAGATCCTCTCAAGCTCTGTCAGGTTGGCTGGGGAGTGTCGCTGCACAGCTATTTTCAGGTCTCCCCAGGGGATGTTAGATCGGATTCAAGTCCGGGCTCTGGCAGGGCCACTCAAGGACTTTCAGAGACTTGTCCCGAAGCCACTCCTGCATTGTCTTTCAGAGACTTGTCCCGAAGCTGTGTGCTTAGGGTCATTGTCCTGTTGGAAGGTGAACCTTCGCCCCAGTCAGGTGTCCTGAGTGCTCTGGAGCAGGTCTTCATCAAGGATCTCTCAGTACTTTGCTTCGTTCATCTTTCCCTTGATCCTGACTAGTCTCCCAGTCCCTGCCCGCTGAGAAACATCCACACAGCATGATGCTGCCACCACTATGCTTCACCGTAGGGATGGTGCCAGGTTTCTTCCAGATATGACTCTTGGCATTCAGGCCAAAGTGTTGAATCTTGGTTTCATCAGACCAGAGAATCTTGTTTCTCGTGGTCTGAGAGTCCTTTAGGTGCCTTTTGGCAAACTCCAAGTGGGCTGTCATGTGCCTTCTACTGAGGAGTGGCTGCAGTTTGGCCACTCTACCATTACGGCCTGATTGGTGGAGTGCTGCAGAGATGATTGTCCTTCTGGAAGGTTCTACCATCTCCACAGAGGAACTCTGGAGTTCTGTCATCGGGTGATTGTGGAGGCCTGGTCATCTGATGCAGCACTCAATCACTCAAATTCTTGGTAAAATAGCCCTTACATAGCCTGGAGGTGTTTTGGGTCATTGTCCTGTTGAAAAATAAATGATAGTCCCACTAAGCTCAAACCAGATGGGATGGAGTATCGCTGCAGAATGCTGTGGTAGCCATGCTGGCTAAGTGTGCCTTGAATTCTAAATAAATGAGACCGTGTCACCAGCAAAGCACCCCCACACCATAACACCACCACCTCCGCTATTTACATAGAGAAATACACATGCGGAGATCATCCGTTCACCCACACCGCGTCTCACAAAGACACGGCGGTTGGAACTAAAAATCTCTAATTTGGACTCCAGACCAAAGGTCAGATTTCTACTGGTCTAATGTCCATTGTTTGTGTTTCTTGGCCCAAGCAAGTCTCTTCTTCTTATTGGTGTCCTTCAGTAGTGGTTTCTTTGCAGCAGTTTGACCATGATTTTTAACGCAGTTTCCTCTGAACAGTTGATGTTGATGTCTGTTACTTGAACTCGATGAAGCATTTATTTGGACTGCAGTCTGGGGCTGGTAACTCTAATGAACTTATCCTCTGCAGCAGAGGTAACTCTGGGTCTTCCTTTCCTGTGGCGGTCCTCATGAGAGCCAGTTTCATCGTAGCGCTTGATGGTTTTTGCGACTGCACTTAGACATTTTCCAGATTGACTGACCTTCATGTCTTAAAGTAATGATGGACTGTCGTTTCTCTTCGCTTATTTGAGCTGTTATTGCCATAATACGGACTTGGTCTTTTACCAAATACCTCATGAAGCTGGTTGAGAGAATGCCAAGAGTGTGCAAAGCTGTCATAAAGGCAAAGGGTGGCTACTTTGAAGAATTTAAAATATATTTTGATTTAACCCTTTTTTGGTTACTACATGATTCCATATGTGTTATTTCATAGTTTGGTATCTTCACTATTATCCTACAACTAGTAAAAATAAAGAAAAACCCTGCAATGAGTAGGTGTGTCCAATTGACTGGTACTGTATATATTTAGTCAATATAAAAGCAAGTGTAATATAAGATAATTGTTTTGAAACCGTAATGTCATTATATTATATTGTTGTACACAGTCTTCAAGAACCTCTGCATTGGCACTTGCATTTGAGGCCTTTTGGCTCTGCGAATGGCATAGCCTTGCTTTGTTAATTTATCAGACAAGACGCTCATATTTCCCCGAGTCCTTATCACAGTCAAGACACGCATTTTATAATAAATAATTTTTTTATATATTATTTTTTTTATATAACAGAATAAAAATAATTTTTTCCAAATGAAAAAGGTGGCACTGCAAAAGCGATCCGTATCTCACGTCTGAAACAGTTGTCAGTGATAATTTGAAACGGGGGCTCAAACACAATTTGTGTTTTCGATATACACTGCTCAAAAAAATAAAGGGAACACTTAAACAACACAATGTAACTCCAAGTCAATCACACTTCTGTGAAGTATTTAATAAAAATATATTTCATTCATTCAGATCTAGGATGTGTTTATTTTAGTGTTCCCTTTAATTTTTTTGAGCAGTGTACATCCGTTCTATTTAGTTTTATGCCTGTTCTTTAATGTTGTGAATGGATAAACAGTCCCGTGGTGATGAAATACGGCCACATCTGTTTGGTGAGTAGGTTGAATAATTCTGCTAAAAAATACTTTTTTTTGTGTGTGTTTATCAAACTAATGTTTTTGCCTATTTTCAGTGTGGAACCTGTCTATATTAACGGGGGTTATAGCCTTGGCCAGATCTTTTATTTACACTGATGCTTCGTTTTCAGATTTGTAAATGACCCAAATTACTTTTAAGAAGCTTTTAATAGTTTAAAAAATATATATACAAAAGTTGGGCCTTTTTCCTTTGCAATGATGATAAAAACTATCCCAATTTTTTTGGGGGGGTGGGGTTGAACCTCGACTCACGTTCGTTGAACACGTCCACTTCTTTAGTACTTTTTTAGCAACATTTACTTTTAAGAAAGGGGTTTTATTGGGGTGTTGCTTTTTACATTTTTTTTTATACAGTTCTTCTGAAGAATAATTGCATGTAGATAATGTCATGCTAACCAATTCTAAACGGCACAGTAGAAAATAGATGGGCAGCAATGATTCCAAAACTGCAGCTGTTTTTTTGGTACACAGAGTTTCCTACCTCAGGATTAAACTGTCATCTTTTGGCAAGAAATGTAGCAGTTCGATACGTTTTTCTAGGTGTTTATTTCTGTCGGACTAAACGGGAGCTTGTGAGCGCTCAGCACCTGGCGCGTAGGAAGAGGTCGGAACGCAATTGGGTGAATGAGACATGGAGAGGAAAGGGAATTTGGAAGAACTTGGATGCCTGGCTTGGTTTCTTTTGTTGTGCCACGCAAACGCACATGTACACATGGAGTCGAAGCAAATTCATTTTAAAGACAAAATATATATATAATTTGGACCATTTTACTTGCCCCCCAGAAAGCACATTTCACCAAATGGTGTAACAGTATTTGTATTTTTTTAATTTTTTTAAATCTCTGGTTAAAGATTGACCTTTGTCAGTTCGAGCAGTCGAGTATTCATGCCCATCCTTAGTATGTTGGAGAGTAAATCTAAATGTCTCTAACCATCTGTCCCCAGGTTTCACTCCTCTGATCCTGGCTGCTACAGCGGGTCATGTTGGCGTGGTGGAGATCCTGCTGGATAAAGGAGGGGACATCGAAGCCCAGTCTGAGAGAACCAAAGACACTCCTCTCTCCCTGGCATGCTCTGGAGGAAGACAGGAGGTGCTTCTCTGTTTGTTATATTTTGTGTGAACAACAGGACGAGGCAGTGCCGTAAAGCGAGACATTTTAGCGTAGCCACTTTCCCACAGCACTCTTACCGCAGCTAACCCCAGAAGTTCCAACACTAGCATTCATGCAATTGCAAACACATTCGCAGGGAAACAGCTCTAATTTATTGCATCGAACATACTATATGCTACATTAAGGCTACATCGACCCAAAATACCATGTAGGCCTAAGACATAAGTCTAATGTCCAGAATTTAATCAATATAAAATTTAAATTAGATTTAGCTACAATATCTTACATTGGAAGAAGATGGAGCCCCAGGAACCACCACATGTGGATCTCTGTTTATATTTTTTAAATATTTCTAACAGGATCTCTGTTTATATTTTTTAAATATTTCTAACAGCGTCTCTCCCTTTTTCTGGATTTACTATATTATTTCACACCTTTTTATCTCTTTTGTCTACAAAACATCTGAGCGGCATGTGATTGAATAAGTCATTGGAAACATGCCCTCCGTTCGTTACCTTCCTTGTAGACAGAATAAAACGGTTTTTGGGGGGCCGGATTACTATTAATGTAATCCGTAAACCAACTAATACATTAAACGTGCTCATTTTCAATAGCCTATAGAAGAAACAAGGAAACTGAAAAAAAAGTTTTTTCAATCTGGTAATAATGATTTTACTTTAAATTTGCTCTAGAATCTAATTATTATTATAATAAAGCTTGGTGTAATTATTATTATAATAAAGCTTGGTGTAATTATTATTATAATAAAGCTTGGCGTAGGATATTTCCTTCAAGTAGACTAAAACAGCTTATGTTGGATATGAATTGGCTTGAGCAAGATGCTGTGCAGATTTAATTCATTTTCAGCAGTTTGAGTTTAAAAATATATATATTCTTAGAGATTCTACACAGCGGTTTGTTCTAGCCAATCCTCTCAATCTCTTCATCCATTGGTTGGGCTACTGGTCATTTCCACCAATAGGCTATGGTAGCCTATAAAGAGGCTACTAGGTGTATTTTTTTAATTTTATTTTAGATAAAAGGAGACGTTAAATGTGACTAACAGGTAGGAAAGTGTGGAGATGACTGTGTGCTGATTGACCAGTAGGATAGGTGTGACTGAACATCTTCTCAACTGGCCTACCTGGTTAAATAAAGGTAAATTAAGGTGTGAATGTTCTGAAAGCTTAATTTGAATCAATCATATGAATACAATAAGATTCAATTCAGTTCAAATAAACTGTATAACTGATCACATTTGTGAAAGTATTCTACCCATATCTTCTGTTTTGTGTTATTTACGTTTCTGGTGTTTGCACCCCAGGAAGAGTAGCTGTTTCCTTTGCAGGAACTAATGGGAATCCTTAATAAACCACAGGAAGAGTAGCTGCTGCCATGGCAGGAACTAACGGGGATCCATAATAAACCCCAGGAAGAGTAGCTGCTGCCTTGGCAGGAACTAATTGGGATCCCTAGTCAAATACAAATATGAACACATATTTTAGGCCGTAGCCTGAAAAACAGCCAGACATGATTTTATGAAAAGCAGTGAACATACACATTGTTTCACCTTCTTGAATAACAGACTCAAGAACACGCTTGCATCACAGCTGTTTCTGCCCAGGGAAACTCAACGTATTGTAGCCTACAGTGCGTTAAGGGTGAGTACGCAGCGTAGAGTAGCTGCTGCTGCATAGAAACAGCTAATGGTGACCCTAATAAAACAACGAAATAACCTGTAGTGAAACAAGAGGCAGAACGACAACCTGACAGACACAAACTCACTGTCCGAACCAGCTTAACACGGCATACATTTAGATAAACAATAGAAGTGTTCTGTGGATTGACTAACCTGTGGTCCATTCATTCCAGGTGGTGGAGCTGTTGCTGCTGCGCGGGGTCAACAAGGAGCACCGTAACGTTTCAGACTACACTCCGCTCAGCCTGGCCGCCTCGGGGGGCTTCGTCAACATCATCAAGATCCTCCTCAACGCTGGAGCTGAAATCAACTCCAGGTATCCACAACCAGCCCTCCTTGCCACAGTTTGTGCAGGCTGTGCCTCTGTCCCAATCTTAACAGTTTGTATAATCACCCACTCGCCCTGTCTGTTCCCCTCGCCCTGTCTGTTTTCCTCAGGACTGGGAGTAAGTTGGGTATCTCTCCTCTGATGCTGGCTGCCATGAACGGTCACGTCCCAGCGGTCAAGCTGCTGCTGGACATGGGCTCAGACATCAACGCTCAGATCGAGACTAACCGCAACACGGCGCTGACCCTGGCCTGCTTCCAGGGACGGGCGGAGGTGGTCAGTCTGCTGCTGGACCGCAAGGCCAACGTGGAGCACCGCGCCAAGGTGGTAGCAGCTGCAGCAGGCTGGAGCCCGACATGTCATGTTGTCTGGTCTTGTGTCAAAGACATTAGAAATTATGTTCTGGTGTTGGTCTGTGTGGTGCAGTCTCACTGACCCATTATGCGTTCTCTCTCAGACTGGGCTGACCCCCCTCATGGAGGCGGCATCGGGTGGCTATGCTGAGGTAGGGCGGGTGCTGCTGGATAAGAGCGCTGACGTCAACGCCCCACCCGTCCCCTCCTCCCGAGACACAGCGCTCACCATCGCTGCAGACAAGGGCCACTACAAGTTCTGTGAGCTCCTAATCAACCGGTAATACATCTTTTAATGTATAAGTATGACCGTGAGAAGATCCTCTCAGTCAGAATATCATTCCTCTCCAGTCTCTCTTCCTCCCTTTACTCAGCCTGTTGTCCTTCTCACAGAGGTGCTCACATTGACGTGCGCAATAAGAAGGGAAACACTCCCTTGTGGCTGGCGGCCAACGGCGGCCATTTTGACGTGGTGCAGCTGCTGGTGCAGGCTGGGACCGATGTCGACGCAGCAGACAACCGCAAGATCACACCACTCATGGCTGCCTTCCGCAAGGTGGTGTGCACACACACACACACACACACACGTATGAAATAGCGGAGGCTGCTGAGGGAGGACGGCTCAAAATAATGTCTGGAACGGAGCGAATGGAATGAAATCAAACACCTGTGTTTGTTGTATTTGATACCGTTCCACTTAATCCACTCCAACCTTTACAACAAGCCCATCCTCCCCAATTAAGGTGCCACCAACCTCCTGTGGTATGAAACTAAACTGTGAATAAACACTAGTGTCACTTGCTCCTTTAAGTAAAATTGGTTCTGATACTGATACACAGTTGAATATCTCATATATGACCTGTGCTCCCCGTTCATTTCCTGTTCTTAGCTAATGACCCCGGTGGTGCGTAAAATGGCAGTGTATGTATAATAATCCCAAGAGGCTGACCTCTGAACTCTGTCTCACAGGGCCATGTGAAGGTGATTCAGTACCTGGTCAAGGAGGTCAACCAGTTCCCCTCGGACATCGAGTGCATGAGATACATTGCCACCATCACGGACAAGGTAAGCCGAAACAGACAAGACCAACAACACATTCATTGTGTCTCCCGTGTGGTGCAGCGGTCTAAGGCAGTGCTAGCTGTGTTACTACAGATCCTGGTTCGATACTAGGCTGCGTCGTGACCGGGAGACACAAGGCAGGGGTACAGTGTTTCCTCCGACACATTGGTGCGGCTGGCTTCCGGGTTAAGTGGGCATTGTGTCAAGAAGCAGTGCGGCTTGGCTGGGCTGTGTTTCGGAGGACTCACGGCTCTCGACCTTCGCCTCTCCTGAGTCCATACGGGAGTTGCAGCGATGGGACAAGACTGTAACTACCAATTGGATATGACAAAATTGAGGAGAAAAGGGGGGGTACATTTTTAGAAGATGACAAAAGGGTAAACTTTTTATTTTTCTGAAAGGAAGTGCGGTTCCAACAGTACATTATTGTCTCGTACTCCTCCTAGGACCTGCTGAAGAAATGTCACCAGTGCATGGAGACCATTGTCAAAGCCAAAGACCAGCAGGCAGCAGAGGCCAACAAGAACGCCAGCATTCTGCTGAAGGAGCTGGACTTGGAGAAGGTAAATTACTTTTCCACCCAACACAACCTTCTGCTCCTCATGGATTTGTATGGATTTTACAGCTCTCTGTAGATGTTGTGTGCACTATGGAACCCTGTTCCCGTAGGGTTCTAGGCTAAAATGTAGTGCACTATGGAACCCTGTTCCCGTAGGGTTCTAGGCTAAAATGTAGTGCACTATGGAACCCTGTTCCCGTAGGGTTCTAGGCTAAAAGGTAGTGCACTATGGAACCCTGTTCCCGTAGGGTTCTAGGCTAAAAGGTAGTGCACTATGGAACCCTGTTCCCGTAGGGTTCTAGGCTAAAAGGTAGTGCACTATGGAACCCTGTTCCCGTAGGGTTCTAGGCTAAAAGGCAGTGCACTATGGAACCCTGTTCCCGTAGGCTTCTAGGCTAAAAGGCAGTGCACTATGGAACCCTGTTCCCGTAGGCTTCTAGGCTAAAAGGCAGTGCACTATGGAACCCTGTTCCCGTAGGCTTCTAGGCTAAAAGGCAGTGCACTATGGAACCCTGTTCCCGTAGGATTCTAGGCTAAAAGGCAGTGCACTATGGAACCCTGTTCCCGTAGGCTTCTATGGTTCCATTTGGGATGCATTCTCTGGCTTGTAATCATCCAGTTTTTTTTTCTTGGGGTGTACAGTCCAGGGAAGAGAGTAAGAAGCAGGCCCTGGCCGCTAAGCGTGAGAAGCGTAAGGAGAAACGCAAGAAGAAGAAGGAAGATCAGAAGAGGAAGCTGGAGGGGGAGGAAGAAGAGGAGGAGGAGGAGGAGGAAGAGGAGGCCAAAGTAAAAGAGGAGTTAGAGGACCAAGACTCCTCTGAAGGTAACCACCTTTTTACTAGCTGCACCTGAACGGCCTCTATTAGACTAACCCAGCACCCGAACGGCCTCTATTAGACTAACCCAGCACCCGAACGGCCTCTATTAGACTAACCCAGCACCCGAACGGCCTCTTATAGCCTAACGCGGCAGCACCTGAACGGCCGCTTGTGGCCTGGCGCGGCCTCCGGCGGCCAAGCTGGGCTCCTGAAATCAGCATGGTTTTTGTCTTGAAGATGACCGTCTCTGTCTGTGTGAATTAAAGGATATTCAAGTCAGTTTAATTAAAATAGTTTAGAACATAAAATAATCTGTCAAATTAACTGAAAGTATGACGTGCTCATATTAATTTGGGAGCGGCAGCCTAGTGGTTAGAACGTTGGACTAGTAACCGAAAGGTTGCAAGTTCGAATCCCCGAGCTGACAAGGTACAAATCTGTCATTCTGCCCCTAAACAGGCAGTTAACCCACTGTTCCTAGGCCATCATTGAAAATAAGAATTTGTTCTTAACTGACTTGCCTAGTAAAATTAAAAATTTAAATTTCAACTGAGACGAAGCCACTCGACATCTTTCTAATGTGCTTTTGGTAGTTTCAGTGGCCCAATGGTAAAATAAGGGTGAATAACCTTCTGTATTTCACGCTCTGTTTAGACGGTGATGTCCCCATTGACCCGCCCAGCGCTACCACCACCACTACCATCGGCATCTCTGCCACCTCTGCCACCTTCACCAACGCCTTCGCCAAGAAACGAGTCAATGTGGCGACCACGTCCAGCACCAACCGCAAGAACAAGAAGAACAAGACCATGGAGCCCATCATCCTGCAGGACCCCCAGGTGGTGCTGGCTCAGCAGAAGACTGACAAAAACAAGATCCACGGGGAGCCCAGGGGCGGTGGGGTGCCGGGTGGCAGCGACTCAGACAACCTGGACAGCACCGACTGCAACAGTGAGAGCAGCAGCAGCGGAGGCAAGAGCCAGGAGCTCAACTACCTACCGGACATGCCCTCTTCATCTTCCTCATCCTCGTCTGCATCGTCTGCTCCCTCGGGGGTGAGCCAACAGCCCCAGCCGGTCCCTGAGAAGAGGCACAGCTCCCGAGACCACAAGGTCACAGTGTGCATCTCCAAACCACACCAGAAGTAAGAGACCAGGTCTTAATGCTAAAAAGCAGTGTCCAAACTGGGAATTATTATCTTACGTCTAAACTTGTGAATTGTCTACAGTACACCACAGGGCTCTCTGTTTCTTTTCTTCTTCTCAGACTCCATGACTGCATCAACGTCCTGGCACCCAGCTCCCTTCCCCCCTCCTTCAAAACCATTTCAGTGCCGGTCACCTCGCCCAACAGCAAGATGAACCTCACCAGCCCCAAGAGGGGCCAGAAGAGGGAAGACGGCTGGAAAGAGGTGGTACGGAGGTGGGTTGGCCTCAACTCAAACGATGGCTACTGTAGTTACGGTCACTGTGACCTTTACCCATAGAGTGCAGTGAGGGTACAGCATCTCCCTTCCTCTTGTTCGGAATTTATAACTGTCACTTCTTGTTAACTAACAATCAACTGCACCTGGTATCTACTACATAGTTGTTAAGTACAGCCGTTTGACCCAGATATTAATGGAATGGCTTGTTTGTCTTCTGTCAGATCAAAGAAGTTATTGGTGCCTGCCTCTGTCGTGTCTCGGATCATGGGCAGAGGTGGCTGTAACATCACTGCCATTCAGGACGTGACCGGTGCTCACATCGACGTGGACAAACAGAAGGACAAGAATGGAGAAAGGATGATCACCATCAGGTAAGGTCGGCCCACTGATCACCACCAGGTAAGGCCGGCCCACTGATCACCACCAGGTAAGGCCGGCCCACTGATCACCACCAGGTAAGGCCGGCCCACTGATCACCACCAGGTAAGGCCGGCCCACTGATCACCACCAGGTAAGGCCGGCCCACTGATCACCACCAGGTAAGGCCGGCCCACTGATCACCACCAGGTAAGGCCGGCCCACTGATCACCACCAGGTAAGGCCGGCCCACTGATCACCACCAGGTAAGGCCGGCCCACTGATCACCACCAGGTAAGGCCGGCCCACTGATCACCACCAGGTCAGACACTCACCTGCTTCTCTCCCTTTGGTCTTCAGAGGAGGTACAGAGTCAACTCGGCACGCTGTACAACTGATCAACGCCCTGATCCAGGACCCAGCCAAGGAGCTGGAGGACCTAATCCCCAGAAACCACATCCGCACTCCTGGTACCAGCACCAAGATGGGCTCCACCTACACCACCTCCACAGGGGCCACCAACACTATGGCGGCCGGCTCAAAGGGCCTGGCATCGGTGTTTCCGTCGTCCGCTGTGTCCTTCCAGACCCCCTCGGTCTCTCAGCAGGGAGGGAAGATGGGAAAGAACCTGTCCGCCGGGGTGAGGCCCCCCTTTGTTTCACTGCCCCTGGCGTATGCCAACCCACACCTGGCCCTGCTGGCTGCCCAGACCATGCACCACATCCGACACCCACGTCTTCCCATGGCACAGTTCGGTGGCACCTTTTCTCCATCGCCTAACACCTGGGGCCCGTTCCCGGTGCGGCCCGTCAACCCCGGCAGCACTCACAGCTCTCCCAAGCACAACGGGAGCACTGCCCCCCGGCCCTCGCCTGTCTCCGCCGCCCATCCGGAGTACACAGCTCCTGCCTCTACAGCAGCCACTGTCTCGCCCACCAGCACTGCCCCCTCCGGCAACCCAACGCCCTCTTCTGCCAGGAAGCAGCTCTTCTCTGGCGAACCAAAGACGACCAGCATGACAGCAGTCACTTCCACAGTGAGCAACGTTCCCGCCACGCAGCTGGCCCCTGCATCCTCCACCATGTCCTCTACTCCGTCCTCCCCTTCCGTGCCCATCGCCACGTCTGCACAGCAGCTGCCCGTCTCCAAGCCGGAGCCTGCTGGTGGCACCACGCCTGGTAAAGAGAAGTCCTCTCCAGATGCAGCACCTGTCCAAGGTGGAGCGTCGGAAGGTTCCAGCTCCAACGGCCCCATGTACTTCACAGGTCCTCCCACGGCTCCACCATCACTGCCCTCCCAGCAGCCGGACAGCCGACAGAAGCAGCTTCCCCTCCCCTTCTCCCCCAGCACAGAGCCCAGCCCCCAGGCCGCCCAGCCTCCCTGCTCCCACCTGCCCTCCTCTCACGCTGCACCAGCAGGGGGCAGCACCGTACCTCACTACGCACAGCCTTCTCCCTCATGCGTGCAGCCCTCGGCCCAGGTCTACCCCATGACAGCTGGGACATCTCCGCAGGAGCACCATTCTGTGTTTGTATCCTCTGGAGCATCCCAGGAGCAACACCAGAAACAACCGCAGCAGTATACCAACCAGGGCATGGCAGCCCCTTCCATGGGCATGATGAACGGCTCCCAGATGCACAGCCACGGGGGCAAGACCCAGCAGCTGCCCCCCAACTACGGCCCCAACGCCCTCTTCAACCATTTCAGCAGCATGTTTGACAGCAATCAGGTGGGCAACAATCAGGTGTGGGGAGCATGTCACCTGCCTGCTCGGACCCCTCCGGAGCAGCCCTACATGGGAGGCATGGGACAGATGGAGAAGGTGATGCCAGCTCCTGACGGCTCCAAGGCTCCAGGGTACCGCTGCAACTCCCAGAGGATTGTCACCAGTCCCATCGGTAAGCAACAAGGACCATAGACTCCACTACACACACACACACTCAGCAGGAAATAACACCATGTTGTAACCCAAGAAAATAATTTTGTTCCAGAGAAACAAATTCTACTGATTCCACAAAGCAGCACTAATCATGTTTGTATTGATGTACTTGTTCAGTTTAGTGGTTTGTGCCTAAATATTTTAACCAGGTCAGTTGACCTCTTTTGTTTCAGGCATGCACCACATGGACCCGTCAGGAAACTCCATCTCTTCGTCTGCTGCTCTGACCAGCTTCGCCACCAGTATCTCTGGCAGTGCAGTGTACCTGCAGGGTCCGTCCCCGGTGGGAACCCCCTCCTTTAGCCGCCAGCATTTCTCCCCTCACCCCTGGAGCGCCTCCACCTCCAGTAAGAACACGACGGGGCATGGGACGGGCATGGGATGGGACGGGGCACGACACGGGATGGGGCACGGGATGAGGGATGGGGCACGGGATGGGATGGGGCATGACACGGGATGGGGCACGGGATGAGGGATGGGGCACGGGATGGGATGGGGCATGACACGGGATGGGGCACGGGATGGGACGGTGCGGGATGGGACGGGGCGCGACACGGGGGACGGGACAGGGCAGTTCATTCATAGATCTAAAGTGTTTTTCACCCCCCCCCCTCCACCACCCCTTTTTTTTTGCAAACAAAGTAGCTTCAATGTCAACTTTTTGGTAAAAGAAAGAAATTAAATTAAGCCAAATCAAAGGACTTCATGTGATTTTATCTTCTTTGATAAATCCAACATTTGGAAAGTAAACAATCCTTTGCCCCCCCTCAGGTGAGTCCCCGGTGTCCTCCGTGTCGTCCCCGGTGTCCTCCGTGTCGTCCCCTCTTTGTGCGTCCACGGTGACCACGGCTCTGATTCAGGCTAAGCCCAGCAGCAACAGCCAGCAGGACCGCAAGGTGCCCCCACCCATTGGCACTGAGCGCCTGGCACGCATCCGCCAGACGGGCTCCGTGAACCACGCCATGCTCACCGCCAGCTACACGCCGCCTGTGGGACAGGGAGGAATCTGGTCCTTCGGCGTGGGCAGTGCGTCTGGTGAGTGTTTTGGAGAGAGGTGGATCGGGTTAGTGTACAGTTGTAGAGGAATTGGATAGTTTGTAGAACTGATCATCTTTAATCGTCAGTGGTTTAAGATGTTTATCATAATGCTTTGAAATATATTGTAAATGTTTTTTTTAACATAATGATTAACTCTCACACGATCCAAAATCTCAGTCCTCCCCTGCTCTTACCCTCCACCTTTAGAGGCGATGTCAGGCTGGTCTCAGCCCCTGATGGGTGGTCACGTGATACAGCAGCCGTCTGGCTTCTCCCAGCACCAAGCCATGGAGAGGGACGACACCGGCATCGTGAACCCCTCCAACACCTTCCATCAAACCATGCCCACCAACTTCATGGACTTCCCAAAGGTAGTGGACAGACACGGCTAAATAGTTGATGCAAAGATTTTGTGGTTGGAATGATCCAATGAGAACTATCACAAAAACATATTTTTATATATATATATATATATATGTGTGTGTGTATATCTATATATGTATGTATGTATGTATGTATGTATATATGTGTGTGTGTGTGTGTGTGTGTGTAGATATAGATATAGATATAGATAGATAGATAGATAGAGATATAGATAGATAGAGATATAGATAGATAGAGATATAGATAGATAGAGATATAGATAGATAGAGATATAGATAGATAGATAGATAGAGAGAGAGAGAGAGAGAGAGAGAGATATAGAGAGAGAGAGAGAGAGAGAGAGAGAGAGAGAGATAGATAGATAGATAGATAGATAGATAGATAGATAGATAGATAGATAGATAGATAGATAGATAGATAGATAGATAGATAGATAGATAGATATATATATATATATATATATATATATATAGATAGAGAGATAGATAGATAGATGTATATGTACATATATGTGTGTGTATATATGTGTGTGTATATGTGTGTATATATATGTATGTATATATATATATATATATATGAAGATATATATGTGTGTATATAGATATAGATGTGTATATATAGATATGTGTGTGTGTGTGTGTGTGTGTGTATATATGAAGATATATTTATATAAAGATATATTTTTACCAGTTTTATTTATTTTGTCCTTTCTAGGGTTTGCCAATGTCAATGTATGGCGGGACGATCATTCCTCCCCACCCTCCTATGGGAGAGGCCCCTGGGGGCCCCATGTACAACGGGCTCCATAGTGCTGACCCTGCCTGGAATCCCATCATGAATGTGGTCTCCAACTCTGCAGAGACTGCAGAAACCCAGCAGGTAAACACTCCCATCAAAATCACTCACTTATTTTCACCATTACTCAGTCTTCCTCTGTTGTGGTTTTGTAACTCAGTGATGAAAATGTGTCGTTTCAGGTCTGGCCTGGGACTTGGGCCCCGCATGTTGGGAATGTGCACCTGAATCACGTCAACTGAACACATCTAGCGATTTTGAAGCGTAGGACCATTAACAAGACTCATACACGTTTAAGAGAACCAGATAATTACATAATATACAAAGATATTAACCTAGGGAGTGTCCAGAAACGGAGAAATTGGATGTTCGGACACCGTTTTGATGTGCCTAACTAAAAAGATGACTCCAGTGTGGGCTTGCAACTTGTTTATCACTGTCTATGAACAAACCGATTGCCTGTTAAACAGGATCCATTCTTTGCTTAGTATAGCCATTATTTTGACTTTAAAAGCCCCCACATTAATTGTTCTTGGTCTGCAGGGCTCTGCAGGGCTCTACAGGACTGTACGCTTATTTATACTCAGTCCAAGAACTAGGTGATAACAGAAAGCGAGAATTCAGACCTTTTAGTGGTAAATACATGTATAATTGTTTACATACTAAAACAAAAAGGGTTAAAACCAGAGTACATGTCGTATAGTGACTCTACTGTATTAATGTGTAATATTTACCTTAATAGTCAATAAAAAATTACGAAACTGTACTGTTGTGCCTTTATTCATATTGTATTTACCTCATGACATCATACACCTCATGATTTATCTCTGCACACTTTTTTTTGTTGATATGAAGTGGCCTTAGTCTGTCTATAGAAGCGGGAGACTGCTCCTGTGTGTCATGTTTACTCACGATGATGTAATCACTCTAACTGAATGTTCTGGCACGGGGTGCTATTTATCATGCATGGTGAAGTTTCCACGAAAGACTGCAACCGGACACTTAATTTTACATTCACTAAGAGTCTACCCAGAGAACACCATCAGGTCATTTTATGTTTTGACAGACGTTCAACTAGGATTGCTATCTTTGTTATCCAACTTCAGATTGATTATTGCTAATTGCCTTGTTTGAATTGCACTTGTTAACAAGTAATGATGGAGATGTTTACTTTTTGTTTCCCCCCCGACAAGATTGACTGGGAATTTTATATATTTGTGGAGAGACCAATCACTCAAACCATAATGTGACAGTAAAGTAATCTTAAATTTTGGATGATTTAAGAACAGAAGACTGGAGGCTGGTGGGAGGAGCTATAGGAGGACGGGCTTATTTTAGTGGCTGGGATGGAATAAATGGAACATACTGTATCAAACATATGGAAACCATATGTTTCATTCTGTCCCATTCCAGCCAATACAATGAGGCCATCCTCCTTATAGCTCTTCCTACCAGCCTCCACTGGGAGAAAAACATTGTCATGACGTCACAAACATATAGAAGGTCAAGTTTATTTGGGGGTTGGGCTATTGCGTTAGTATTTTGATTGTTTTTAAATGCAAACTTTGTTATGCTATGCATCTGTCCTCGTTTGCAAGGTATACAAATATCAACCGGGGCGGCAGGTAGCCTCGTGGTTAGATTGTTGGACTAGTAACGCAAGGTTGCAAGTTCGAATCCCCGAGCTGACAAGGTAAAAACCTGTCGTTCTGCCCCTGAACAAGGCAGTTAACCCAGGCCTAGGCAGTCATTGAAAATAATAATTTATTCTTAACTGTCTTGTCTGGTTAAATAAAGATAAAATACAAAATAAAACCCGGCCTAAGCATGTGACGGTTCATTTCAGTTCACACATGTGATTGTGAGCTTTAAAATGAAATGTTGCGCAGGTTGATACAGTAGTGAGGTGATTGTGAAACTCAAATTAAACCACGCCTCAAATCAGCAGATTTTTCATAAACACCTGCACGTGGCTGCTAGAGCTCACTGCGTCGTACGTCTCCCAGCGCCCCAGTCCCCTAGTTGTCAAACAAAACTTCAGAGTTGGCGCGGCTTTACTATCTTACGGGCTATAGTAGACATCGATCACAAATCGTTTGCTCTGTCTTTTTTTTACTTAAAAAAACAACTTATTTGTTCATCTGCTGTCTACGATGTCTTCTAACGGTACCACCAGTATAGGCCTAAACTGCCCTATTCCCAGTCGCTTTGAGCAGTCAAAAGACTGGTCTCAGCTGGCCGACTCCTACAGTCAGACGCCTGGAGGCACCCTGTTCTCCACGACACCTGGAGGTAAGTTTAGCAAAATAAGGGACGATTTATCGTCTTGAAGAACACACTAATACGGCCTCGGGAGTTTAAACGCTGTGCTAGTTTGGAGAACAGCACATTTCTCACAGATATAATCTGAGAGTTTGGTGACGCTTTTGTCCAGTTTTGAATGAACGGTTATGTACTTACATTCCTATTGCATTAAATGCACTTTGACCTGTTCCAATCATTTTAGTTGCATCAGACAATAATTGTATGTATCCAGCAATGACCGAATCAATTATCTTTATCAAGATGCAGTTGATCCGATTTATCAACGTGTGTGTGAGGACATTATGTGGCCTTTACAAGGAGGCCAACGTGGAGGGGAGAGAGGCTGAAGGAATGGGGTTGTTTTCATTGGTGGTGTTACATAGCTGGAATTGCTGAGGACGTTACGGCTCAGTTACAAGGAGGCACTACAGGGGTAGCGGAGTTTGTAAAGCCAGGCAACACACCTGAACTGAGGGGACTGAGATCCAGAGACTTCTATTGAACTGTATGACAAAAGAGTGCATAGGTGTGATCGCGTTCAAATTATTTTCCCAGTACAGCATATGAAACATGTCAGACCAGTAGATTCTCAGAGGGTGTTTTCACAGTCATCTTTAAAAAAAAAAAAAAAAAAAAAGATCGCATTCCTCTTTATAGTGAATTCTGGGGTAAAAAAAATGCTGAAAAACAACTTTTGTGTTCACACTGCCCTTGCCTTTTGAATGAGGACTCCGCTATTTTTCCAGTTCACTTCACCTAAACCCAGAGGCCTCTTTGCATTCACATTGCTACGTTTCGAAAGGAACCAAGATATTTTTCCAACATGCACTCTGGATTTGTATAAAGTGCGGGACAAGCCAATCAATCAGAATGTGTTCTCGGACAGCTAGATATATCGACATTTTGGAAGCTAATAGATTGCATTTAGTTCAAATGAGACATAATTGGTATCAGACGATGCTATTAACATGTACATTTAATTGGTAACAGAATAAATAGCAATAGAATAAATCATGCTGTAATTGGAAATGGTACACCCAATGTAGGCTACTGCCCCTTTTAAGAGCAAGAATAGATTTTGGACCCTGTGTTGTGATTCTTGCCAAATATATTGTCTTCTCACGCTAATCAAACCCCACAATCAATAAACAGTTCATGGCGTTCTCTTAACCTATAAATCACATATTGCTAACAAATAATCTGAACTAAAAACATGTTTGAGTTGCTGTGCGTCCTTGATAATCGCCAATCAATATTCAATATCCAAAACCCCGATTTTTCACGAAACCTCCATCTCTTTTTTTTAGTGGCACCAATGTGCGGGTTTATGGCAGAGGAAACGGTGTTGCAATAGTCTAGTGTGGGTGTTGCGGGAATAATGACAAGCGAACCTGGGGAGCTTTGCGTTCACATTGTCCTAAAAAAGGGAACCGGACAGTGCCATTCAAACGAACCGTACTCACACCACCCCTCGAGATAGCTTTGCTTCGGGGGCTCTTTTGAGTGTTCCTGTTCGATTGTTCACACTGCACAAAAACGAATCACAAAAATTGGCTTAAAGAGACCAAGTGTGAAAACACCCTGATATAGTTGCTAGTAATATAGGATCCATATCAGATTAAGGTGAGCTCTTCTATTGAAAAGTACACACGGAGTATAGACCGCCCACTTTTCTATGTAGCCTGCACTAACACACCTTGGATAAATATTGTGCACAAGAATACCTCATGATCTCAACGGATTGCTGCACATCATGACTCTTGGTCAGTGTTGCCAACTAATTTTCAGGGTAAGTTGCTAGAGGCAGGTTGATTTGTTGCTAAAAGTTTCTAAATGACGTTGTGATGTCATTGCGTGATAACGTAAAGCCGCGTCATTATGTAAAATACACAACAACGTTGCTCAAATTAACTGTCCCCCTCGGCAAAACATATGATTTGACATTTGTTCAGACTCCCACTCTTTTCTGTACTTCTGGCTTTACATTTTTGATTGAGGCATGTTGATTGATGTAAGTCCTGTTCAAGATCAAACATTCGTGACCAACTATATTCATCGAACCCGTACTACTGCTGTCAGCCAACAATGATTTGCTGAAATTGCTGCTGCCTGTGCACGAGCTGAGCGCCTGCTGCTGACGTCACTCCACAACGCACTTTTGCAGCCAGGCACGTGTGTTATGACTGAGTGTGTGACAGAGAAAATCGTACCTGTGTCATTTAGAGGGAAAATGCGAGCATTTTAGCGTTCAAGTCACTTTTCAAAAGTTGCTAAAAGTTCCAAATACATTTTTAAAAGTAGCTAAATTTGTTGCTAGGTGCTCTTTGGGGGGAAAAAAAACGTTGCCAGGGCAGTCTGACAAGTTGCTAAATCTAACAACAAAATTGCTAAATTAGCATCACTGCTCCTGGTACTTCTGTGTTCTTACCCGAGACAGACACTTCAACTCTTTGTCCTCACAGGAACCAGGATAATCTATGACAGAAAGTTCCTGCTGGAATGTCGGAATTCACCGATCACACGTACCCCTCCGTGCTGTCTCCCCCACATCCCAGGGGTCACGGCACCGGCCCAGCACCCTCTGGGCAAGCTGAAGGAAATGGACGAGAACAAAGACATCTCGGGTTGGTCTGGATCCTGATACTTACAGTGACACTACTGTATATCCTATGAGACCCATTAACCTCTTCCCCTAGCCAGGCCTCTTGGTTACCTGCTCTCCTAAACACCTGACTCCTCTCCCACATGGCTTTGCAGCAGATGTGTTTTTACTGAGCAACACAAGAGGGAACACCTTTTTTAGGGCTCCTCAAGGAAATACTTGAGAAACAAGTTCTCTTGTTTTGTTATTAGAAACTGTGCAAGGAGAGTAAATCAAGTCATTGCATTTATTCTGTCTTAGTTCACAGTGTAGGGAAATGGAGAGCAGTTGCTATGTCTGAAAGGCATCATGCTAATATCCCAAGATACAAATATATCCTTGTCATTCAGTTCCGGTTACTTGATTTACTCAATCTTGCATGCACATGATGTTCTGATGTCTCACCTCTAGAACTTGCCTAATTTTTAAGTCTCCTTAAATTCCTTACCAGTAATTAAAGGGAGGGGATAGGTTGCTTTGTTCATGTGATGTTGGTGACCAATAAGTAGTTTATTTCCGAGGATAAGGAAGTAGGCTACATAGACCTGTTATCATCAGTGCAGTGTGTATGAGGTGACGAATGCCCAGACTATCACCTGGTGTACAAACCAGTTAGTGTGTTTTGTTGACTTTTATTTTGTACCAGCACTAGACCAAGTTTCAAGGTGAACTGCTCCTCGAGAAAAGCAAACAAAAACCTGTCTGATATGTCAAGCTGCTGGCCAAGCATTATGCTGCATATCTTGTGACCGACCCATTTAGTTTGTAGATGCTCAAAGGTTTTTGGAAGTTTAGGAAGGGATAAATCCTCGATGCTGACCCGTGTTCTCTCTTCTGTCCCTACAGCAGACGATGCCCAGTTTGTGATTGACATCTGAACCTACTCGCCCAGACCAATTCTTTTGGAGAAATTGTATTCTGTTCAGACCACTGGGTGGTCGCTCTACTGGTCATACTCTCACTGTAGATTCCCTCCTGTCTAATCCTGGTGGATGATTAATGAACTGTCAAACACTCAGAGAGTTGATCTCTGAGGCTGGAAGCAAGAATTCTGGGTAAATTTGGGAAGGGTGGCTGCAGTCAGTCTGTTAACTGCTTTTCATCTTGATGTACTTTTTTCTTTTTGTACTTTCTGTTCTTTCAGGATGAATGAATTTATCATTTTTGAGTTTTATTAATGGGAACTCATTTTTTGAAGTTGCATTTTTATACATGGTCTGGGGGTTGGCAGCTGATTACAAGGGTATTCAGAGATGACTTCATCTCATCTCTGGGCTCTTTGAGAGTGCTGTTCCACTGCAGAGAAAATAAATAAAACAGAAAGAAATGTAAAGTTACATGGTGCTTTGTGTTTTTTGATCATCTGATGGTCTGAAAAGACGTGGCAATAGGTCAAGAAGTGTGGTGTGGTTGAATGAACTCGTACGTTTCAGGACTCTATACATTACCTCTGGACCTTGAAACCACTGCCTACACTTTATTTTGTATTTTTTATCCTCTAATCAAGAATTGATTTCGACCTGGGACACCAAGTGGGTGTAATTCATTATCAGGTAGAACGGAGAACCAGCCGGCTCCTCTGGACCTCCATAAGGGTAAGAGTTGAATACCCCTGGTATAGAGCAGGGATGTCCATTTCTGTTCCTGGAGGGCCAAAACACTTATTTATTTATACCTGGTAGTTCATTGCACTCACACGGTGTCCCAGGTCTGAATTAGTCCCTTATGAGATGAGGATGTAAACCTGAAGTGTTTCGACCCTCCAGGACTGACATCGAACAGCCCTGCTATAGAGTATACAGTGCATTCAGAAAGTATTCAGACCCCTTAACTTTTTCCACATTTTGTTACGTTAGCCTTATTATAAAATGTATGTTATTTTACCCCCTCATCAATCTACACACTATCCCACAATGACGAGGCAAAATAGGTTATTAGAAATGTTTGCAAATGTATAACACATTTACATAAATATTCAGACCCTTTACTCAGTCCTTTGTTGAAGCAACTTTGGCAGCGATTACAGCCTTGAGTCTTGGGTGTGACGCTACAAGCTTGGCACAGCTGTATTTGGGGAGTTTCTCCCATTCTTTTCTGCAGATCCTCTCAAGCTCTGACAGGTTGGACGGGGAGCGTCACTCCACAGCTATTTTCAGGTCTCTCCAGAGATGTTTGATTAGGTTAAAGCCCGGGTTCTGGCTGGGTCACTCAAGGACATTGAGACTTGTCCCGATGCCAAACCTGCATTGTCTTGGCTGTGTGCTTAGGGTCGTTGTCCTGTTTGAAAGTGACCCTTCGCCCCTGAGCGCTCTGGAGTAGGTTTTCAAGGATCTCTCTGTACATCTTTCCCTCGATCCTGACACTGAAAAACATCCCCACAGCATGATGCTGTCACCACCATGCTTCACCGTAGGGATGATGCCAGGTTTCCTCCAGACGTGACACTTGGCATTCAGGCCAAAGAGTTCAATCTTGATTTGATCAGACCAAAGAATTTTGTTCTCATGGTCTGGTGCCTTTAGGCAAGCTCCAAGTGGGCTGTCATGTGCCTTCTACTGAGGAGTGGCTTCAGTCTGGCCGCTCTACCATAAAGGCCTGATTGGTGAAGTGCTGCAGAGATGGTTGTCCTTCCGGGAAGGTTCTCCCATCTCCACAGAGGAACTCTGGAGCTCTGTCAGAGTGACCATCGGTTTCTTGGTCACTTCCCTGACCAAGGCCCTTCTCCCTGATTGCTCAGTTTGGCCAGGTGGCCAGCTCTAGGAAGAGTCTTGGTGGTTCCAAAACTTCTTCCATTTAAGAATGGAGGCCACTGTGTTCTTGAGGACCTTTAATGCTGCAGAAATGTTGACACAGATCTGGTGAAGGGTACCAAGACAATCCCGTCTCGGAGCTCTAAAGACAATCCCCTCACCCTCATGGCTTGGTTTTTTCTCTGAGATGCACTGTCAACTGTGGGACCTTATATAGATGGGTGTCTGCCTTTCCAAATCATGTCCGATCAGTTGAATTTACCACAGGTTTACTCCAATCAAGTTGGATAATCAAACAGGATGCACCTGAGCTCAATTTCAAGTCTCAAAACAAAAGGTCTGTTAAATGAATACTTGAATACTGAATAAGGCATTTTAGTTTTTTACTTGTAATTGTTAGGCACGCCTCTGAAGAGGGGACGCAACACCCTGCTACAACTCAACTCTCTGAAGTGAGAGGTATGGACTGTAGGTGTGAGTAAGGATGACAAAGGCAGAGAGAGAGGTACCATTTACTAGGAATTTATTCCTTCACACGGTAATATGGGGAAAATGGGCTGTACGGATCCAAAGCAAAGAAAGTAAATGTCAAAGCCCCCTCCATCTGACCTGCCTACCCACTACCTACCTAACTTACCCTCTCCTATCTGACCTGCCTACCCACTACCTATCTACCCTCTCCTATCTGACCACTACTTACCTAACCTACCCTCTCCCATCTGACCTGCCTACCCACTACTTACCTAACCACTACCTATCTAACCTACCCTCTCTTATCTGACCTGCCTAACCACTACCCACTACTTATCTAACCTACCCTCTCCTATCTGACCTGCCTAACCACTACTTATCTAACCTACCCTCTCCTATCTGACCTGCCTAACCACTACTTATCTAACCTACCCTCTCCTATCTGACCTGCCTAACCACTACTTATCTAACCTACCCTCTCCTATCTGACCTGCCTAACCACTACTTATCTAACTTAGCACCACCTGGTGCGCTAACCAAAATACAGGGGGTGGTCCGCCCAGGTCTTATCCAGTGTGCCTAGACAGTGAATATACTACGGGTATATGTATGCCTGCGGGCCTCTTGCCTAAGCACTCCCTAGATGCCTCCTCCTTCCCCCCTGGGAACAAAATGAAACAGAATATTAAACGATCCACTTCACAACAAATCTGAGAAAAAACTAAATCAGGCCATTAAAGAAGCTCTGACAAAGCAACAAACACAGAACATACCAAAGCTGCTACCAACAACAAACACAGAACATACCGAAACGGCTATCAACAACAAGTAACATGCTACACCCCTCAGCCATCAACATGCTACACCCCTCAGCCATCAACATGCTACACCCCTCAGCCATCAACATGCTACTCCCCTCAGCCATCAACATGCTACACCCCTCAGCCATCAACATGCTACACCCCTCAGCCATCAACATGCTACACCCCTCAGCCATCAACATGCTACACCCCTCAGCCATCAACATGCTACACCCCTCAGCCATCAACATGCTACACCCCTCAGCCATCAACATGCTACACCCCTCAGCCATCAACATGCTACACCCCTCAGCCATCAACATGCTACACCCCTCAGCAATAATCTATATCACAATCAATCTCTTCCCTAAACAACAGAACACTGGCTTTTATAGCTTCAGAAGGCATTGGAAATTGGAGACAGCTGAGTCCTGACGAGGGGGCGGGGTCAGCTCTCCAATTAATCTTGGAGTCGACCAATCAGCTGCTGGGGGATTTCAGGAAGCTATCTCCTGAAACACACTCAAATACACAAACTACAACACAGAAACTGGGGAACGTAACAGTAATACATTTGTTAAAAAATATATTTAAAAAAAATAAAAAAATGTTTTCACTTTGTCATTATGGGATATTGTGTGTAGATTGATGTGGGAAGAAACAATTGAATACATTTTAGAATAAGGCTGTAACGTAACAAAATGAGAAAAAGTCAATGGATCTGAATACTTTCCGAAAAAACACAGTATGTACAGGGTATTCAACTGTTACCTTACGAGGTCTGGAGCCCGCTGGTTTTCTGTTCTAATGAATTGGACTCACCTGGTGTCCCAGGTCTAAATCAGGCCATGATTATAGGGGAACAAGGAAAACACGCAGCAGAACTGGCTTTGAGGTCCAGAGTTGAGTTTGAGGGCTTTAGTATATTATGGTATAATACTCTATAGATGTACAGAGTATTAGTGACCCAATTCATTACTCATGGTTTCATATGCATACTCCTGCAATAATGGTTTATTTGATGGATGGTGTGTACTATAGATTCTGAGAATTCCAGCTTCACCAGGTTCCAAAGATGTAGGACTTGGATTTTTTGTTGAACTGTGAATAATTGTTCAAAACAAATTAGATTGGTCGTGTACACATATTTAGCATGTTATCGCGGGTGTAGTGAAATGCTTATGTTCCTAGCTGTTTAAATATCCTACTAATACTTGAAGTACACACAACACTCATAATTAATTTCCTATAATATATTTCACCCATTTATTGTGGAGCATTCAAGACAACCGGGAGCTCTGGGGGGGGGGGAAACAAAGTCAAATCATAACGCCAGTGATGTTTAGGTAGGAAAGTTTGAGATCTAGAAAGATGCCAAGTTTCCGAATTCCGAGCTGGATGACTAAAACTATTTTTCCCAGTCTGATTTTTTATTTATTTTATTTTACGCGAGATCCCAGTGTACTTGAATGCACTGAAGTCGGAGATTCCAGAGTTACCAGTTGTTTTGAACTCAGCATTACACTCTAAGAAACAACATCCAACATGTACTGGTAGGTTCACTGGGTTTCTGCTGACCATGAGGGGTACAGCCTCTGGATTGTTATAAAATCATGTCACTCACTCTTCCCCTTGACCTACCACAGGGAGGAGGTAGTGTTGGCCTATTCATTACAGGAGGAGGCATGAGGGTGAGTGAGTGGGATTGCTGCCATACTAACAAACTCACTCTTGTCCAGTTCTAAGAAATGAGGCATGCAGAGTGCACCAAAATACCAAAACTTCAGGGCATTGCTTATCCCCATGAGTTATTTTCCTCTAATTCTGCAATGCACATGGCTGATGTGAAATTTACATCAACTCTCAAGCAACTTCAGACCATGTTTTAAGTCACTGACAACATTGAAACAACTCCCTTCACAACTGCTATTAACCTTTTGGCCAATGAATTGGTCATCTGTTCCTAAATTGGTTTCTATCTTGACCCTTTCACTACCCTTCAATTACATAGTTTAGAAATGTGTTTTTGATTGTTACTCTTTTTCGGAGGTGGTCAATCTATTTATTTCTGTCTGATATTATTTAGTATTTCTTGACCTGATATGATATCTGCAATCAGGTTTCTATTGAATATTTTGTTTTAATGACGTACTGTGTAAAAGCCAGAAGTGTGAGCTACACCATACAGGAGGAAGGGGCGATTGATATTTGGGGGACATGGGAAGGAACACCTGTTACTTTATCTGTCTCCTTCCACACGTTTCTCCACCCCAACCTTGACCACAAATATTGCTGTTATTGCAACAAAAAATGATCAAAGTTTGGTCTTTGAAGTGACCGTTCCAAGTGTGCACGTACAGACTCAAATGTGTCAGGATGTCACTCTCAGGAATGTGTGACTGTCATGTCTAGATGGGATACAGCTTTTGTTAACTTGACATCAAAAGTAAAAAAACATTTTTTTTAACCTTTATTTAACTAGGCAAGTCAGTTAAGAACAAATTCTTATTTTCAATGCCGGCCTAGGAACAGTGGGTTAACTGCCTGTTGAGGGACAGATTTGTACCTTGTCAGCTCAGGGGTTTGAACTTGCAACCTTGCGGTTACTAGTCTAACACTCTAACTACTAGGCTACCCTGCCGCACTCATTCGAGTTTTTAATCTAATTCTCATAACCTGCTACTTTAATTATCCTAACCTACTGTGTAAATTTTCCTAAAACTGGCATGAAAAGTCAATTTTGACAAAAGCTGTATCCCTTATAGACGAAACCACAGGACACGCCCAGTCCTCTCACCACTGGGTTGACTGTCCTAAATATATTTAATTTTTATTGAACCTTTATTTAACTATATTGTAGTATGACGCTCATGCTCAAAGATATAGCAAACCAGAAAGCCCACGTAGTCCAGCCCATAGTAACCGAGAATCATACATTACCTTTTACCATGGGGATAGAACAAAGGGTGTTTGTTATAAAGTAGGTAGGTAGCTAATGACAAAAATGGAATGAAATTATTTCTAGTAGCTAGGCTTCATTAGAAGTGGCTATGGGAATATCTGCATGAGCTAAAAACACATTTACATATTCAAATAATTTATGAAACTGAGTATGCTTTATTAGACCTGCTAGATATGTGAGATAGAACTGCCATCTATTGGTCGCTATGGGGTACACCACAAAACTTCCCCTTTAAGAATTGATGTTGCCGGGAAAAAAATACTCTGTCCTTTTTTTCTGTCTCTATAAATTAGTGGTGGTGCTTGATCGAGTTGTATGGTTGTGTTTGTGGGAAACGATGTCGGGATATAAATACGGAGCTCCCGAGGTAAATGTACAGGGTTTACGTAGTAAAGAGTGACGATTTAACAGCTAGCTAAGATTAGCCACTGCTATAAAGGTAGCTTGCTAGCTAACTTTAGCTTGCTCAACGATTTTAGCCACAGGAGCTATGAATGTATGTGAATGCACCTGCTAGCTTGCTATCCCCAGCTAGTTGGGGGTTGTATCCATTGGGCCAGTTGCTGAGTTTAGCATACATGGTTAGTGTTTGTAAGGAGATATACCAACGTGATTTGCTAATACTGCACAATTTAAACACTTCCCTAATAGTTTACACGTTTAAGAAATGTTACTATTAAGTTGTGCCTTCATTTATTATAGTTATGCTAAAATGTAAACTCTATTCTACTGAGACATTTTACTTATGTTCGTCTTTGTTTTTTAAATATTTTTTATTGTTGCATTGTCGAGAAGGAACCTGCAAGTAAGCATTTCGTTGGACTGTGTGTCCTCAACATAAGGACTAATATACATTTTGAGACCGTAACCAGTTGGACTCGCTTACAGGATCGCTGTGTCGCTACATCCGCGCAACCTCTCGCGAGACTGGAAACAGCTGATCCGGGAAGCTGCGCAACAGAAATTATATAAACATTGGCGTTTATTGAATAAGCATAGTAGATATTACATTTTGATATTTCTGTTGACATGAACGAAAATGAACTTAAGATACATTTCACCCCAGGGCACGTGGAGGTGGTGCAGGTAAAAGTAGAATCGGGGGCATTTTTACTTTTGAGAGAGAATTGCTACGTTATCTAATAACGTTACATCACTATTACAATGAATTCATCTAGCTAATCTTGTTGCTAACTAGTGATGGTCGAAGTTGTCTAGTTAGCCAGTAGATTTCAAATAAATTATTATTTATTTAGGCGAAGACTTGTAATGTCTCGAATCGTGTCTAATCGGTTTAGACTCATTGGGCACCCATTTTGGCACGGTAGTGTGACAGGAGCTGAGGTGTATTGCAAAACGTTTCGCAATAGAAACCGTACACTGCAAACGCTCTTCAACCTAACGTAAGCCCTGTTGGGTTTAAACGGAAGTTGTAGTTAATTTTAATTGTGTGGTTTTCACGCTTTGCCATTCCAATCGGAATAGTTTGCGAAGTGTTTGGTACAAGTTGCACATCTCTAAATTATCGATTAATTCGTGCTGTAAAGTGGAGTGAAGTCCGCGGGGTACCTTCCCAACTTGTTCCAGATGCTTTTTTAAAAATGTTTTTTTTTGTTGAGACGACTGAACTACAGCATCCGTTTAAGAACAAAACGGAGCTCGATAGCATTTGGTGTAAACAGTTTCTGTTGCAGACGAAATGTTTTGCAACAGAATCGGCATAATGAATACACCCCTGTTAGCACGTATCAGTACATAGGTCAAAATGGAAATTTAAAGATCGTTTTACAACATTATTAAGCTGTAAATGATTATATGAATTTCAAAATGTTTAGCTACATATAACTGAAAGTTCATATGTGGATTAAATCAGTTATTGCCAGGAGTCATAACAAAACAATGTATAACTTAAGGTGTATTTTTCCTGTGTCTCTTCTTTAGGCGACTGTGGCCATCCCCTATAGGCGTGTGCTAGTGACAGGGGCCACAGGGCTGCTTGGGCGTGCGGTTTATAAAGAGTTCCAGAATAATGCCTGGAACACCTTGGGATGTGGGTACAGACGGGCTCAGCCCCGCTTCCTACGATGCAACCTAACGGACGAGGATGCTGTGCGAGCTGTCATTCGAGACTTCCAGGTGAGGATCGAAGTCTGGTCATTCTGTGTAGGCTGCAGAATTCTGGAAGTACTGTATTCCTTGTGGGAATCATTGTCATCAGAAATTTAGATGAAAGGCTAAACAGCCTAAAATGGGGATAAATGGCTTAGATATCATTGTACATACATATTCCTTACTGTATTACCTTGTGTTGAATGTATTCTGTGTCATCAGCCCCGTGTGATTGTGCACTGTGCTGGGGAGAGGAGGCCAGATGTGATAGAGCACCACACAGAGGCAGCCCTGAACCTGAATGTCCATGCATCTGAGACTTTAGCTATAGAGTCAGGTGGGTCTGCTTTATTATCAGAATCATACACACTGAGAATTCAGGATGCACAATTGCACAATTTCAGGTGTTGAATGTATACTTTTTGATATATATATTGAACAAAAATATATACGCAACAATTTCAAAGATTTTACTGAGTCTCAGTTCATAGAAGGAAATCGGTCAATTGAAATACATTTTATTAGGGCCTAATCTATGGATTTCACATGACTGGTTAGGGGCACAGCCATGGGTGGGCTTGGGACATCATAGGCCAGCCCACTGGGGAGCTAGGCCCAGCCAATCAGAAAGATTTTTTTTCCCTACTAAAGGGCTTTATTAGAGTCAGAAATACTCCTCTGCAGCATCCCCCAATCCCCAGACAATCCCGCAGGTGAAGAAGCTGAATGTGGAGGTCCTGGGCTGGCATGGGTACACGTGGTCTGCAGTTGTGAGGCCGGTTGGACATACCGCCAAATTCTCTAAAACGACATTGGAAGCGGCTTATGGTAGCGATATGAACATTCATTTCTCTGGGAACAGCTCTGTAGGATATTCCTGCATTCAATTTGCACCCTCCCTCAACTTGAGACATCTGTGGTGTTGTTGTGACAAAACTGGACATTGTAGGATAACCTTTTATTGTCCCCAGAACAAGGTGCACCTCTGTAATGATCATACTGTTTAATCAGCTTCTTGCTATGCCACACCTGTCATCGTAATCACGTTGGTAAAGGAGACACGCTCACTAACAGGGATGTCAATGCATTTCTGCATAAAATTATTTGAGAGAAATATGCTTTTTGTGCATCTGGAAAATTCTGGGGATCTTTTTATTTCAGCTCATGAAACATGGGACCAACACTTTACATGTTGCGTTTTATTTTTGTTCAATATAATAACTTAACTGTGCAGTAATATTTAAAACATCTCTTGATAATGCGTTATGTTAAATAAACAAATTCACAATGTTCCAAAAAAATGTAAATGAGCTCTTACTACAGTGCTAGTGTGTCATCGAGGTTGTCTGAAATATAATATTACTATTAACAAGTTTCTAAAAAAAGCATGTAGGCCTATGGTTTCTACAGTTCACTGAACATATTTTCCTGTTTGTGTTGTGATATCTGAAGCTGGGGTCTTCCTCCTCTACATCAGCACTGACTACGTGTTTGATGGTCGGAACCCTCCCTATGGAGAGCACGACACTCCTAATCCTTTAAATGCGTATGGCAAGTCCAAGGTAGCGGGGGAGAGTACGGTCCTGAGACACAGGCCTGGTGCGTCAACACTCTACTCATTCCTTTACTATCGGTGTCATTATGGTTGTCATTGTTTATCTTTTTGTACTCTATAGTCATGTGTGACTTCTCACGCATCCTTGGCTCCCTGATCCCCTAAATGTTAATCTGTCATTCCAATTCCTCCCCTATGCAGGTGCGGCTGTGCTGCGAGTGCCCATACTGTACGGCGAGGTAGAGCGTGTGGATGAGAGCGCTGTGACGGTGCTGTGGGACAAGGTTCAGGATGGGACCGAGAGCTGCAATGTGGAGCACTGTCAGCAGCGCTTCCCCACCTACGTCAACGATGTGGCTCGAGTCTGCAGACAGATGGCTGAGCGGAGGTACCAGGTGAGCTCAAACTGACTGGTTGATTGAACAGCCCATAAGGCAATGTCTATGGTCTGGTCCCTTCATTATATTAATTGTATCTTCTGCATGTGTTTTTGTGCTTTCCAGGACCCATCAATACGAGGGATATTCCATTACTCTGGAAAGGAACAAATGACCAAATATGAAATGGCCTGTGCGATTGCAGATGCTTTCAACCTGCCCAGCAGTCATTTGATACCGGTATGATAGCCTTTGTGATTGCAGATGCTTTCAACCTGCCCAGCAGTCATTTGATAGCCTGTGTGCATTTCCTCTTTCTGTTACTCATGAATAAATGTGTATTTATTGATCGGTCTCATCTCATGCTGTTTCTCCCACACAAATGCACGTAAAGATAATTCTCCATCTAAACATTATTTGCTGATGCGGTTTATTCCCCTCCCTCCCCCACTGCCTATGACCCTCTTCCACCCCAGATTACGGAGCAGCCTGCCGGTGCGGCGGCTCAGAGACCTCACAATGCCCGGCTGGAGTGTTCCCGTCTTGAGCTGCTGGGCCTCAGCGTGGAGCCCGTCCCCTTTAAGACGGCAGTGAGGGATAGCCTCTGGCCCTTCCTGTACGACAAGCGCTGGAGGCAGACCGTCTTCCATTGATCGTCGTCAGGAGGCCAAACCCACTGGATCAAGAGCAACCCTTTACCTACTTCAAGCTTTGACTTCTGCCTGCTCCTTAATTGAGAATGTATTTAATTGTGTATTAGGAAGTAACTGATTCAGAGAATTCATTGATTCTTTCCTGCTGGAATGAATGCACATTGCCTGTGTACCTAACGCATGTAGTGATTTGACCATTTTGAGAATTTTGTTTGAATGTGTAGCTAATGAATTAAAATTCTATGTTCCCTTATGTGCTGACTCAATTAACTTAGGTCATTTATGTGAAACCACTGTCAAACTGAAATGTCAAATTTTCCATACCAATTAATGGCATTGTTTAAATATATGTAGTCTAAAGATATTACTAAATACACTTTATTTTATTTATTTTTGAAATGCATTTTGTCAATGGGTTACTTAAAAAAAAATGCTTTTTACTCAAATGAAAAAAAATGTTTGTTCACACAAACCCAGACTGGGTTTCATTCAGTTGGTGAAGGAGACCTTTATTAGTCTGGATCATGCACTATTTGTAATTCAAGCACAATCTACAATCGTACTGAAAGACACAGCAAAAAATAAAGAAATCGGTATCGTGTGACGTTTAGTCCTGCTCAGTTTGTGACTACCTCATCAAAAGTGTCCAAGAGGTTTAGGATCAGTGGCAGCGTCTTGTGAAGTTGCCTATTGGAAGACTAAATCACGGTCTTTATCAGAGAATAGCAAGTAAAGGTTGTTTGAGAAATTATATTCTGTAATTGTCCATTTTTCTCTCATTAATGCATTTAATGGTTTCATGATCTTAGATTCATTTTGGGGATTTTTAAGGAAGTGAAATAGACTTCTAAATCAAGAAATCCTAAGATTTCCTGGGTTAACAATGTAAGAAATGTCATTAACCAAACACATAATCGGTCAGGAAACTGACCAAGACAAATGTTATTTTATCTCCATGGGCACCTGCTTGTTCAATGGCTCTTTAAACAAGGGAGTCAGCTGATAGGCCAATGCTGCTTTCAAAACACATGGAAATCTGACCTCAGTGTGTTCACGAATACTGGGAATTTTGGGGGAAAAACTAACTGGGAATTTTTTTTGGAAAGCTTTTTTTCAACTCAATTTCAAGTCTGAAGCTCTGGCATCTTTCTTGAGCTCATTCCATGTTCAAAATAATTGGGAACTCGGAAATGTCTGACTTCAGTGCTTTCAAGACCACTGGGAACTGTGCAAATAAAACAATCTCAGACTGGGGAAAATTTATTTTGAACGGTCATCCAACTCAAAGTTGTCTTGAAAGCACCATCAGAATATCTGACCTGAAGATCACCGTCATGATTTCACCTTGTTTTTTTCTGAGTTCCAAGTTGTCTTGAAAGCACCCAGAGAATGATAAAGGCCTCTAGTGGCCAAAAGGCCATTTCAGCATGGGCAGCGCCATTGCAGACTTCCACCATTTTAATGTCAACTGGGTGGGACTTCCAACTAATCGGCTGATTCATCCTGATGACCTTGTAGGAGTCATGTCATGAAGAAAATTGACTACTTCAAATGGACATTGCCTCAATGGCACAGCCCACACTGTCACATATGTTGTAATGGCACAGATACAGTGCCTTGCGAAAGTATTCGGCCCCCTTGAACTTTGCGACCTTTTGCCACATTTCAGGCTTCAAACATAAAGATATAAAACTGTATTTTTTTGTGAAGAATCAACAAGTGGGACACAATCATGAAGTGGAACGACATTTATTGGATATTTCAAACTTTAACAAATCAAAAACTGAAAAATTGGGCTAATTTGTTTACAAGCATGATAGTTGTACTTTTAGTTTATGGTTGACGTAGCTTGTTGGTCATTAGCCAATCGACCGTTTCTCAACGAGTTCAAAGCACGTGAATGCATCCAACTGGTATTTACGAATTCACAAGTGGTAATCACCACCTTCCCATTTGGTTACGAATGCAGCATTAAACACAGGAACCTGCAAAGTTGCGAGTTCGAAATTCCAGTTGAGACTTTGGTTTTCCAACCTTAACCAACATTCTTAACTAATCACATTTTTAATATACTAAGTTTATAAGTTTATAACTTTCTGACTGAACAGCTTTCGGACTAAATAAATCAAATGGCTGGCACAGTGGACTAGACACTGGACAGAAGGTCATCGGTTCTAATCTTGATGATCCTCTTTCTCAAAAAGGTATATACAGTGCCTTGCGAAAGTATTCGGCCCCCTTGAACTTTGCGACCTTTTGCCACATTTCAGGCTTCAAACATAAAGATATAAAACTGTATTTTTTTGTGAAGAATCAACAAGTGGGACACAATCATGAAGTGGAACGACATTTATTGGATATTTCAAACTTTAACAAATCAAAAACTGAAAAATTGGGCGTGCAAAATTATTCAGCCCCCTTAAGTTAATACTTTGTAGTGCCACCTTTTGCTGCGATTACAGCTGTAAGTCGCTTGGGGTATGTCTCTATCAGTTTTGCACATCGAGAGACTGACATTTTTTCCCATTCCTCCTTGCAAAACAGCTCGAGCTCAGTGAGGTTGGATGGAGAGCATTTGTGAACAGCAGTTTTCAGTTCTTTCCACAGATTCTCGATTGGATTCAGGTCTGGACTTTGACTTGGCCATTCTAACACCTGGATATGTTTATTTTTGAACCATACCATTGTAGATTTTGCTTTATGTTTTGGATCATTGTCTTGTTGGAAGACAAATCTCCGTCCCAGTCTCAGGTCTTTTGCAGACTCCATCATTCTTCCAGAATGGTCCTGTATTTTGGCTCCATCCATCTTCCCATCAATTTTAACCATCTTCCCTGTCCCTGCTGAAGAAAAGCAGGCCCAAACCATGATGCTGCCACCACCATGTTTGACAGTGGGGATAGTGTGTTCAGGGTGATGAGCTGTGTTGCTTTTACGCCAAACATAACATTTTGCATTGTTGCCAAAAAGTTCAATTTTGGTTTCATCTGACCAGAGCACCTTCTTCCACATGTTTGGTGTGTCTCCCAGGTGGCTTGTGGCAAACTTTAAATGACACTTTTTATGGATATCTTTAAGAAATGGCTTTCTTCTTGCCACTCTTCCATAAAGGCCAGATTTGTGCAATATACGACTGATTGTTGTCCTATGGACAGAGTCTCCCACCTCAGCTGTAGATCTCTGCAGTTCATCCAGAGTGATCATGGGCCTCTTGGCTGACTCTGATCAGTCTTCTCCTTGTATGAGCTGAAAGTTTAGAGGGACGGCCAGGTCTTGGTAGATTTGCAGTGGTCTGATACTCCTTCCATTTCAATATTATCGCTTGCACAGTGCTCCTTGGGATGTTTAAAGCTTGGGAAATCTTTTTGTATCCAAATCCGGCTTTAAACTTCTTCACAACAGTATCTCGGACCTGCCTGGTGTGTTCCTTGTTCTTCATGATGCTCTCTGCGCTTTTAACGGACCTCTGAGACTATCACAGTGCAGGTGCATTTATACGGAGACTTGATTACACACAGGTGGATTGTATTTATCATCATTAGTCATTTAGGTCAACATTGGATCATTCAGAGATCCTCACTGAACTTCTGGAGAGTTTGCTGCACTGAAAGTAAAGGGGCTGAATAATTTTGCATGCCCAATTTTTCAGTTTTTGATTTGTTAAAAAAGTTTGAAATATCCAATCAATGTCGTTCCACTTCATGATTGTGTCCCACTTGTTGTTGATTCTTCACAAAAAAATACAGTTTTATATCTTTATGTTTGAAGCCTGAAATGTGGCAAAAGGTCGCAAAGTTGAAGGGGGCCGAATACTTTCGCAAGGCACTGTATGAAGACCTCTATCTACAGTTCCTTGCAAAAGTATTCACCCCCCCCCTGTGGCATTTTTCCTATTTTGTTGCATTACAACCTGTAATTTAAATGCATTTTTATTTGGATTTCATGTAATGGACATACACAAAATAGTCCACATTGGTGAAGTGGTGCAACCAATTACCTTCAGAAGTCACATAATTAGTTAAATGAAGTCCACTTGTGTGCAATCTAAGTGTCACATGATCTCAGTATATTTTCACCTGTTTTGAAATGCCCCAGAGTCTGCAACACCACTAAGGGGTACCACCAAGCAAGCGGCACCATGAAGACAAATGAGCTCTCCAGACAGGTCAGGGACAAAGTTGTGGAGAAGTAGAGATCAGGGTTGGGTTATAAAAAAATATCAGAAACTTTGAATATCCCACAGAGCACCATTAAATCCATTATTAAAACAATAAACCTGCCAAGAGAGGGCCGCCCACCAAAACTCATGGACCAGGCAAGGAGGGCATTAATCAGAGAGGACGCAAAGAGACCAAAGATAACCCTGAAGGAGCTGCAAAGCTCAACAGCAGAGATTGGATTATGTGTACATAGGACCACTTTAAGCCATACACTCACGCTATGTCTGGCGCAAATCCAACACCTCCATCACCCCGAGAACACCATCCCACAGTGAAGCATGGTGGTGGCAGCATCATGCTGTGGGGATGTTTTTTATCGGCAGGGACTGGAAATGGGTCAGAATTGAAGGAATGATGGATGGCGCTAAATACAGGGAAATTCTTGAGGGAAAACTGTTTCAGTCTTCAAAAGATTTGAGACTGGGACGGAGGTTCACCTTCCAGCAGGACAATGAACCTAAGCATACCGCTAAAGCAACACTCGAGTGGTTTAAGGGGAACATCTAAATGGAATGGAATGGCCTAGTCAAAGCCCAGACCTCAATTCAATTGAGATTGTGGTATGTGGTATGTGGTATGACTTAAAGATTGCTGTACACCAGCGGAACCCCTCCAACTTGAAGGAGCTGGAGCAGTTTTGCCTTGAAGATTGGACAAAATCCCAGTGGCTAGATGTGCCAAGCTTATAGAGACATAACCCAAGAGACTTGCAGCTGTAATTACTGCAAAAGGTGGTTCTACAAAGTATTGACTTTGGGTGGGTGAATAGTTATGCACACTCAAGTTTTCTGTTTTTTAGTTTTATTTCTTGTTTGTTTCACAATAAAAAAATATTTTGCGTCTTCAAAGTGGTAGACATGTTGTGTAAATCAAATGATACAACCTCCCCCCAAAATCTAGTTTAATTCTAGGTTTTAATGCAAAAAAATAGGAAAAATCCCAAGGGGATGTATACTTTCCCAAGTCACTGGAATTCCTCTATCTGTCTCTATGAAAGCACCACATGTCGGCAGACCGTCTCAGCTGTCTCTCGACGACATCAACGCACCCATCGTCAAGTTCTCCTTTGCTGCCTGTGAGAACCGAGGAGCCGACAAGCAATAGTCAATGGGTTTTTATACAAAGTAAATCAAGAAAAAGGCTTTGTTGATGCAAAAATACAGAAGAAGAATCACATTACAGATAAGTCGATTCAACCCGAGGTAATACTGCAATTATTCACCCAGACACATTATAGATATCTTTAATTGCAAAGGGAAGATTTGAAATTATCTGCTTGATTTATTTATTCTTTCAATGTTGAATTTATACAGTTGTGTCTAAATTAAACTAAGGAAAGTTAAAATATAACTTTGCTGCAGCTGCAGCTGCTTAAAACTATAGTTTTACTTTTCTGAAACAAATGTCAAAACGAATATAATAGTCTTTGATATGGGTGGGACTTGTCGGCCACAGAAAGGGCTATTGGCCATATGACCCACACACCTCCTTATTAACTGTGTGGAAGTGGAAAGTATTGCACATAATGCAATTCAGACCTTTACCTGTTCTCTGATTATCATTACAATGCTAAGATATACTGAACAAATATATAAACGCAACATGGAAAGTGTTGGTCCCATGTTTCACCAGCTGAAATAAAAGATCCCCGAAAATGTCCATACGTTATGTGCACCAATTTCTTTTACATCCCTGTTAGTGAGCATTTCTCATTTGTCAAGATAATCCATCCACTTGACAGGTGTGGCATATTAAGAAGCTGATTAAACAGAATGATCATTCCACAGGTGCACCTTGTGCTGGGGACAATAAAAGGCTACTTGTAAATGTGCAGTTTTGTCACACAACACAATGCCACAGATGTCTCAAGTTTTGAGGGAGAGTGCAATTTACATGCTGACTGCAGGAATGTCCACCAGAGCTGTTGCCAGGGAATTGAATGTTAATTTTTCTACCATAAACCACCTCCAACATCGTTTTAGAGAATTTGGCCTCACAACCGCAGACCACGTGTAACCACGCCAGCCCAAGACCTCCACATTCGGCTTCTTCACCTGCAGGATTGTCTAAGACCAGACACCCGAACAGCTGATGAAATTGTGGGTTTGCACAACCGAAGAATTTCTGCGCAAACGGCAAGAAACCGTCTCAGGGAAGCTCATCAACTAAATCTTGTAGTAAATCATGTGGAAATTGAGCAAGTTCAGATGACTAAACTGCTTGGAGTAACACTAGATTGTAAACTGTCATGGTCAAAACATATTGATGCAGTAGTAGCTAAGAAGGGGAGAAGTCTGTCTATAATAAAGCGATGCTCTGCCTTTTCAACAACACTATCAACAAGGCAGGTCCTACAGGCCCTAATTTTGTCACACATGGACTACTGTTCAGTCGTGTGGTTGGGTGCCACAAAAAATTACTTGGCACACAGCTCAGACACCCATGCATACCCCACAAGACATGCCACAAGAGGTCTCTTCACAGTCCCCAAGTCCAGAACAGACTATGGGAGGCGCACAGTACCACATAGAGCCATGACTACATGGAACTCTATTCCACATCAAGTAACTGACGCAAGCAGTAAAATTAGATTTAAAAAAAATATTAAAAAACACCTTATGTAACAGCGGAGACTGTGAAGCAACACACACATTGGCACAGACACATGCACACGCACACGCACACGCACACGCACACACACACACACACACACACACACACACACACACACACACACACACACACACACACACACACACACACACACACACACACACACACACACACACACACACACACACACACACACACACACACACACATGGATTTAGTACTGTAGATATGTGGTAGTGGTGGAGTAGGGGCCTGAGGGCACACAGTGTGTTGTAGATATGTGGTAGTGGTGGAGTAGGGGCCTGAGGGCACACAGTGTGTTATGAAATCTGTGAACGTACTGTAATGTTTTTAAAATTGTATAAACTGCCTTCATTTTACTGGACCCCAGGAAGAGTAACTGCTGCTTTGGCAGCATCTAATGGGGATCCATAATAAACCCCAGGAAGAGTAGCTGCTGCTTAGGCAGCATCTAATGGGGATCCATAATAAACCCCAGGAAGAGTAGCTGCTGCTTTGGCAGCATCTAATGGGGATCCATAATAAACCCCAGGAAGAGTAGCTGCTGCTTTGGCAGCATCTAATGGGGATCCATAATAAACCCCAGGAAGAGTAGCTGCTGCTTAGGCAGCATCTAATGGGGATCCATAATAAACCCCAGGAAGAGTAGCTGCTGCTTTGGCAGCATCTAATGGGGATCCATAATAAACCCCAGGAAGAGTAGCTGCTGCTTTGGCAGCATCTAATGGGGATCCATAATAAACCCCAGGAAGAGTAGCTGCTGCTTTGGCAGCATCTAATGGGGATCCATAATAAACCCCAGGAAGAGTAGCTGCTGCTTAGGCAGCATCTAATGGGGATCCATAATAAACCCCAGGAAGAGTAGCTGCTGCTTTGGCAGCATCTAATGGGGATCCATAATAAACCCCAGGAAGAGTAGCTGCTGCTTAGGCAGCATCTAATGGGGATCCATAATAAACCCCAGGAAGAGTAGCTGCTGCTTTGGCAGCATCTAATGGGGATCCATAATAAACCCCAGGAAGAGTAGCTGCTGCTTAGGCAGCATCTAATGGGGATCCATAATAAACCCCAGGAAGAGTAGCTGCTGCTTTGGCAGGAACTAACGGGAATCCTTAATAAACCCCAGGAAGAGTAGCTGCTGCTTTGGCAACAGCTAATGGGGATCCATAATAAACCCCAGGAAGAGTAGCTGCTGCCTTGGCAGCATCTAATGGGGATCCATAATAAACCCCAGGAAGAGTAGCTGCTGCTTAGGCAGGAACTCTCATTCACTAGATTGGACTGTTTTCAGTCAAACTTCAGCAGCATAAGCACATGCTCCCTTCCAAGTACAAGACAATGGAATCTGGCAGTCAAGTGTCATGGTTTTCTCATGGACTTTCTGACATTTGGTCAGATCAACATTACTTGTCACATGCTATATTTACGGTTTTCTGGTTGTTTTGTAATTTCCCACATTCCTAGGCAGATTCATCTCGCTGTCTAGAGATTCATTTTGATTAGCTCCCACCTTACATGGTCCCTGGCCCCTCTGCTCCAGGATACCCTGCCCTCACGGCCCCTGGATACCAACTCCAGGGATACCAACCCCAATTGTTCCCAGATCAGGGATGCCCAGTCCAGGGATACCCTGCTCCGGGGTACCCACCCACAGACCCTGCCTACTCTAACTTCCACCCAGGAGCCCCAGGTTACCAGGGTAACCAGATTCCCCCTCAGCCACAGTTTGGATGGCAGGATGCCACACCTGCACCACAAATGTATGGAGAAGCCCCTAAGAACACGTGAGATGATTGGAATTATGAAGCCGCTATGGAAGGGAATAACCCACTGATCCACGTTTGTCTTGCTGTGTATGACAGAGGTTAATTTGGGAATTCAGAGCCCTATTTTGAGCAGCTGAGGGTTAAGCTAGGGTTGACCATGAAGATAGTGTAACAGCTAGATAATATGCCAAGATTATATATATTTTTTTTTTATCATAGTTTATTCTATTTTTTTTTGGACCCAAGATGCCAGAGCTCGGCTCCGCCTGACTTTCCCTTTGATCCAAGGTGCCAGAGCTCGGCTCCGCCTGACTTTCCCTTTCATCCAAGGTGCCAGAGCTCGGCTCCGCCTGACTTTCCCTTTGAACCAAGGTGCCAGAGCTCGGCTCCGCCTGACTTTCCCTTTGACCCAAGGTGCCAGAGCTCGGCTCCGCCTGACTTTCCCTTTGAACCAAGGTGCCAGAGCTCGGCTCCGCCTGACTTTCCCTTTGAACCAAGGTGCCAGAGTTCGGCTCCGCCTGACTTTCCCTTTGACCCAAGGTGCCAGAGCTCGGCTCCGCCTGACTTTCCCTTTGAACCAAGGTGCCAGAGCTCGGCTCCGCCTGACTTTCCCTTTGAACCAAGGTGCCAGAGCTCGGCTCCGCCTGACTTTCCCTTTGACCCAAGATGCCAGAGCTCGGCTCCGCCTGACTTTCCCTTTGACCCAAGGTGCCAGAGCTCGGCTCCACCTGACTTTCCCTTTCATCCAAGGTGCCAGAGCTCGGCTCCACCTGACTTTCCCTTTGATTCAAGGTGCCAGAGCTCGGCTCCGCCTGACTTTCCCTTTCATCCAAGGTGCCAGAGCTCGGCTCCGCCTGACTTTCCCTTTCATCCAAGGTGCCAGAGCTCGGCTCCGCCTGACTTTTCCTTTCATCCAAGGTGCCAGAGCTCGGCTCCGCCTGACTTTCCCTTTGAACCAAGGTGCCAGAGCTCGGCTCCGCCTGACTTTCCCTTTGACCCAAGATGCCAGAGCTCGGCTCCGCCTGACTTTCCCTTTGACCCAAGGTGCCAGAGCTCGGCTCCACCTGACTTTCCCTTTCATCCAAGGTGCCAGAGCTCGGCTCCACCTGACTTTCCCTTTGATTCAAGGTGCCAGAGCTCGGCTCCGCCTGACTTTCCCTTTCATCCAAGGTGCCAGAGCTCGGCTCCGCCTGACTTTCCCTTTCATCCAAGGTGCCAGAGCTCGGCTCCGCCTGACTTTTCCTTTCATCCAAGGTGCCAGAGCTCGGCTCCGCCTGACTTTCCCTTTGAACCAAGGTGCCAGAGCTCGGCTCCGCCTGACTTTCCCTTTGAACCAAGGTTTCAGAGCTTGAATGTCATGAGTGTCGTGAGTGTCGTGAATGTCATGAGTGTCGTGAATGTCATGAATGTCGTGAATGTCGTGAGTGTCGTGAATGTCATGAATGTCGTGAATGTCGTGAGTGTCATGAGTGTCGTGAATGTCGTGAGTGTCATGAGTGTCGTGAATGTCGTGAGTGTCGTGAATGTCATGAGTGTCGTGAGTGTCGTGAGTGTCATGAGTGTCATGAGTGTCGTGAGTGTCGTGAGTGTCATGAATGTCATGAGTGTCGTGAGTGTCATGAGTGTCGTGAATGTCGTGAGTGTCGTGAGTGTCATGAATGTCGTGAATGTCGTGAGTGTCATAACATGGAGAGGCCTAGCACCGGCCAATTACTGATACAAGCTTTTTGTTATCACAACATTACGAACATGTATGTGTGTAGGGGAACACAGCATTGAATAACTCCTCTTCTTTGTCTTGCAGGTTGACGTTTTATTGTCATGAATCTTGCCCCGGAGGCAGAACTGAACGATATCTGCTAGATGGGCAGGTTGCTATGTCAAAATTTGGCTATTTCGTAAAAATTCCTGAAACCAAATGTTAGGCATTAGGGTTGGCACTGTGGTTAAGGTTAGGTCTAAAATGAGATTGTGCCGGCTAGTGACCAATCTGCAGAGCTGCCTCCAGGGCAAGATTCATAACAATAAATGCCAACCTGCCTTTGTCTTCCTCCCTGTCAGTGTATGTGGTGGAGGACAGGAGTCAAGATGGCGGCAGAGGAGGAGGAGGGGAGCACGCCTGTCTCACGGCCTGTTGGACGGTCCTGTGCTGCTGCTGCTGTTTGTGGGACATGTTAACCTGATCCCTGAGCCTAACAGTGTACAACGGTTTTGACTAGGTGGAATACAGCTATGACCGGAAGTAACTTTTTCACAGCAGGTTAGGAGAAGTAACGTAGCAGGTTAGGAGAAGTAACGTAGCAGGTTAAGAGAAGTAACGTAGCAGGTTAGGAGAAGTAACGTAGCAGGTTAGGAGAAGTAACATAGCAGGTTAGGAGAAGTAACGTAGCAGGTTAGGAGAAGTAACGTAGCAGGTTAGGAGAAGTAACGTACCAGGTTAGGAGAAGTAACGTAGCAGGTTAGGAGAAGTAACGTAGCAGGTTAGGAGAAGTAACGTAGCAGGTTAGGAGAAGTAACGTAGCAGGTTAGGAGAAGTAACGTAGCAGGTTAGGAGAAGTAACGTAGCAGGTTAGGAGAAGTAACGTAGCAGGTTAGGAGAAGTAACGTAGCAGGTTAGGAGAAGTAACGTAGCAGGTTAGGAGAAGTAACATAGCAGGTTAGGAGAAGTAACGTAGCAGGTTAGCTAAAATGCTCTTCTAACCGGCTACGAAGTCACTTCCGGTCACAACTGTACTCCATCTAGTCACGACCGTGTACAACCCTCTGGGAGTTTCAACTGATTTTTCACTTCCTGTTTCCGTCTCTTTTTTTGTGGTAACTTTATTATGCTCGCTAAATTGTTGCACACTTGACTTTGTACGTCATACGCCAAAGAAAAACAGGAACACTCAAAGTACTAAAGCAAACTTTCCTTTTTGTGAAAGTTTTGTCACGTCTTCACCAAAGAAAAATGTCTCAATAAAGGATGAGTAAATCAGTTGAATTAATAACAGTTGATATTTAATTGTTGTTTGTTTTTTCAGATTGGAGATTGTAGGAAACTCAAGTTTCTCTTTCAGTCAATAATAACAAATATTTGTTTTTCATGGTAAAGAAAACTATGTAACTAGGTAACTAAGGAACTTCCAAAAACACAAGTTAAATCATTCAAACAACAGACTTTACTTGTTAGTCAAAGGAGGTGCTACAGTTAAAACCAGTTATAGGCGGTCTACAGTCTTACAGTTAGCTATACTAAACACATGTAAATATGTGTCTTTTAGCTGTGTGTTAGTCAGGTGGCTGTTTGCACAACTCATTTTGGGCAGTGCTCCTCACCCCACTGGCTTAAAGCTCTCACATGTGGGCTGAGTGTGGGGCCAGGGAGTGTTAGTATTTCTTTTGTATTTCAGTCATTCTGTGAGTTCAGATCTAAGCCCCGTTTATACCTGGTGCTAACATGTGTCCTGATCTTGTCCACATTCTGAATGTGCCCACATCTTTAGTGTAGACGATAACTGATTGTGATCCCTTGTCGTGATGTGTTTAGTTCTATATTTTTATTTTTAATCCCTGCCCCAGTCCTCGCCGGAGGCCTTTTGCCAGGCCGTCATTGTAAATAAGAATTTGTTCTTGCCTAGTTAAATAAAGGTTGAATAAAAAATAAAAATAAAAGATTGTCCTGACCACCTCTGGAGGTATTTTGGGACGTGTTATATTGTATCAAGATCTCTTACAAGCGTATACAGATTTGGATTATCAAACCATTTAAACCGTCCCTCTAAAATCATTGACAGGTAGCACCATTGACTCGAGGCATCAATATTTGTCTTAAAATAAAAATGTGAATTACACTGAAATACAGTGCCTTGCGAAAGTACTCGGCCCCCTTGAACTTTGCGACCTTTTGCCACATTTCAGGCTTCAAACATAAAGATATAAAACTGTATTTTTTTGTGAAGAATCAACAACAAGTGGGACACAATCATGAAGTGGAATGACATTTATTGGATATTTCAAACTTTTTTAACAAATCAAAAACTGAAAAATTGGGTGTGCAAAATTATTCAGCCCCTTTACTTTCAGTGCAGCAAACTCTCTCCAGAAGTTCAGTGAGGATCTCTGAATGATCCAATGTTGACCTAAATGACTAATGATGATAAATACAATCCACCTGTGTGTAATCAAGTCTCCGTATAAATGCACCTGCACTGTGATAGTCTCAGAGGTCCGTTAAAAGCGCAGCGAGCATAATGAAGAACAAGGAACACACCAGGCAGGTCCGAGATACTGTTGTGAAGAAGTTTAAAGCCGGATTTGGATACAAAAAGATTTCCCAAGCTTTAAACATCCCAAGGAGCACTATGCAAGCGATAATATTGAAATGGAAGGAGTATCAGACCACTGCAAATCTACCAATACCTGGCCGTCCCTCTAAACTTTCAGCTCATACAAGGAGAAGACTGATCAGAGATGCAGCCAAGAGGCCCATGATCACTCTGGATGAACTGCAGAGATCTACAGCTGAGGTGGGAGACTCTGTCCATAGGACAACAATCAGTCGTATATTGCACAAATCTGGCCTTTATGGAAGAGTGGCAAGAAGAAAGCCATTTCTTAAAGATATAAAAAGTGTAATTTAAAGTTTGCCACAAGCCACCTGGGAGACACACCAAACATGTGGAAGAAGGTGCTCTGGTCAGATGAAACCAAAATTGAACTTTTTGGCAACAATGCAAAACGTTATGTTTGGCGTAAAAGCAACACAGCTCATCACCCTGAACACACCATCCCCACTGTCAAACATGGTGGTGGCAGCATCATGGTTTGGGCCTGCTTTTCTTCAGCAGGGACAGGGAAGATGGTTAAAATTGATGGGAAGATGGATGGAGCCAAATACAGGACCATTCTGGAAGAAAACCTGATGGAGTCTGCAAAAGACCTGAGACTGGGACAGAGATTTGTCTTCCAACAAGACAATGATCCAAAACATAAAGCAAAATCTACAATGGAATGGTTCAATAATAAACATATCCAGGTGTTAGAATGGCCAAGTCAAAGTCCAGACCTGAATCCAATCGAGAATCTGTGGAAAGAACTGAAAACTGCTGTTCACAAATGCTCTCCATCCAACCTCACTGAGCTCGAGCTGTTTTGCAAGGAGGAATGGGAAAAAATGTCAGTCTCTCGATGTGCAAAACTGATAGAGACATACCCCAAGCGACTTACAGCTGTAATCGCAGCAAAAGGTGGCACTACAAAGTATTAACTTAAGGGGGCTGAATAATTTTGCACGCCCAATTTTTCAGTTTTTGATTTGTTAAAGTTTGAAATATCCAATAAATGTCGTTCCACTTCATGATTGTGTCCCACTTGTTGATTCTTCACAAAAAAATACAGTTTTATATCTTTATGTTTGAAGCCTGAAATGTGGCAAAAGGTCGCAAAGTTCAAGGGGGCCGAATACTTTCGCAAGGCACTGTATATACCTTTTTGAGAAAGAGGATCATCAAGATTAGAACCGATGACCTTCTGTCCAGTGTCTAGTCCACTGTGCCAGCCGTTTGATTTATTTAGTCCGAAAGCTGTTCAGTCAGAAAGTTATAAACTTATAAACTTAGTATATTAAAAATGTGATTAGTTAAGAATGTTGGTTAAGGTTGGAAAACCAAAGTCTCAACTGGAATTTCGAACTCGCAACTTTGCAGGTTCCTGTGTTTAATGCTGCATTCGTAACCAAATGGGAAGGTGGTGATTACCACTTGTGAATTCGTAAATACCAGTTGGATGCATTCACGTGCTTTGAACTCGTTGAGAAACGGTCGATTGGCTAATGACCAACAAGCTACGTCAACCATAAACTAAAAGTACAACTATCATGCTTGTAAACAAATTAGTGTTTAAAAAAAAACGTATTAATAGATAGCTTTTAATAAATAATGTTCTGCAGCATTTAACTGCCTGAAAATGCTTTAAGAGATAATTACTCAAACAGAAGGATGCTATATTAGCTAGCTGGCTATGACTATCCAACACAGGAACTCTTCCAAGTCAAGGTAAGCTTTCAGTTTTACAAATGTATTGCCACTGTGGCCCACCGGTGTAACTGCTAAACTGCTTACTGAGTGTACAATGTCACGTTACAGTATAACTGTAGTGGGTTTACTAACATGTTAGCTCTATTAGCTATGTTGACTACAACATTACTTTAGCTAACATGGTGACAACGATGTAGGTTGAGTGGAGCGGACGGTTTTGCTTGGAAATGTTTTCTTGCCTGGTCACAGGCAGCTGATGTGTTGTGCATTGAATTTCACAAGAGAAGGGAAAAGGTGAGAGGAGGAGAGCGTGTAGACTGCTTGAAGGAATACAACGAGCTGTTTGTATGTGGCTATGAAAGCAAACTGTTTTCGTGTGTTCAGGGGTGTATTCATTCCGACGATTCTGTTGAAAAGCATTTCTTAAAACGGAAGCCAACAGAACGAAACAGGGATAAACATACCTGAATTTGTCCAATAGAAACTCTCGTTTGCAACTTTTGGACTAATGATTACACCCTAGATCAGCTAGATGCAGGCAAGAGTGTGCAACCTGGTATTGAATGTCCATGTGTCACTGTCTGTCACCTCAAATCTTTCTTTCAACCTGTGTGCACACTAGATCATCTAGATGACTAATGATTACACACTAGATCATCTAGATGACTAATGATTACACACTAGATCATCTAGATGACTAATGATTACACACTAGATCATCTAGATGACTAATGATTACACACTAGATCATCTAGATGACTAATGATTACACACTAGATCATCTAGATGACTAATGATTACACACTAGATCATCTAGATGACTAATGATTACACACTAGATCATCTAGATGACTAATGATTACACACTAGATCATCTAGATGACTAATGATTACACACTAGATCATCTAGATGACTAATGATTACACACTAGATCATCTAGATGCAGGCAAGAGTATTCAAGGCTGTATTGAATGTGTCACTGTCTGTCACCTTGATTAGTCAAATGTTTCTCTCTGCCTTTTCACCTATGTTGTAAACTTTCATAGGCTGGGTTGTAGCAACCTCGTGATGGGTACAGGGAACATTCTAGTATCATGTAGTAGCCTAAACCTATTGATGTTACATTGAACTGGGTTAATGGAATATGAACGACAGTCATCCAATATGCTGTAATAGAAATAAGGCCATGCTCATAAAAAAATGTATTGTCCTTCCTCATCTTAAACATCACCAACCGCCACTGATGAGGCTTTAGACATGGAGCAGTGAGTTTGATCTGCATGAGGTGCAACTCGTTCAGAACATTATGACCTGCTGAGTATCTGTCCTGACCCCATGTTCTATTGATTATCTTACTGTCATGGAGGCGCTCAGGCCGATATGCAAATGGAGATGTTAATGATTACAGATGCTTGTTAGCTTGGAGCCGGACCGTTCTCGACACCACTGCTGTACTCCAGTCAGTCTTTATACGGCAGAGGTCAGGGTTCAAAGATGCTTCTGGCAGGTGATAATTAAACCTGTAAAAATAGCCTGGGAGCCATGAGAACCCACTGCAGCTGACAGGAAGTGGTTTGCCTCCAATGATCTCAATTGGAAGAATACAACACCCGCCTTTAATCTTAATTTACCTCAGCATTACCAAGGAAGCCAATTTTACCTGCCACTCAGAATTTGGCAGATTCATTTGCTTTGATTTATTCGCAATTTTCAAAGTTTAGGCTAATGATAAAAATAGTGGAAGTGCTGAGTGGAAGTTAGTCCACCACTGCCCCCAGGGAAGCACGTCGAACCACAGCTCCTTGCCGAAAGAGGGAAAAGAACAGTCCATGCAACATGAAAAACCAAGTTTATTCTGATAAACTTCCCACATAATCCTCACCCTAGTGAAAAGAATGGTTCATGATACCTATTCATGTACATATTGACATCCATACTGTGGTTCTTCACAGTGAAAATATACGTTTTACAGATATTGGGTGTGGTTACAGAGATGTCACTAGGTAAAATAATAAATAAATAAAAAGCTCCCGTGTTGAAAGGGGAGGTTCGAGTTTGACCAATCAAATGTAAAAGGTTCGAGTTTGACCAATCAAATGTAAAAGGTTCGAGTTTGACCAATCAAATGTAAAAGGTTCGAGTTTGACCAATCAAATGTAAAAGGTTCGAGTTTGACCAATCAAATGTAAAAGGTTCGAGTTTGACCAATCAAATGTAAAAGGTTCGAGTTTGACCAATCAAATGTAAAAGGTTTGAGTTTGACCAATCAAATGTAATACGATCCGTAAGTAGACACTCTTCTAGGGATTTTCACAGAACAATAGTAAAAGTCTCTTCTTTTGAAAAATGTACAAATTAGACCGCTTTCAGGACATGGATCTGTGTTGCTGAATGAATGTACACATTTAACTTGGTAATGTGTAAGGAAACAGGTTTGTAAATGTAATCAATATGAAACACGACATACACCACATATATTTGTCCGTAACATGTTGTCTTGGACTGCAAATATTAAATAACAAACAAACATTGAGAATACTTCTAATATTTTACCAAAAAATTAAATAATGTCTTCCTCAATACAAATTCATCATGATTGTCATATAGTGCAAACAAAAAAAGAGCAAGCAAAATAAACCGGATTAAAATAAATAGCATTTGAGTCCATTTCTATTTTTTTTAAGTGAGAGACTTAAACTTCCTGACTGATCTCGGCAGTCAACAACAAGTGAAAGTCTTATTTCAAAGTCTACTGTACGGGAACATACAAATCTACATACATGTCACATCCTCAATATCTGTCTTTGTTCAATTAAACCATATATTACTATGTACTTTGAATGAAGAACAACTGAGTGTCCTTAAACATTGTTCATGGCTATGATGGCTCTATGTTCTCCAGACAGCGGTCTGAGACAGTTGAAGAGTTGTTTAGCCATTAGAAAGAAAAGCATTGACTGGGTTGCCATCGTCTGTGCTGTGTTGGGTACGTCTGATTAGATGTTTGAAAGCAGTTCACTTTTTCCTCATTGGCATCAATACCAATCCCTCCCCCAAAAAATGTAAAAAGATATTCTAGTTTTTCAAAATCCCTTTTTTTCCCCCATCTTAAAAAAGTAAGTTCATTATCGGTAGTAGTTAAGGGTGCTTTTTCTAAATCATTGTCTGAACTCATTTAGGCGCTGTTTTAACCTTCAGCAAGACATCTGTTTTGTGAGATCGTGTCCTCTCAAGATGCCCCTGCAGCACTGCCAGGGAAACCCCCTTTACGCTCCCTAGGAGATGAAGTGTCAAAGGGGCGGTGCTCTGTTACCTCTTGCCCACCTCGTTCTGTCTCAGGAACTGGATGTTGCTGCTGCTGTCTGCCAGTTCTGGGTACTGCTCCACAGGCAGCACATAGTACCCATCGTAGCCTGGCACCTTCCCTGTTGCGAGGAGCTGCTGCCTCTCTCCCTCTGCCCATAGCCTCCCTCCCTCTCTGCTCTCTTTCAGATGTTGCTGCTCTCTCATCCAGGCCCCCGACAGGGCTCTCTGGTGGGCCTGCTCTAGCAGGCGACCCCTCTCCTTCTCCAGCACGTCAGCCGCTAGGCCGTAACGTACGCTCAGGGACAACGCCACCGTGTGGATCTCCACAGTGACTCCCTGGCGAGAGCGTCCGCTGACAGTCACGTTGACGCCGTTCTCCAGAGATTTCCTCCCACCACTCAGCCCCAGAGATAGCAGGTCACTGTCAGCCAGGCCCAGCTTCACAAAGAAGTGGCAGTCCTTCCCGTCTATGGTGTAGTGGGTCCCCTCCAGATAGACGGCATTGTTCAGAACCTGGGCCACTTTACGGCTGTCCTCACTGGCCAGGCCTGATACACCAGTCATCACATGGCCCTCCTTGATGGCCAGCATCATGCCCCGGCCCACGATGGGGATCTTGGTGCCGAACCAGTAGCCAGGCTTGTCCTGTTTGGTCCGGCGCTCCCTGTTGAGCAACCTCCCCTCCAGAGCCATGAAGGCCTGGTTGTGGCGATCTACTGCATGCTGCACCCCGGTGATCAGCTGGAGACAGTAGAGAGTCAGGCCAGACTGTTATATTTCAATGAATTAACATCAATTACATTGAGATTCGCCTGTGTAGTCTTAGTTATCATTAGGTGAAATATGTATTTTTATAAATGACTCACCGGAGCCGTCTCGCAGTCCTGGCTCGCCAGTAGTTCATAAGGTGGGTCAACAAAATCCATGGAGTGTCTGGGGAAGCCTGGTATGATGTTACTGAGCTGGAAACCAAACATCACCAACCAGCTCTTCACGTCTGCAAAATAGAATTCAAAACACGTCAAGATGTCACAACTACAACTACAATTACCTGATGGATTTGGTTTTTAGGAAACAGGTCATAGAGGACAACAAACACAATCATTGTTACCTGTCACATAGCTCTTGATGTCTATCATATCACTGAGTGGGTTGTTGTTCTTGAACATGTACAGATTGAATGGGGCGGATTCCTTGCCGATCTTAGGGAGGAGTTTATGGTCTGGTGCAGTCCATCTGCCTGCCAGCACATCGTAGTCTCTCTGGGCAAAGTGCACCAGCTTGGTGAGGGGGTCGTAGAGTCCTCCGTGGAAGCCCACCACCATGTTGAAGTCAGGGTTGGAGTCGTGGTACACCTCGCCGTAGGCAGTGTACTGGAGCTGCTTGACCATCTGTCCGTTGCTGCTGAAGACGGCGAGCGGCGTGCCCGTGTTGTCCGCGGCGATGTAATACTCCTCTCCTCCAGTCACCTCCATGGCAAACAGATGACCCTGCAGGTCGTAGTAGAACGAGGTGATCTCCCCTCCGGAGTGGTTGTACACGTGGGTGATCCTGCCGGGGTAGTTGAGGTCAGCGTAGAAGAACTGCAGGTGCTCTCCCTCGTTGGTCTTCCTGGAGACGCGGCGGCCCAGACCGTCGTAGCGGTAACGCACACTCCACCCCGCGGGCGTGCGGCTGTACGCCTGCTCCAGCAGCCCGTTGGAGTTGTAGTCGAACACGTCGGCGCCGCGCTGGCTCAGGACGCCGTCCTCGTCCACGCGGTACTGCATGTCGCCCAGGCGGGTGATGCGGTCTCGCAGGTCGTAGCGCAGCGGTAGCAGGCGGGCGCTGTTCCCAGGGTTCAGCAGGTGCAAGTTGCCGTTCAGGTCGTAGCTGTAACGCCAGGTGGACCAGTCGTTGACCTTGACCCCGACAAGCTGACCGTCACCGTCGTACTCATAGCGGTACTGTGTGGTGTTGGCATACGGCCCGATCTTCAGCTCTCTCTTGATGACCCGGCCCATGCTGTCATACTGCACTGTCATCCAGTACATGAGCGAGCGGAAGATCTCGTACTGCACCTCTTTGATGCGGCCGTGGGCATCAAAGTGCTTGCTGAGGGTCATCACTGCCGTGGTGATAATCTGGTTGATGTCATAGTAGATAATGCCAAACTTGCCAAAGTGCTCCACCTTGCCTGAGATCTCGTCGTAGCGGTAGAGGTCCAAGGGCAGGGGCGTCTCACCGATCACAGGCTTGATGCTGGCCACACGGAAGCTGTTGTCGTGGTAGGTGTAGTCGAAGCGGGCGTTGACCATGCCCTCTTCAGAGAAGCGATACATCTGCCTGTCCACTAGGGGGCCTATCTTCCGGTAACGGATGGTGCAGGAGAACCCCCCGCTCTGCAGGTTGACCATCTTCAACACGCCGGTCGTATCGTCGTAGCCGAACGTAACGGCTGTGCCGTCGTACAGAACCTCAGACAGCTTGGCCAGCTTGCCGTACCTGTAGATGACGCGTCGGCCCGTGCCCAGGTAGAAGGTGGCACGCGGTCGTCCGTCCTCGCTGAAGTCGTGGATGACGGTGGCGTTGCTCTCGGGAGGGTTGTAGATGTTGCGGATGTAGCCGACGGAGACGTGGGTGGACATGGTGTGTCTGGCCATGCTAGGCATGGTGACAGAGGTGAGACGCCCCGAGGTGTCAAACTCAAACACGTACTGTTTCTGACTCTGCTGGAGGAGCAGCACCATGGACTGAGGAGAGATGGGAAAGAAAAGGCATATTTACTATTTGATTCTGGACAGCTTGAAAAACATAAACAAAACTCAGAGACAGTCAAGAGTGGAAAACTGTCTGGCACTTTGTTCCCAGGCAACTAACAGTACACACACAGACACACAGAGACACACAGAGACACACAGAGACAAGCAGAGACAAGCAGAGACACATAGACACACAGACACGTAGACACACAGAGAGACACCCAGACACAGAGACACACAGAGACACGCAGACACGCAGACACTTAGACACACAGAGAGACACGCAGACACACAGAGACACACAGAGACACACAGAGACACACCCAGTAGTGTATCAGAATGCCTCACCCTGTCCAGATAGCTGAAGCTCCACACCTTGCCGTCCACAAAGGTGCGTGAGAGGATGCGTCCGAAGGTGTCGAACTCGCTCCTCTGGCTCATGCTGCCTCTCTGCAGGCCCACCAGGCGTCCGGTGGGGGAGTAGGACACGTTGACCACAGCCAGGCTGCTGCTGGGCAGCCAGGTGGCCGGACGGCTCTGCTGGTCATACATGATCCTCAGTGTGAACTTACGGTGGTCGTCATAGATCTTCTCTGTGCGAGTGTTGCGGTCAAAATCAATGGAGAGGAGGTTCCTGCCGTGGGCCTGTGGAGAGACAGGAAGGTACATTACATTAGTCACAGGTACCTGTGGAGAGAGAGGACATTACATTAGTCACAGATACCTGTGGAGAGAGAGGACATTACATTAGTCACAGGTACCTGTGGAGAGAGAGGACATTACATTAGTCACAGGTACCTGTGGAGAGACAGGAAGGACATTACATTAGTCACAGGTACCTGTGGAGAGAGAGGACATTACATTAGTCACAGGTACCTGTGGAGAGAGAGGAAGGACATTAGCCACAGGTACCTGTGGAGAGACAGGAAGGTACATTACATTAGTCACAGATACCTGTGGAGAGAGAGGACATTACATTAGTCACAGGTACCTGTGGAGAGAGAGGACATTACATTAGTCACAGGTACCTGTGGAGAGAGAGGAAGGACATTACATTAGTCACAGGTACCTGTGGAGAGAGAGGATATTACATTAGTCACAGGTACCTGTGGAGAGACAGGAAGGACATTACATTAGTCACAGGTACCTGTGGAGAGAGAGGAAGGACATTAGCCACAGGTACCTGTGGAGAGACAGGAAGGTACATTACATTAGTCACAGATACCTGTGGAGAGAGAGGAAGGACATTAGCCACAGGTACCTGTGGAGAGAGAGGAAGGACATTAGTCACAGGTACCTGCGGAGAGAGAGGACATTACATTAGTCACAGGTACCTGTGGAGAGAGAGGAAGGACATTAGTCACAGGTACCTGTGGAGAGAGAGGACATTACATTAGTCACAGGTACCTGTGGAGAGACAGGAAGGTACATTACATTAGTCACAGGTACCTGTGGAGAGAGAGGAAGGACATTAGCCACAGGTACCTGTGGAGAGACAGGAAGGTACATTACATTAGTCACAGATACCTGTGGAGAGAGAGGAAGGACATTAGCCACAGGTACCTGTGGAGAGAGAGGAAGGACATTAGTCACAGGTACCTGTGGAGAGAGAGGACATTACATTAGTCACAGGTACCTGTGGAGAGAGAGGAAGGACATTAGTCACAGGTACCTGTGGAGAGAGAGGACATTACATTAGTCACAGGTACCTGTGGAGAGAGAGGACATTACATTAGTCACAGGTACCTGTGGAGAGACAGGAAGGTACATTACATTAGTCACAGGTACCTGTGGAGAAAGAGGACATTACATTAGTCACAGGTACCTGTGGAGAGACAGGAAGGTACATTACATTAGTCACAGGTACCTGTGGAGAGAGAGGACATTACATTAGTCACAGGTACCTGTGGAGAGACAGGAAGGACATTACATTAGTCACAGGTACCTGTGGAGAGAGAGGACATTACATTAGTCACAGGCACCTGTGGAGAGACAGGAAGGACATTACATTAGTCACAGGTACCTGTGGAGAGAGAGGAAGGACATTAGCCACAGGTACCTGTGGAGAAACAGGAAGGACATTAGTCACAGGTACCTGTGGAGAGAGAGGAAGGACAATACATTAGTCACAGGTACCTGTGGAGAGAGAGGACATTACATTAGTCACAGGTACCTGTGGAGAGACAGGAAGGACATTACATTAGTCACAGGTACCTGTGGAGAGAGAGGAAGGACATTAGCCACAGGTACCTGTGGAGAGAGAGGACATTACATTAGTCACAGGTACCTGTGGAGAGAGAGGAAGGGAGGGAGGACAACGACCTTAAGCACACAGCCAAGACAATGCGGGAGTGGCTTCGGGACAAGTCTCTGAATGTCCTTGAGTGGCCCAGCCAGAGCCTGGACTTTAACCCGATCGACCTGAAAATAGCTATGCAGCGACGCTCCCCATCCAACCTGACAGAGCTTGAGATGATCTGCAGAGAAGAATGGGAAAAACTCCCAAAATACAGGTGTGTCAAGCTTGTAGCGTCACACCCAAGAAGACTCGATGCTGTAATTACTACCAAAGGTGCTTCAACAAAGTACTGAGTAAAGGGTCTGAATACTTATATAAATGCGATATTAAGTTTTTAATTTTTTTAATAAATGATCAAAAATGTCTAAAAACCTGCTTTTGCTTTGTCATTATGGGGTATTGTGTTTTAGAATAAGGCTGTAAAGTATATATATTTTTTAAGTCAAGGGGTCTGAATACATTGTATATATATTTAAATACAACAACATTACTCTCTAAATTGTATATTGTAGCTCTATTTTTCTTCTTCAGTGACACATGCGATCATACAGAGACGACCTTTAGTCTGACAGACAACAAGCTCCATTAAGAAAACCTTCAGAAATGGATTGACATCACAGCACTCCAGCTTACCCTCAACTTCCTGCCATATATGGTCACTTTACTTTTGATCACTTCCTTCCTCATCCTCCACTCGATGGAATTCAGCCCGCTGTCGGTGGGCAGAGTGATGTTACGCCGACCAATGGTAGGGCTGACTGCGCCGGCTAGGATGTGGGGCTCTGTGTGGAAACTGAGGCCCATGCCGTTGGCATACGACACCCGGAGAGTGCCATTGTAACAAAACTGGTAGTTGTTCCGTACTTGGTCTGCAGGGGGAGCAGCAGACACACACACACACACACACACACACACACACACACACACACACACACACACACACACACACACACACACACACACACACACACACACACACACACACACACACACACACACACACGCGCGTTATATGAGAAGTGAGACACTAAAAGGCATGTTTTATTACAGAGATTCCATTTGATGTGATTGAATGCTCTGCATCAGAGGAAATGTGGTCTCTGGATGTGTGTACTTTACTCCCAGACAATAACAAGTATCCTCTCTCAGAACGACATGACCAGAGATAAGAGTTTTTTTTTAGTCTCTCAGCCAAATGCAGAACATGAGCCTTTTATTCCATTTCCATGCAGTAACGAGATCATGGACTACAATTGACGAAAAAAGGTATCTGGAAACAAAATAATCCATCAAGTTTAACGTGAGGAAAACTTCTTGAAACACGTCTATAACAAAAACAAGAGTAACTCAAAACCAGCTCTTAACATCTTTCAAAACTCTAATTTATCTCCTTGAAACAGGAGAAGTGAACTTTGCGATCCTTTTAAAGACAGATTTACTTTGGAGACGCCATTTCAGTCAGAACTCCCATATCAGATTGAAATAAAGTGTACAGTTAGAGGTAGACAAGTCAGTTTGCCCCCCCCAGGGTAGACTTTCATATCAATCTCTTCCATTCTTATTCTCACGACTCCAGTCGTTTCCAGACGTACAGATGAAATAGCATTTATTTTCTGTCACACCCCCGTGGGTCAGTGGGGAAATCCGTTCTCTTCCTCCCCCTCTCCGCTAAACGGCTGTAATAACCTCTGGGATCAGGGGCCGTCTTGTCGGGCAGCAACATGACGAAAATTCCAATTCGTAGAATATATTTTTTCTATGAGAATTATATATTTTTGGTTGGGGGGGGGGGTGACATTGTTAGTTACCTTGCACCACGGTGTAGGACGCCTCCGCAGAGGACAAGTTGGTGATGACGGTGACGTCATCGTCTCTGTTGGAGCGCTCCACGTCGACGTTAACGGATTGCTCCATCTCCCGGTGCAGGCTGGTCACCACTCCCGTTGGGTAGGTGACGTTAGTCAGACGTCCCTCACTGTCATACCTGCACAGGGGAAAGGAACAGGACTGAGTCAAGTAGACATGGAGGGAAACAAATCCTTACACGTGTGCTGGGAAACAAAGCTTGGTTGTTTAAATCAAACGTGAGACCAACAGATGTCCTCTACTACTCAGTGTAGTACCAGTGTCAGATACCAGATGGTGACAGTGACATAACCATACTGTTGACAGAATCCAGAATCTCTCTCTCTCTCTCTCTCTCTCTCTCTCATGCATTATTTCCATGGTGATTACTCATTTACTTCAGCCCACATGAGCATGTGAGTTATGTCACTGAATTGTTAATTTACCCAGTCACATTACACATATATACACAAGTATATTCACACAGAGCGTTGGGCCAGTAACCAGAAGGTTGCTGGATCGAATCCCCGAGCAAAATGAATCCCCTCGTTTTGCCCCTGAGCAAGGTAGTTAACCCACTGTTCCCTGGGCTCTGAAGACGTGGATGTCGATTATGCCAGTCCCCCCCCTCTCTGATTCAGAGGGGTTGGGTTAAATGTGGAAGACACATTTCAGTTGAATGCATTCAGTTGGACAACTGACCAGGTATCCTCCCTTTTCATTCAGTTGTACAACTGACCAGGTATCCCCCTTTCATTCAGTTGTACAACTGACCAGGTACCCCCCCTTTCATTCAGTTGGACAACTGACCAGGTACCCCCCCTTTCATTCAGTTGGACAACTGACCAGGTATCCCCCCTTTCATTGAGTTGGACAACTGACCAGGTATCCCCCTTTCATTCAGTTGTACAACTGACCAGGTATCCCCCCTTTCATTCAGTTGGACAACTGACCAGGTATCCCCCTTTCATTCAGTTGGACAACTGACCAGGTATCCTCCATTTTCATTCAGTTGTACAACTGACCAGGTATCCCCCCTTTCATTCAGTTGGACAACTGACCAGGTACCCCCCCTTTCATTCAGTTGGACAACTGACCAGGTATCCCCCTTTCATTCAGTTGGACAACTGACCAGGTATCTCCCCTTTCATTCAGTTGGACAACTGACCAGGCATCCCCCTTTCATTCAGTTGTACAACTGACCAGGTATCCTCCATTTTCATTCAGTTGTACAACTGACCAGGTATCCCCCTTTCATTCAGTTGTACAACTGACCAGGTATCCCCCTTTCATTCAGTTGTACAACTGACCAGGTATCCTCCATTTTCATTCAGTTGTACAACTGACCAGGTATCCCCCTTTTCCCTTTCCCTTACTCATAGAAGTTGGTCCATCCAGTCTCATCAGCCTTGGAGGCCAGCAGACCTGTGTTCGCAGCATAGCTCATCAGCGCCACTTCCTGGTTTAGGGCAGATACGGAGCGCAGGCCGCCGGCAGGGTCCAGCCCCAGGCTGACCACCTGGTTCTCAGGCAGCAGCACCAGCCTCAGCAGGCCAGAGCCGTCCCTCCTCACCCTCAGGGTGTTGTTACAGTTATCAGCCACAGCAGCCAGCTCCCCATCCGGTCCGTAGGTGAAGTTATACAGGAGTTCTCCGGTGATCAGACTGACTGTGTGTCTGTGGAGCCCATCTCTACTGAACACGTAGTGCTCCTGTTCCCGCGGTGACCCCACCTCATACAGCCCTATGGGCGTGGCCACAGGCCTGTTGCGCCTCACCGCCCGCACGCGGATGTTGTTTAGGTCAGCGATGAACAGCGTGCCGTCGGGAGACACGGCGAGCGAGGAGGGGGCGTTGAGCCCGGCGTCCGTGGCGTAGCCCTCGTCGCCAGAGAAGCACTGGCAGTTGACGTCGTTCTTGCAGTCGCACTCTGAGGTGGCGCCGGCCAGCGGAGAGATCTCTCCGGAGGCGCTGACATGCCGCACGCGGTTGATCTTCTTCTCGTCCGTCTCGGCAATGTAGAGCACGCCGGTGTGGGAGATGGCGATGGCCGTGGCGCTCTCCAGAGCTGAGTGGATGGCCAGCTTGCTCAGGGAGTAGTCGATGCCCGGGACCTGGCAGTGCATGGGCCTCCCAGCGATGATGCTGACCTGGTGGTTCTCAGTGATGCGCATGATCACATTGTTCTCCAGAACATACAGGGAGTTGTCTGTGGGGTTCACCGCCAGGTCAGTGGGCCACTCCAGACGCACCTGGATCAACAGACACAGAACACATGAGTCATCACAAACACACTGGAACTCTCCCCCCAGCCCTCTGTAGATCTCTCCCTCTAGTCTCCCCCCAGCCCTCTGTAGATCTCTCCCTCTAGTCTCCCCCCAGCCCTCTGTAGATCTCTCCCTGTAGTCTCCCCCCAGCCCTCTGTAGATATCTCCCTCTAGTCTCCCCCCAGCCCTCTGTAGATCTCTCCCTCTAGTCTCCCCCCAGCCCTCTGTAGACGTCTCCCTCTAGTCTCCCCCAGTCCTCTGTAGATCTCCCTCTAGTCTCCCCCCAGCCCTCTGTAGATCTCTCCCTCTAGTCTCCCCCCAGCCCTCTGTAGATCTCTCCCTCTAGTCTCCCCCCAGCCCTCTGTAGACATCTCCCTCTAGTCTCCCCCAGCCCTCTGTAGACCTCTCCCTCTAGTCTCCCCCAGCCCTCTGTAGATCTCATCCTCTAGTCTCCCCCCAGCCCTCTCTAGATCTCTCCCTCTAGTCTCCTCCCAGCCCTCTGTAGATCTCTCCCTCTAGTCCCCCCCAGCCCTCTCTAGATCTCTCCCTCTAGTCTCCCCCAGCCCTCTGTAGATCTCTCCCTCTAGTGTCCCCCCAGCCCTCTGTAGATCTCTCCCTCTAGTGTCCCCCCAGCCCTCTGTAGATCTCTCCCTCTAGTGTCCCCCCAGCCCTATGTAGATCTCTCCCTCTAGTCTTTCTCCCCCCAGCCCTCTGTAGATCTCTCCCTCTAGTCTTTCAAGTCTATCCAACTTTCTCTCTCTCACACACTATTCAGAAGTAGGGTTGCACAATTCTGGTAACTTCCCCAAAATTCCCAGGTTATTCCATCCTGATTCCAGAAATGTTCCAACAGGGAGAATCTGGAAAACCTGGGAATTTAGGGAAAGATATCGGAATTGTGCAACCCTACTCAGAAGACGGTAGAGATTGGATTTCTGTATAGGTGGGTATTGATACTGTCAAGTATGACTACAAACAGGCAGCACTATGTAGGACCAGTTGTAGATACCCTATATAAACAAAGTATGTCAACACCCCTTCAAATTCGTGGATTCGACTATTTCATCCACACCCGTTTCTAACAGGTGTATAAAATCAAGCACACAGCCATGCAATCTCCATAGACAAACATTTCCAGTAGAATGGCCTTACTGAAGAGCTCGGTGACTTTCAATGTGGCACCGTCATAGGATACCACCTTTCCAACAAGTCAGTTCATCAAATGTCTGTCCTGCTGTGCTGTTATTGTGAAGTGGAAATGTGTATGGCCGAGCAACCGGCTGGGGTGGTGTAAAGCTCGCAGCCATTGGACTATGGGGTTTGGTGGATGCCATGAGAACACTACATACCCCAATGCATAGTGCCAACTATACAGTGGTAGAGGAGGAATAATGGTCTGGGGCTGTTTTTCATGGTTTAGGTCCTTTAGTTCCAGCGAAGGGAAATCTTCACCCTACAGCATACAATGACATTCTAGACAAGTTTGGGGAAGGTCTTTCCTGTTTCAGCATGACAATGCCCCCGTGCACAGAGCAAGGTCCATACAGAAATGGTTTGTCGAGATCAGTGTGGAAGAACTTGACTGGCCTGCACAGAGCCCTGACTTCAACCCTATCGAACACCTTTGGGATTAATACGAACGCCGACCGAGAGCCAGGCCTAATCACCCAACATCAGTGTCCGACCTCACTAATGCTCTTGTGACTGAATGGAGGCAAGTCCCTGCAGCAATGTTCCAACATCTAGTGGAAAGCCTTCCCAGAAGAGTGGAGGCTGTTCTAGCATCTAGTGGAAAGCCTTCCCAGAAGAGTGGAGGCTGTTACAGCAGCAATGTTCCAACATCTAGTGGAAAGCCTTCCCAGAAGAGTGGAGGCTGTTATAGCGGCAATGTTCCAACATCTAGTGGAAAGCCTTCCCAGAAGAGTGGAAGCTGTTATAGCGGCAATGTTCCAACATCTAGTGGAAAGCCTTCCCAGAAGAGTGGAGGCTGTTCTAGCATCTAGTGGAAAGCCTTCCCAGAAGAGTGGAAGCTGTTATAGCAGCAATGTTCCAACATCTAGTGGAAAGCCTTCCCAGAAGAGTGGAGGCTATTCTAGCATCTAGTGGAAAGCCTTTCCAGAAGAGTGGAGGCTGTTCTAGCATCTAGTGGAAAGCCTTCCCAGAAGAGTGGAGGCTGTTCTAGCATCTAGTGGAAAGCCTTCCCAGAAGAGTGGAGGCTGTTATAGCAGCAAAGGGGGGGACCAACTCCATATTAATGCCCATCATTTTGGAATGAGATGTTCGATGAGCAGGTGTCCACATACTTTTAGTCATGTAGTGTATCTCCCTCTAAAATACAGTCTCTGTAGTTGTCCAGCTTAGTGTATTTGGCCATAAGGCAGAGTGATGAGGATGTCCTTTAGACTGCAAAGTCTAGCCTCAGCAGCACTACACAGGTGTTCTGCCCCCACAAAAGGAGCTATAAGTCCAAAATATAAAGATATAAAACATAGCTTTGTTTTGCTCCCCATGGGTCCCTCCTGACCTGACTGACGTCCATGCTGGAGTCACAGCTGAGTGGGCGGACCGCTGTGAGGTCGTTGGTCTTGATCAGGGTGGAGATGATGCCGTTCTGGTCCACCTTACGGATCATGGTGGCGTCAACAAAGTACATGAGACCGTTCTTATCCACGGCGATCCCTGACAGACAGAAAGACATAAGAGAGAGAGGGGGGGGGTTAGAAATCACAGCATTCTGACATGGGGGGGGGGGGGGGGTTAGAAATCACAACATTCTGATATGGGGGGGGGGCAGGGTTAGAAATCACAGCATTCTGACATGGGGGGGGGGGGTTAGAAATCACAACATTCTGATATGGGGGGGGGGGGGGGGGCAGGGTTAGAAATCACAACATTCTGACATGGGGGGGGGGGGGGGGTTAGAAATCACAACATTCTGATATGGGGGGGGGGGCAGGGTTAGAAATCACAGCATTCTGACATGGGGGGGGGGGGGGAAGGGTTAGAAATCACAGCATTCTGACATGGGGAGGGGGCAGGGTTAGAAATCACAGCATTCTGACATGGGGGGGGGGCAGGGTTAGAAATCACAGCATTCTGACATGGGGGGGGGGGGCAGGGTTAGAAATCACAACATTCTGACATGGGGGGGGGTTTAGAAATCACAACATTCTGATATGGGGGGGGGCAGGGTTAGAAATCACAACATTCTGACATGGGGGGAGGGGGGCAGGGTTAGAAATCACAGCATTCTGACATGGGGGGGCAGGGTTAGAAGTCACAGCATTCTGACATGGGGGGGCAGGGTTAGAAGTCACAGCATTCTGACATGGGGGGGGGGCAGGGTTAGAAGTCACAGCATTCTGACATGGGGGGGCAGGGTTAGAAGTCACAGCATTCTGACATGGGGGGGCAGGGTTAGACGTCACAGTATTCTGACATGGGGGGGCAGGGTTAGACGTCACAGCATTCTGACATGGGGGGGGGCAGGGTTAGAAATCACAGCATTCTGACATGGGGGGGGGCAGGGTTAGAAATCACAGCATTCTGACATGGGGGGGGCAGGGTTAGAAATCACAGCATTCTGACATGGGGGGGGGGGCAGGGTTAGAAATCACAGCATTCTGACATGGGGGGGGGGGCAGGGTTAGACATCACAGCATTCTGACATGGGGGGGGGGCAGGGTTAGAAATCACAGCATTCTGACATGGGGGGGCAGGGTTAGAAATCACAGCATTCTGACATGGGGGGGGGTTAGAAATCACAACATTCTGATATGGGGGGGGGCAGGGTTAGAAATCACAACATTCTGATATGGGGGGGGGGGCAGGGTTAGAAATCACAACATTCTGACATGGGGGGGGGGGCAGGGTTAGAAGTCACAGCATTCTGACATGGGGGGGGGCAGGGTTAGAAGTCACAACATTCTGACATGGGGGGGGGGGCAGGGTTAGAAATCACAACATTCTGACATGGGGGGGGCAGGGTTAGAAATCACAACATTCTGACATGGGGGGGGGGCAGGGTTAGAAATCACAACATTCTGACATGGGGGGGGGGGGCAGGGTTAGAAATCACAACATTCTGACATGGGGGGGGGGGCAGGGTTAGAAATCACAACATTCTGACATGGGGGGGGGGGAAGGGTTAGAAATCACAACATTCTGACATGGGGGGCAGGGTTAGAAGTCACAGCATTCTGACATGGGGGGGGCAGGGTTAGAAATCACAACATTCTGACATGGGGGGGGGGGGCAGGGTTAGAAATCACAACATTCTGACATGGGGGGGGGGGCAGGGTTAGAAATCACAGCATTCTGACATGGGGGGGGGGCAGGGTTAGAAGTCACAGCATTCTGACATGGGGGGGGCAGGGTTAGAAGTCACAACATTCTGACATGGGGGGGCAGGGTTAGAAGTCACAGCATTCTGACATGGGGGGGCAGGGTTAGACGTCACAGCATTCTGACATGGGGGGGGGCAGGGTTAGAAATCACAGCATTCTGACATGGGGGGGGCAGGGCTAGAAGTCACAGCATTCTGACATGGGGGGGGGGGTTAGAAGTCACATCATTCTGACATGGGGGGGGGCAGGGTTAGAAATCACAGCATTCTGACATGGGGGGGGGCAGGGTTAGAAGTCACAGCATTCTGACATGGGGGGGCAGGGTTAGAAGTCACAGCATTCTGACATGGGGGGGCAGGGTTAGAAGTCACAGCATTCTGACATGGGGGGGCAGGGTTAGAAGTCACAGCATTCTGACATGGGGGGGGGGGCAGGGTTAGAAGTCACAGAATTCTGACATGGGGGGGGGCAGGGTTAGAAGTCACAGCATGCTGACATGGGGGGGGGGGCAGGGTTAGAAATCAAAACATTCTGATATGGGAAAACTAGTTCTGGTGCTGCTGACACAAACAGTCAAAACAAAGTCAAAGTTGTGCTCATCAGGTATTTTGTTGTAACATGGAACTGACATCAGGATGTCGGTGTGGTAGCTCCTCATCTTTCTTGTGACACCAGGTGACAGTGCAACAATACGCCCGGCAGTTTGGTGTCAGGAAGTGCCATCGTCTCTTTTCCAGGTCACTGCTCTGAACAAATCCCTGTCGTTTCCATACACCCACCCCCTGAAGATAGCCTACACTAGATAGATATTGATCAGTGGAGGCTGCTTAATAAGGGAGGAAGGCTCATAATAATGGCTGGATCAGAGCAAATGGAAATTGATACTATTTCACCTAGTCCATTCCAGCCATTACCTGCACATCCATCTTCTGCACATCTACCATTCCAGTGTTTAATTGCCATATTGTAATTACTTCGCCACCATGGCCTATTTATTGCCTTAACTCCCTTATTTGACCTTATTTTCACTCACTGTATATAGACTTTGTTTTCCTTTTGTTTCTACTGTATTATTGACTGTATGTTTTGTTCATTCCATGTGTAACTCTGTGTTGCTGTGTGTGTCGAACTGCTATGCTTTATCTTGGCCAGGTCACAGTTGCAAATGAGAACTTGTTTTCAACTAGTCTACCTGGTTAAATAAAGGTGAAATTAAATAAATCAAATTACCACGAGCCCGTCCTCCCCAATTAAGCTGCCACCAACCTCCTGTGATATTGAGTGACAGCTAAACACCCCAAATGAACAGCAGGTGAACCTGTGTAAAATCCCACAATAAATGTGTAAAATCCCACAATAAATGTGTAAATGACAGTTTGCAAGTGACAGTTTGTAAGTGACAGTTTGCAAGGGACAGTTTGCAAGGGACAGTTTGCAAGGGACAGTTTGGAAGGGACAGTTTGCAAGGGACAGTTTGCAAGGGACAGTTTGCAAGGGACAGTTTGCAAGGGACAGTTTGCAAGGGACAGTTTGTAAGGGACAGTTTGCAAGGGACAGTTTGCAAGGGACAGTTTGCAAGGGACAGTTTGCAAGGGACAGTTTGCAAGGGACAGTTTGTAAGGGACAGTTTGTAAGGGACAGTTTGTAAGGGACAGTTTGTAAGGGACAGTTTGTAAGGGACAGTTTGTAAGGGACAGTTTGTAAGGGACAGTTTGCAAGGGACAGTTTGTAAGGGACAGTTTTTAAGGGACAGTCAGCTATAGCAAAATAATTCTTAAGGAAATTAGAGGAGTGGAACTGATTTTATAGTGAACGTGTGGAGCACAGCAGCCCTGCAACAGTACTCAGTAACAAGGCACTGTCACCTCCACAGTCCTGGTTGATAGCCCCTGCTCCTGGTACTCACCCCTGGGGTTCATGAGTGCGGCCTCCATGGCCTTGCCCCCGTCCCCACAGCGAGCCTCGTCGAAGGGGACACACTGCTCGCCGGTCCCAGCCACCACCTGGGCATTGTCCAACAACTGCCGCCCGCTGGTCAGTGAGCGCACACGGTATATCTGCCGAGAGTTGGTGTCTGAGAGGAAGACCGCCCCAGACATTGGGTCCACCGCTAGGTAGTACTTGTGTGTTGGGTTGTTCCTACGGAGAAATTATATGAGAGAATATTTCTGCCCCTGAACAAGGCAGTTAACCCACTGTTCCTAGGCCGTCATTGAAAACAAGAATTTGTTCTTTAACTGACTTGACAAGTTAAATAAAGGTAAAATAAAAAAATATATATTTTAGATGGTAATAATAATAACCTCTAGCAACTAAAATCAATTTCAAGAGGACATATAATCCCTCACAGGACTAAAACAGAGATTGGGAGAACATTCCAAAGGCGCCCCAACATACAGGAAGACAACTATCGCTTTCTACAGCTGTATGTCAGGCAATGTCACCAAGCTGCTGGACGACGCATAACTTACCCGTGCCTCAAGTCTTTATTTCTGAAAACAAAACAAAGAAAGCAACCTTGTTAGTTTCCACCCATCATCCTACTTAACCCCTCCTCCACTGGCACCCTCCTCTACTGACACCCTCCTCCACTGACACCCTCCCCCACTGACACCCTCCTCCACTGGCACCCTCCTCCACTGGCACCCTCCTCCACTGACACCCTCCTCCACTGACCTCCACTGGCACCCTCCTCCACTGGCACCCTCCTCCACTGACACCCTCCTCGACTGACACCCTCCTACCTGAGCTCCAACACAGCCGTGGTGTTGAGGGTGGGATAGACCCGGCGAATGAAGTTGAGGTCTCCCACGTACAGGCTGCCGTCCCCCCCACAGGCCAGCGCCACGGGGGCCAGCAGCTTGTTGCCCTCGGCCAGACCACTGCAGCTGGGACAGGAGATACTGCGCCTGCGCCCGTTACCCATGATGCTGTTGATGACTGGAGGCTGCTGCTCTGAGACAAACACATTCTCCCCACTGCCTTTGTGTAAGATCCCTGAAACAGTAGAGGCAAACAGTTCCGATACGATACAGCAAGGGAACAAAGACGCTTTTTACATGTATTTTTTAAATCAATCTCCATCTTAATATGAACTTACTTATCATTTTAGACTTTCCCAAAAATAAAACAAAGTAATTCAATCTGTAATCCAATACTGTTCAAACTGTTGCTATAGAAACAAGGTGAGCTTCAGGGTGGCGAGGGCGTTGAATACTTGTCTAATGTTTTATTTTTCATATTTGAACATAATTAAATAAAATGTTCACATTTCTTTTTCTCCACTTTGACATGACAGAGTACCTCGTGTAGATCGTCGAATGGTACACTAACCCGAAAACCTAACCCTAAAACAGAGTACCTCGTGTAGATCGTCGACCAGAAATGACAATTACATCCATTTGAATCAGACTTTTTTTAGCAACAAAATGGGGGAAAAGTCAAGGGGTGTGAATCATTTCTGATGGCACTGCATGTGTATCTAACCTTGTGGGGAAACACAATTCAGTCCCAATCCTATTTTCTCTAGCCCTAAATGGTACACTAACCCGAAAACCTAACCCGAAAACTAACCCAAATTCTAAACACAATAGAAATAGCATTTGACCTTGTGGAGACAAACCATTTAAAAAAAAAATGTTACCTTTATTTAACTAGGCACGTCAGTTAAGAACAAATTCTTATTTACAATGACAGCCTAGGAACAGTGGGTTAACTGCCTGTTCAGGGGCAAAACGACAGATTTGTACCTTGTCAGCTCGGAGATTTGAACTTGCAACCTTCCGGCTACTAGTCCAACGCTCTAACCACTAGGCTACCTTGCCACCCCAAAATGATCCTCAGTTGGTCAATTTTTTTTGTTTGTTTACTATTCTTGTGGGGACTTCTGGACACACACACACACACACACACACACACACACACACACACACACACACACACACACACACACACACACACACACACACACACACACACACACACACACACACACACACACACACACACACTTTTAAACTTATGTAAATTGTGAAGTCTCTTGTCTGTAATGTTATTATGCGTCGAACCCCAGTAAGACCAGCTGTCGTCATTGACTCCCTGCTTGTCATTGCCTCCACACAGGAACATTCGATTGGTATTCAGGGCACGCCTAATCCTGTCAAACACGGAGGTGAAACACCGGTGTTGTCGGAGGAGATTAGCAGTGGCACTGCACTGATATAGAGATGAGACGAGACAAGGCCACTTGGATGTTAAACATTCATTCATGCGCTCAAATAAGTGGTCTGGTTTCAGTGACCGCACCTTTTGAACATTTCACAACACTAAACAAAGAAAACGGAAAGAATTCACACAGTTGTGAATGATCTGACTGTGATAGTAGCCTGTCTGTCCCGGCGTGAGGGAACTCGGTTCTAAAACAGCCCTGTTCTGACTTTTAAAGGATGTAGGTCTTTTTTTTTTTTTTAAACTAGGCAAGTCAGTGAAAGAACACATTGCCCTTTTCCAACTCGCAATCTCTCTCTCCTTTCCTGTCTACTCTCCACTGTCTCAATCAAATCCATCAAATCCATCACATATGAAAACAAAACGTTGTAGAGTGGTACCACTGGCGATGTTGAGGGTGTGATGTTTGTCCAGGGACCAGCCCCCTAAGTTGGAAGGCAGCAGCTCATATCCCTGCAGCATCGCTGTCCTCTTCTCCCACAGGATCTGACTGGGACACGTCTCATACTCAAACCCCACGGACACTGTAGAAAAATAGAATAACACTTTATTCTCCATCCCAAACTTTAACATCGCCTCATAAAGTAACACAGACATTGAACGTACAGTCAGTGAATGATCTAAATGTCTTCATGGTCACACCAACCACGTGGACAAGGTTTAGTTTACTTCAATAGGAATGTTAATCAGTGTGTGTGTGTGTGTGTGTGTGTGTGTGTGTGTGTGTGTGTGTGTGTGTGTGTGTGTGGAGAGAGAAACGTACTCAGCCTGATCACATGCTGTATGTGTGAATGGATGGGCCCCGAGGTAGACAACTGTTCACACCTACACAGTAGCACAGTCTGTTACTGCGCTGGTGTCAACTTAACTAAACGTGTGATAATTTAGAGGATAGAAATCTTATGTCTGATTAGAATGAGTGAGAGATTGTCAGAAAGCTCTGCCAACCTGTTGCATTAACAGATAACATGGTACTGTGTCTGGGTAGATGGCTACATCTAATATAACGGACCAAACATCTCACACTGCTACTCACCAGACGCTTGGGTCAGACCATAGACCCTCTGCCTGTAGACATCGGTCTTGTCCCAGATGTAGGTATAGGCCAGGTTAGGAGAGGCGTGGAACCACTTCTGGAAGAGATGTCCCTCCACAGCCACCATCAGGTGCACTTTGGCCAGGGAGAGAGGCACCAGGGCCTGGGTCATGGTGACCTTCAGCAGGGCGCGGTACCCAGAGGCACGAGAGCTCAGGTAGCACAGCTTCAGACCTGTGCCCGGGATCTCCAGCTGCTCATGAACCACCTAGGAGGAGCAGGGAGAGAGAAACGTGAGACAAGAAAGAGGAAGAGAGAAATGTGAGACAGAGAAGACAAGAAAGTGTGAGAGAAACAGAGCTAGAGAGAGAGAGAGAAACAGAGCTAGAGAGAGAGAGAGAGAGATACAGAGCTAGAGAGAGAGAGAGAGAGAGAGAGAGAAACAGAGCTAGAGAGAGAGAGAGAGATACAGAGCTAGAGAGAGAGAGAGATACAGAGCTAGAGAGAGAGAGAGAGAAACAGAGCTAGAGAGAGAGAGAGAGAAACAGAGCTAGAGAGAGAGAGAGAGAGAGAGAGAAACAGAGCTAGAGAGAGAGAGAGATACAGAGCTAGAGAGAGAGAGAGAGAGAGATACAGAGCTAGAGAGAGCGAGAGAGAGATACAGAGCTAGAGAGAGAGAGAGAGAGATACAGAGCTAGAGAGAGAGAGAGAGAGAGAGAAACAGAGCTAGAGAGAGAGAGAGAGAGAGAGATACAGAGCTAGAGAGAGATACAGAGCTAGAGAGAGAGAGAGAGAGATACAGAGCTAGAGAGAGTGAGAGAGAGATACAGAGCTAGAGAGAGTGAGAGAGAGATACAGAGCTAGAGAGAGAGAGAGAGATACAGAGCTAGAGAGAGAGAGAGAGAGAGAAACAGAGCTAGAGAGAGAGAAACAGAGCTAGAGAAAGAGAAAGAGAGAAACAGAGCTAGAGAGAGAGAAAGAGAGAGAAAGAGAGAGAGAGAAACAGAGCTAGAGAGAGAGAGAGAGAAACAGGGCTAGAGAGACAGAGAGCTAGAGAGAGATAGAGATCATCATTTCCATTTCCAGGCCCAGGGACATGTACTAGTCTGTGGCGACCTAAATGCCAGAACCGGACAAGAACCTGACACCCTCAGCACACAGGGGGACAAACACCTGCCTGGAGGTGACAGCATTCCCTCCCACATATGCCCCCCTAGGCACAACTATGACAACATAACCAACAAAAACGGGTCACAACTCCTGCAGCTCTGTCGCACACTGGGTATGTACATAGTCAACGGTAGGCTTCGAGGGGACTCCTATGGTAGGTACACCTATAGCTCATCTCTTGGCAGTAGTACTGTAGACTACTTTATCACTGACCTCAACCCAGAGTCTCTCAGAGCGTTCACAGTCAGCCCACTGACACCCCTATCAGACCACAGCAAAATCACAGTCTACTTAAACAGAGCAATACTCAATCATGAGGCATCAAAGCCAAAGGAACTGAGTAACATTAAGAAATGCTATAGATGGAAGGAATGCAGTTTGGAAACCTACCAAAAAACAATTAGGCAACAACAAATTCAATCCCTTTTAGACAATTTCCTGGGTAAAACGTTCCACTGTAATAGTGAAGGTGTAAACTTGGCAGTAGAAAATCTTAACAGTATATTTGACCTCTCAGCTTCCCTATCAAATCTAAAAATCTCAAATAGAAAACCGAAGAAAATTAACAATAATGACAAATGGTTTGATGAAGAATGCAAAAATCTAAGAAAGAAATTGAGAAACCTGTCCAACCAAAAACATAGAGACCCAGAAAACCTGAGTCTACGCCTTCACTATGGTGAATCACTAAAACAATACAGAAATACACTACGGAAAAAGAAGGAACAGCATGTCAGAAATCAGCTCAATGCAATTGAAGAATCCATAGACTCTAACCACTTCTGGGAAAATTGGAAAACACTAAACAAAAAACAACACAAAGAATGATCTATCCAAAATGGAGACGTATGGGTAAACCACTTCTCCAATCTTTTTGGCTCTATAACAAAGAATAAAGAGCAAAAACATATACATGATCAAACACAGATCTTAGAATCAACTATTAAAGACTACCAGAACCCACTGGATTCTCCAATTACATTGAAAGAGTTACAGGACAAAATAAAAACCCTCCAACCCAAAAAGGCCTGTGGTGTTGATGGTATCCTCAATGAAATGATCAAATATACAGACAACAAATTCCAATTGGCTATACTAAAACTCTTTAACATCATACTTAGCTCTGGCATCTTCCCCAATATTTGGAACCAAGGACTGATCACCCCAATCCACAAAAGTGGAGACAAATTTGACCCCAATAACTACCGTGGAATATGTGTCAACAGTAACCTTGGGAAAATCCTCTGCATTATTATTAACAGCAGACTCGTACATTTCCTCAATGAAAACAATGTACTGAGCAAATGTCAAATTGGCTTTTTACCAAATTACCGTACAACAGACCATGTATTCACCCTGCACACCCTAATTGACAACCAAACAAACCAAAACAAAGGCAAAGTCTTCTCATGCTTTGTTGATTTCAAAAAAGCCTTCGACTCAATCTGGCATGAGGGTCTGCTATACAAACTGATGGAAAGTGGTGTTGGGGGTAAAACATACGACATTATAAAATCCATGTACACAAACAACAAGTGTGCGGTTAAAATAGGCAAAAAACACACACATTTCTTCACACAGGGTCGTGGGGTTAGACAGGGATGCAGCTTAAGCCCCACCCTCTTCAACATATATATCAACGAATTGGCGCGGGCACTAGAAAAGTCTGCAGCACCCGGCCTCCCCCTGCTAGAATCCGAAGTCAAATGTCTGCTGTTTGCTGATGATCTGGTGCTTCTGTCACCAACCAAGGAGGGCCTACAGCAGCACCTAGATCTTATGCACAGATTCTGTCAGACCTGGGCCCTGACAGTAAATCTCAGTAAGACCAAAATAATGGTGTTCCAAAAAAGGTCCAGTCACCAGGACCACAAATACAAATTCCATCTAGACACTGTTGCCCTAGAGCACACAAAAAACTATACATACATTGGCCTAAACATCAGCACCACAGGTAACTTCCACAAAGCTGTGAACGATCTGAGAGACAAGGCAAGAAGGGCATTCTATGCCATCAAAAGAAACATAAATTTCAACATACCAATTAGGATTTGGCTAAAAATACTTGAATCAGTTATAGAGCCCATTGCCCTTTATGGTTGTGAGGTCTGGGGTCCGCTCACCAACCAAGACTTCACAAAATGGGACAAACACCAAATTGAGACTCTGCACTCAGAATTCTGCAAAAATATCCTCCGTGTACAACGTAGAACACCAAATAATGCATGCAGAGCAGAATTAGGCCGATACCCACTAATTATCAAAATCCAGAAAAGAGCTGTTAAATTCTACAACCACCTAAAAGGAAGCGATTCACAAACCTTCCATAACAAAGCCATCACCTACAGAGAGATGAACCTGGAGAAGAGTCCCCTAAGCAAGCTGGTCCTGGGGCTCTGTTCACAAACACAAACACACACTACAGAGCCCCAGGACAGCAGCACAATTAGACCCAACCAAATCATGAGAAAACAAAAAGATAACTACTTAACACATTGGAAAGAATTAACAAAAAACAGAGCAAACTAGAATGCTATTTGGCCCTACACAGAGAGTACACAGCGGCAGAATACCTGACCACTGTGACTGACCCAAAATTAAGGAAAGCCTTGACTATGTACAGACTCAGTGAGCATAGCCTTGCTATTGAGAAAGGCCGCCGTAGGCAGACATGGCTCTCAAGAGAAGACAGGCTATGTGCTCACTGCCCACAAAATGAGGTGGAAACTGAGCTGCACTTCCTAACCTCCTGCCCAATGTATGACCATATTAGAGAGACATATTTCCCTCAGATTACACAGATCCACAAAGAATTCGAAAACAAATCCAATTTTGAAAAACTCCCATATCTACTGGGTGAAATTCCACAGTGTGCCATCACAGCAGCAAGATTTGTGACCTGTTGCCACGAGAAAAGGGCAACCAGTGAAGAACAAACACCATTGTAAATACAACCCATATTTATGCTTATTTATTTTATCTTGTGTCCTTCAGGCATTTGTACATTGTTAGAACACTGTATATATATATAATATGACATTTGTAATGTCTTTACTGTTTTGAAACTTCTGTGTGTGTATGTTATATATTCACTTTGTATGTTGTCTACCTCACTTGCTTTGGCAATGTTAACACATGTTTCCCATGCCAATAAAGCCCTTGAATTGAATTGAATTGAATTGAGAGAGAGAGAAACAGAGCTAGAGAGAAACATAGCGAGCGAGAGAGAGAGAGAGAGAGCTAGAGAGAGAGAAACAGAGCTAGAGAGAGAGAGAGCTAGAGAGAGAGAGAGAGCTAGAGAGAGAGAGAGAAACAGAGCTAGAGAGAGAGAGAGAGCTAGAGAGAGAGAAACAGAGCTAGAGAGAGAGAGAGAGAGGCTAGAGAGAGAAACAGAGCTAGAGAGTTGAGAGAGAGAAACAGAGCTAGAGAGCTAGAGAGAGAGAGCGAGAGAGATAGAGAGCGATAGAGAAGAGAGAGCGCTGTGTATGTATCTGAGTCTCAGGGATGATGTGCCTCTCTGCAGGGTGAGAGCTGAAGAAGGAGGAGCTAGAGAGAGAGTGCTGTGTATGTACCTGAGTCTCAGGGATGATGTGCCTCTCCGCAGGGTGAGAGCTGAAGAAGGAGGAGAGGGGCGAGGCCACCACCACAGGGTCGGGTAGGACGTAGCCGCTGAGGTCACAGGCTGGGATGGTGTTCTCCTCCGTCTTCAGCACCAGCGTGTCCATGGCATAGAACCGGTTCCAGGGTAGCCACACCGTGCGCTCCTGGCTCAGGAACGGAGCTCGCTCGAAGAGCAGGGCCAGAGACACGCCCCCATTGGCCACCAGGTCAAATCTAGAGAGGAACAAAGACAGAGGACAAAGGGGATTTACAAACCCGTTGATCCTCGCCATCCTCAAATCACTCAAAGATATCAAAGTCACCTAAGGGACATAAATCCATTCATACATCTAAAGATCTGTTGTCATATTCAAACACCCAAAAAATCACCTACGTGCCGTCCTGACGAGTCAAGGTGAAGCCATAGTGGGGGTACTTGACAAACGTCACGTTGACCCCCACCAGGGGAGTCCCGTCCGTAGTCACGACCTGGCCTCTGATCAACGCTGCCAGGCTGCAAGAGAGGACATAGCTACAAGGTGAAGGTATGAAGATGGTGTGACAACACATGAATCAAATCTCTTAATGTACAGTGCATTCAGAAAGTATTCAGACCCCTTAACTTTTTCCACATTTTGTTACGTTTACAGCCTTATTATAAAATGGATGAAATTGTTTTTTCCCCCCCTCATCAATCTACACACAGTACTGCATGAAGGCAAAGCAAAAACAGGTTTTTAGAAATGTATAAAATATCAAAAACAGAAATATCACATTACATAAGAATTCAGACCTTTTACTCAGTACTTTGTTGAAACACCTTTGGCAGTAATTACAGCCTCAGGTCTTCTTGGGTATGATGCTACAAGTTTGGCACATCTGTATTTGGGGAGTTTCTCCCATTTTTCTCTGCAGATCCTCTCGTTCATCTTTGCCTCGATCCTAACTAGTCTCCCAGTCCCTGCCTCTGAAAAACATCTCCACAGCATGATGCCGCCGCCACCACCATGCTTCACCGTAGGGATGGTTCCAGGTTTACTCCAGACATGATGCTGCCACCACCATGCTTCACCGTAGGGATGGTTCCAGGTTTACTCCAGACATGATGCCGCCACCACCATGCTTCACCGTAGGGATGGTTACAGGTTTACTCCAGACATGATGCTGCCACCACCATGCTTCACCGTAGGGATGGTTACAGGTTTACTCCAGACATGATGCCGCCACCACCATGCTTCACCGTAGGGATGGTTACAGGTTTACTCCTGACATGACGCTTTGCATTCAGGCCAAAGAGTTCAACCTTGGTTTCATCAGACCAGAGAATCTTGTCTCTCATGGAATAAGTTTGATGCCTTTTGGCAAACTCCAAGCGGACTGTCATGTGCCTTTTACTGACCAGTGGCATCCATCTGGCCGCTCTACCATAAAGGCCTGATTGGTGGAGTGCTCCAGAGATGGTTGCCCTTCTAGAAGGTTCTCCCATCTCCACAGCGGAACTCTGGAGCTCTGTCAGAGTGACCATCGGGTTATTGGTCACCTCCCTGACCAAGGCCCTTCTCCCCGATTGCTCAGTTTAGCCGGGCAGCCAGCTCTAGGAAAAGAGTCTTGGTGGTTCCAAACTTCTTCCATTTAAGAAAGATGGAGGCCACTGTGCTCTTGGGGACCTTTAATGCTGCAGACATTTTTTGGTACCCTTCCCCAGACCTGTGCCTCAACACAATCCTGACCCGGAGCGCTACAATTCCTTCGACCTCATGGCTTTTGCTAAGACGTGCACAGTCAACTGTGGGACCTTATATAGACAGTTGTGTTCCTATCCAAATCATGTACAATCAATTGAATTTTCCACATCTCAAGGATGATCAATGGAAACAGGATGCACCTGAGCTCAATTTCGATTCTCATAGCAAAGGGTCTGAATACTGATGTAAATAAAGTCTTTCTGTTTTTTATTTTTAATACATTTGAAAAAACTTCTAAAAACCTGTTTTCACCTTGTCATTAAGAGGTATTGTGTGGAGATTGATGGGAATTATGTTGTAACGTATCAAAAAAAGAAAAAGTTAAGAGGTCTGAATACTTTCTGGATGCCCTGTGTGACTGTGTGACTGTGATACTGTGATACTGAGTGACTGTGTGACTGTGACTGTGTGACTGTGATACTGTGATACTGAGTGACTGTGTGACTGTGATACTGTGTGACTGTGTGACTGTCTGACTGTGACTGTGTGGCTGTGAGACTGTGTGACTGTGTGACTGTCTGTCTGTGTGACTGTGTGACTGTGATACTGTGATACTGAGTGACTGTGACTGTGTGACTGTGTGACTGTGATACTGTGATACTGAGTGACTGTGACTGTGTGACTGTGATACTGAGTGACTGTGACTGTGTGACTGTGATACTGTGTGACTGTGATACTGTGTGACTGTGTGACTGTGACTGTGTGACTGTGAGACTGTGATACTGTGTGACTGTGTGACTGTGTGACTGTGTGACTGTGTGACTGTGATACTGTGTGACTGTGACTGTGTGACTGTGTGACTGTGTGACTGTGTGACTGTGACTGTGAGACTGTGTGACTGTCTGTCTGTGTGACTGTGTGACTGTGAAAGTCAGTGGTAATTAATGTAGAATATTCTGACCTTATGCTGATGTTTACTGTATAAACAGTTGATTATATCCCGAAGTAAGTAGAATTGATAGATGGGTACACTACCTTGAGTTGAAGGGGTTGTTTCCAGGGATGATGTGGGTGCCATCCCTCCCCACCAGTAACTTGACTCTGTCGTAGAACGATCTGACTTTCAGCGAAGGTGATTGGCTCTGCTGGATGATCTGCAGTGGATCCCTTGCTCCCAGGCACAGTGGATTGGTCAGACACAGACTCTGAGCGCAGCAGTCGGGATCCATGCAGTCTGTCAGTCCGTCTGTAAGGGGGAAGCACATGATAAAATAACCTGGACAGACAGACACCGCTGCAAATAAATAATGATTCAATGGCATTTTTGTTGTTGTTGATTTGTCATGTTTCCTTTTGTTGTTGGGCAGAATAAAACAAGATCGTTGTCAAGCAGAAAACAGTGCAACAAAGAATATTTGAAAACATGCAGGTTTACCATCTTGTGTACCCTCTATACTGTGTCAACACAACATATATTCAAATGTTCATTCCCTTTCCATTCTTTTCACAGGTTCATTTATTTCTCTTCAACTAATGTTATATATTCATTAGGATGTGTGTGGTATTTTTGCCTCATTCTCAATTAAAAAAAAAACATTTTTATTTACTTTACCTTTATGTAACTAGGCAAGTCAGTTAAGAACAAATTCTTATTTACAATAACGGCCTACCCCCGGCCAAACCCCAAACAGGACGATACCGGGCCAATTGTGCGCTGCCCTATGGGACTCCCAATCACGGCCGGTTGTGATACAGCCTGGAATCAAACCAGGGTCTGTAGTGACACCTCTAGCACTGAGATGCAGTGCCTTAGACCTCTGTGATACAGCCTGGAATCAAACCAGGGTCTGTAGTGACACCTCTAGCACTGAGATGCAGTGCCTTAGACCGCTGCGCCACTCAGGAGCCTACAAAGGAAGTTCTCCTTCAGAAATGGTGATCTGCACCCTTCTCCCCAGCACAGTGCCCGCCTGTCGTACTTTTAATCAAAACCAATGACACTGACATCAAAGTCAAACAGGACATCACTCACAACCCTGAGGGCGAATCCTCTCTCTCTCTCTCTGCATACTAACACAAGCAAGCGTGTTAATTCAGAACTGTCAAAACAAACACTTTCAACTATGCAAACTACTTTCAGACTTTGTAAACTTTTTCTGTCTGATCTTTCAGCTTTTATTTGGTGAAATAAAACAGACAGAGACAAACAGAGAGGGAGGGAGACTGATAAACACCCGACAGACAGATTAAGGAAGTGAGGATTTTTTTTGATGAACCTCAACAGCCAGCCTGCCAGGCATCCAGCCACACATTGAAATGGACTGGCTGTAAGACTGTTAAAACCCCCTATCGTCGTCAGAGCATATTACCCTATTGCTCAGACCAGAGAGATTAAAGATGAAAGGCCTCCAGGGGGCTGCATTGAGATACCTGGAAGCATAGCATGCGGACTCAATTGCCTGACATGTCACAGAGAAAGCTCTCTATAAGATCGACATAGCTCTGGCCTCGGCACACTACTTAGCCGCTAAGCAAGGAAAAATAGTCACGGGTATCATTTTCATGTTAGATAACACTGCACTGACAGATTGAATGGGGCTGGCTGGCTGCTTGGAGAGGAGCTGGCTGCTTGGGGAGGAGCTGGCTGCTTGGAGAGGAGCTGGCTGCTTGGGGAGGAGCTGGCTGCTTGGAGAGGAGCTGGCTGCTTGGAGAGGAGCTGGCTGCTTGGGGAGGAGCTGGCTGCTTGGAGAGGAGCTGGCTGCTTGGAGAGGAGCTGGCTTCTTGGAGAGGAGCTGGCTGCTTGGGGAGGAGCTGCTGCTTGGAGAGGAGCTGGCTGCTTGGGGAGGAGCTGGCTGCTTGGGGAGGAGCTGGCTGCTTGGAGAGGAGCTGGCTGCTTGGAGAGGAGCTGGCTGCTTGGGGAGGAGCTGGCTGCTTGGAGAGGAGCTGGCTTCTTGGAGAGGAGCTGGCTGCTTGGGGAGGAGCTGCTGCTTGGAGAGGAGCTGGCTGCTTGGAGAGGAGCTGGCTGCTTGGAGAGGAGCTGGCTGCTTGGAGAGGAGCTGGCTGCTTGGAGAGGAGCTGGCTGCTTGGGGAGGAGCTGGCTGCTTGGAGAGGAGCTGGCTGCTTGGAGAGGAGCTGGCTGCTTGGAGAGGAGCTGGCTGCTTGGAGAGGAGCTGCTGCTTGGAGAGGAGCTGGCTGCATCTCCGAGGCGTCTTTGATCCTCTCACAAATGGTCACAGGAGGGGGGGGGGGGGGGGGGGGGGTCACTTAATCCTCCATCAGGGAGGGTTGAGGAGGTAATACGGACATCCATCTCCGCAAACTCCAGGTCACTGATGCACTCTGGGGAGGAGGAGGTGAAGACGGCATCGATTCAACCAGCTTCTCCTCTCTCCCCCGCCTGCTCAACGCTAGCTCACACAGACAGAAGGATTCCATAATTGGGCCATTCAGGCCTGATAACACCAGACTCACAATCACACCTCTCTGATCCTGGAGCAACTCACTGGGAGGAAACCTCTAGGAGAAACCCAGGCAGGCGTCTGGCTGACTGCTGCTAGTCCGGGAGAATCAACGAGCTTGTCAATTGCCATACCTGAGAGATGCTGCTGTGCCTTACAAGTGGATATTTAGAGGAAATAAATATATATATTTCCCTCGTCAGCAGTATAGTTTCACAAATACTGTAAGTACTGTTGATTCCAAATCAAATAATGAGTCATACATAGGAATGTCATATCTTCATGTTTCTTTTCATAGGAAAATCTACCAAGTGGACACAGCATTCCTCAGCCTTCCTCCTGGGAACCTTCACCACTCACCTCCTTCGTTGTCCTTGTTGTCGGCACAGGAGATCTCCATGGCAACACTGCAGCCAGGTCCTCTCCAGCCAGTGTGGCAATCACAGTGCCAGCTGTTCTGACCCAGGCTGCATTGACCATTCCTGTTACACTGACCAGGACAACCATCTGAGAAAGAGAGAGGAGGTGGGGAGGAGAGGGAGGGAGGGAGGGGGGAGAGGGAGGGGGGGGAAAGAGAAGGGGTAGGGAGAGAGGGATGGAGGGAGGAGGGAGGGAGAGAAGGGGTAGGGAGGGAGAGGGTAGGGAGGGAAGGATGGAGGGAGGGAGGGGGGAAGGAGAGGGAGGGAGAGAGAGAAGGGGGAGGGAGGGATGGAGGGGGGAGGGAGGGAGAGAAGGGGGAGGGAGGGAAGGATGGAGGGGGAGGGAGGGAGGGAGGGAGGGAGGGAGGGAGGGAGGGAGGGAGGGAGGGAGGGAGGGAGGGAGGGAGAGAATGGGGAGGGAGGGATGGAGGGGGGGAGGGAGGGAGAGAAGGGGGAGGGAGGGAAGGATGGAGGGGGAGGGAGGGAGGGAGAGAAGGGGGAGGGAGGAAAAGAGAGGAGGGGTGGATGGGACCAGAGAAGAGGTCAGTAATTGTGATTTAGTGACAGAGTAACTTGCACCAGCTCACCAACTTTATATCTTTAGTCTCTGTCTGACGTTGCAGGACACAATAAGCGCTATAAAAAACACTATTGATTACATGGCAGGGGGATTGCATTTCATCATAACAAGCTATATACCCTAGCATCACAAAGGAGGGGTTTGGTGTGCGATAAATTGTTTTCTTCAATATCCATTCACAGCAAAGTGTATTCAATAAAGGAGAATAAGTTCACAGCCGATTAATTTGCGGTGGTTGATTTGCCTCTGGAGGCTGGCCCGGGGTGTAGTGCTGCCTCATGAGAGAATTTGATTAGGGGAAGCTGATGAGATTACAAGACACAGGGAGTGAGATCAACAGGAGAGATGCTTTACAGTATATCATTGACGACTGCAGTCGATGATATACACCCTCAGAAGATGTAATATTCTCCCAGGCTAGGTGAATGAAGAGGACATAATGAATGTGGCTGGGACATCTGTCTCAGTGGTGTAAGGTAGTCTGTACAGGAGACCAGAGGAATGGGACCAGGCTGTGGGAAGGTATTGGACTGTAAATCTACATAACTCACCCATGGTATTTAATGAATTACCATCTCCAAGGTCAAAGGAGCAATCCTCTCTGAGAGAGGCGATGAGAAACTTGAATCTATAAACTGTATTTAATAATCAGACACTTTCGTTCGAATGGATGAACATTTAAGTTTTTTTTTACTGAACAGACAAAAATCTCATTAAAGTGTATTAACCTTTTACTTTAAGCCAGCTTAACAACATGGCTGCCGTTCCTGATGAGGAGCACCACAGTCATTAGCATCCCAAGAGGGATGAGCACGCAGCTCCTCTGGTACGGCCCATCTATAAGTATTCCTACCTACGGCTGGGCAGATGCAGTTGAAAGGCCAAGTCCATTAATATTCCTATGGAGAATGCTGCAGCAGAAATAGCAGCCTACTTAACATGGAGTAGAAATGCTAATGTGCACTGCTAGCTAACTGTGTGTTAGCGTTTACAACTATACGTAGCTAGACAGAGAGACGAGCTAACAGGTAGAGACACTCACAAACAGATACAGACAGAGCAAACCTTACACATGTTAGTTTTGTGTTTAACAAAGTAGAAGAGAAAAAAACCAATGCACTGGGGACTGTTATGAAGGAGTGTACTAGCTGGATATCCCTATAGGAGGGATCAATGGAGATACTAGCGAATGGGAGTTAGCATTTGTATTTGTATTTATTTTGGATCCCAATTAGCTGTTGCCAAAGCAGCAGTTACTCTTCCTGGGGTCCAGCAAAATTAAGGCAGTTTATACAAAACATTCACAGATTTCACAACACACTGTGTGCCCTCAGACCCCTACTCCACCACTACCACATATCTACACTACTAAATCCATGTGTGTGTATAATGTGTAAGTTATTGTGTGTGTGTCTGTGCCAATGTTTGTGTTGCATTACACTACTGTAACTCTAAAACAACAACTAAGTACACACTTAATTTTTATTTTTTTTAACCTTTATTTAACTAGGCAAGTGAGTTAAGAACAAATTCTTATTTTCAATGACGGCCTACTGGGGAACAGTGGGTTAACTGCCTGTTCAGGGGCAGAACGACAGATTTGTATCTTGTCAGCTCGGAGGTTTGAACTTGCAACCTTCCGGTTACTAGTCCAACGCTCTAACCACTAGGCTATCCTGCCGCCCCTACACTCTAACCACTAGGCTACCCTGCCGCCCCTACACTCTAACCACTAGGCTACCCTGCCGCCCCTACACTCTAACCACTAGGCTACCCTGCCGCCCCTACACTCTAACCACTAGGCTACCCTGCCGCCCCTACACTCTAACCACTAGGCTACCCTGCCGCCTCTACACTCTAACCACTAGGCTACCCTGTACACACTTCACAATACTAAGGATGCCACTTCACCCCTCTACACAGCTCTATTTTAGGCCTGGGGAACTAATGAACAAATCAGACCACCACTTAGCCAAATACAATACCTTGTTCCAAGCTATGCTCAAAAGTTAGCATAAAAACAAAACCATGTCGGGGTTTGAGAAGATGTTTGTGTGTAGAGGAGGAAGTGGGGTTCTCAACATGGCGTGGTTCATCACAGGTAAAAGAGGAGTGAGATGGAGGGGACTGACATCAAGACCACCTGCATCTCGCTCATCTTTACCTGGGGGAAAAAAACACACTATTTAAGGCAACAGAGCGCAAAGTTGATTGCGTGTTTCTCACTGAAACAAACATGGCTGTCTTCAGACTGTAGTACTGCTCTTTATCAAGTCCCCCCCCCAGACTACAGCTTTTCATACTCTATCAGAAAAGGGGAAAGGTTGGGGGAAAAGCCTCTATTTTTACTAAATGCTCTCAGCTGTAAGGACATTTGGTTTTGGAGAATGGGTCTTTTGAGCATCATGCTATACTGATTAAATGTCAGCCACCAATGCATCGTGTTATACTGTTTAAATGTCAGCCACCAGTACTGGCCATAACCCTGTATAGGCCACCAAAACACTGACCCACTTTCTTTACCGATTTCTCTGAACCATTATCTATTGTCTTTGAGAACTATGAGAAAATCATCGTGTTGGGCGATTTTAATATTCATGCTGGCAAAGAGACTGACTTCAAGGCCACTGAATTTATGAATCTCTTGAGCTCTATGGACTTTATCCAACATATTACTGGGCCCATCCATAACCACAGCCATACTCTGGACATGGTTATTACCAAGGGGCTTTCTACTGGGCCCACCCATAACCGTGACCATACTCTGGACCTGGTTATTACCAAGGGGCTTTCTACTGGGCCCACCCATAACCGTGACCATACTCTGGACCTGGTTATTACCAAGGGGCTTTCTACTGGGCCCACCCATAACCGTGACCATACTCTGGACCTGGTTATTACCAAGGGGCTTTCTACTGGACCTGGTTATTACCAAGGGGCTTTCTGCTGGACCTGGTTATTACCAAGGGGCTTTCTAAAGGGCCTGGTTATTACCAAGGGGCTTTCGACTAGACCTGGTTATTACCAAGGGGCTTTCTACTGGACCTGGTTATTACCAATGGGTTTTCTACTGGACCTGGTTATTACCAAGGGGTTTTCTACTGGACCTGGTTATTACCAAGGGGCTTTCTACTGGACCTGGTTATTACCAAGGGGCTTTTTACTAGACCTGGTTATTACCAAGGGGCTTTCTACTGGACCTGGTTATTGCTAAGGGGCTTTCTACTGGGCCTGGTTATTACCAAGGGGTTTTCTACTGGACCTGGTTATTACCAAGGGGCTTTCGACTAGACCTGGTTATTACCAAGGGGCTTTCTACTGGACCTGGTTATTACCAAGGGGCGTTCTACTGGACCTGGTTATTACCAAGGAGCTTTCTACTGGACCTGATTATTACCAAGGGGCTTTCTACTGGACCTGGTTATTACCAAGGGGCTTTCTACTGGACCTGGTTATTACCAAGGGGCTTTCTACTGGACCTGGTTATTACCAAGGGGCTTTCGACTAGACCTGGTTATTACCAAGGGGCTTTCTACTGGACCTGGTTATTACCAAGGGGCTTTCTCCTGGACCTGATTATTACCAAGGGGCTTTCTACTGGACCTGGTTATTACCAAGGGGCTTTCTACTGGACCTGGTTATTACCAAGGGGCTTTCTACTGGACCTGGTTATTACCAAGGGGCTTTCTTACTGGACCTGGTTATTACCAAGGGGCTTTCTTACTGGACCTGGTTATTACCAAGGGGCTTTCTACTGGACCTGGTTATTATCAAGGGGCTTTCTACTGGACCTGGTTATTACCAAGGGGCTTTCTACTGGACCTGGTTATTACCAAGGGGCTTTCTCCTGGACCTGATTATTACCAAGGGGCTTTTTACAAGACATGATTATTACCAAGGGGCTTTCGACTAGACCTGGTTATTACCAAGGGGCTTTTTACTAGACCTGGTTATTACCAAGGGGCTTTCTACTGGACCTGGTTATTACCAAGGGGTTTTCTACTGGACCTGGTTATTACCAAGGGGCTTTCTACTGGGCCTGGTTATTACCAAGGGGCTTTCTACTGGGCCTGATTATTACCAAGGGGCTTTCTCCTGGACCTGGTTATTACCAAGGGGCTTTCTCCTGGACCTGGTTATTACCAAGGGGCTTTCTCTGGACCTGATTATTACCAAGGGGCTTTCTACTGGACCTGGTTATTACCAAGGGGCTTTCTTACTGGACCTGGTTATTACCAAGGGGCTTTCTTACTGGACCCGGTTATTACCAAGGGGTAATCTACTGGACCTGGTTATTACCAAGGGGCTTTCTTACTGGACCTGGTTATTACAAGGGGCTTTCTACTGGACCTGGTTATTACCAAGGGGCTTTCTTACTGGACCTGGTTATTACCAAGGGGCTTTCTTACTGGACCTGGTTATTACAAAGGGGCTTTCTTACTGGACCTGGTTATTACCAAGGGGCTTTCTTACTGGACCTGGTTATTACCAAGGGGCTTTCTACTGGACCTGGTTATTACCAAGGGGCTTTCATACTGGACCTGGTTATTACCAAGGGGCTTTCTACTGGACCTGGTTATTACCAAGGGGCTTTCTACTGGACCTGGTTATTACCAAGGGGCTTTCTTACTGGACCTGGTTATTACCAAGGGGCTTTCTTACTGGACCTGGTTATTACCAAGGGGCTTTCTTACTGGGCCGGGTTATTACCAGGGGGCTTTCTTACTGGACCTGGTTATTACCAAGGGGCTTTCTTACTGGACCTGGTTATTACCAAGGGGCTTTCTTACTGGACCTGGTTATTACCAAGGGGCTTTCTTACTGGGCCTGGTTATTACCAAGGGGCTTTCTTACTGGACCTGGTTATTACCAAGGGGCTTTCTTACTGGACCTGGTTATTACCAAGGGGCTTTCTTACTGGACCTGGTTATTACCAAGGGGCTTTCTACTGGACCTGGTTATTACCAAGGGGCTTTCTACTGGACCTGGTTATTACCAAGGGGTTTTCTACTGGATCTGGTTATTACCAAGGGACTTTCTTACTGGACCTGGTTATTACCAAGGGGCTTTCTTACTGGACCTGGTTATTACCAAGGGGCTTTCTACTGGACCTGGTTATTACCAAGGGGCTTTCTACTGGACCTGGTTATTACCAAGGGGCTTTCTACTGGACCTGGTTATTACCAAGGGGCTTTCTACTGGACCTGGTTATTACCAAGGGGCTTTCTTACTGGACCTGGTTATTACCAAGGGGCTTTCTACTGGACCTGGTTATTACCAAGGGGCTTTCTACTGGACCTGGTTATTACCAAGGGGCTTTCTACTGGACCTGGTTATTACCAAGGGGCTTTCTACTGGACCTGGTTATTACCAAGGGGTGTTCTACTGGACCTGGTTATTACCAAGGGGCTTTCTACTGGACCTGATTATTACCAAGGGGCTTTCTACTGGACCTGGTTATTACCAAGGGGCTTTCTACTGGACCTGGTTATTACCAAGGGGCTTTTTACTGGGCCTGGTTATTACCAAGGGGCTTTCTTACTGGACCTGGTTATTACCAAGGGGCTTTCTACTGGACCTGATTATTACCAAGGGACTTTCTACTGGACCTGGTTATTACCAAGGGGCTTTCTTCCTGGACCTGGTTATTACCAAGGGACTTTCTACTGGACCTGGTTATTACCAAGGGGATTTCTTCCTGGACCTGGTTATTACCAAGGGGCTTTCTACTGGACCTGGTTATTACCAAGGGGCTTTCTACTGGACCTGGTTATTACCGAGGGGCTTTCTACTGGACCTGGTTATTACCAAGGGGCTTTCTTACTGGACCTGGTTATTACCAAGGGGCTTTCTTACTGGACCTGATTATTACCAAGGGGCTTTCTACTGGACCTGGTTATTACCAAGGGGTTTTCTACTGGACCTGGTTATTACCAAGGGGCTTTCTTACTGGACCTGGTTATTACCAAGGGGCTTTCTTACTGGACCTGGTTATTACCAAGGGGCTTTCTACTGGACCTGGTTATTACCAAGGGACTTTCTACCGGACCTGGTTATTACCAAGGGGCTTTCTACTGGACCTGGTTATTACCAAGGGACTTTCTACTGGACCTGGTTATTACCAAGGGGCTTTCTTACTGGACCTGGTTATTACCAAGGGGCTTTCTACTGGACCTGGTTATTACCAAGGGGCTTTCTATTGGACCTGGTTATTACCAAGGGGCTTTCTACTGGACCTGGTTATTACCAAGGGGCTTTCTACTGGACCTGGTTATTACCAAGGGGCTTTCTTACTGGACCTGGTTATCACCAGGGGGCTTTCTTACTGGACCTGGTTATTACCAAGGGGCTTTCTTACTGGACCTGGTTATTACCAAGGGGCTTTCTTACTGGACCTGGTTATTACCAGGGGGCTTCTACTGGACCTGGTTATTACCAAGGGGCTTTCTTACTGGACCTGGTTATTACCAAGGGGCTTTCTTACTGGACCTGGTTATTACCAAGGGGCTTTCTACTGGACCTGGTTATTACCAAGGGGCTTTCTTACTGGACCTGGTTATTACCAAGGGGATTTCTTACTGGACCTGGTTATTACCAAGGGGATTTCTTACTGGACCTGGTTATTACCAAGGGGCTTTCTACTGGACCTGGTTATTACCAAGGGGCTTTCTACTGGACCTGGTTATTACCAAGGGGTTTTCTACTGGACCTGGTTATTACCAATGGGCTTTCTTACTGGACCTGGTTATTACCAAGGGGCTTTCTACTGGACCTGGTTATTACCAAGGGGCTTTCGACTAGACCTGGTTATTACCAAGGGGCTTTCTACTGGACCTGGTTATTACCAAGGGGCGTTCTACTGGACCTGGTTATTACCAAGGGGCTTTCTACTGGACCTGATTATTACCAAGGGGCTTTCTACTGGACCTGGTTATTACCAAGGGGCTTTCTACTGGAACTGGTTATTACCAAGGGGCTTTCTTACTGGACCTGGTTATTACCAAGGGGCTTTCTTACTGGACCTGGTTATTACCAGGGGGTTTTCTACTGGACCTGGTTATTATCAAGGGGCTTTCTACTGGACCTGGTTATTACCAAGGGGCTTTCTCCTGGACCTGGTTATTACCAAGGGGCTTTCTCCTGGACCTGATTATTACCAAGGGGCTTTTTACAAGACATGATTATTACCAAGGGGCTTTCGACTAGACCTGGTTATTACCAAGGGGCTTTTTACTAGACCTGGTTATTACCAAGGGGCTTTCTCCTGGACCTGGTTATTACCAAGGGGTTTTCTACTGGACCTGGTTATTACCAAGGGGCTTTCTACTGGGCCTGGTTATTACCAAGGGGCTTTCTCCTGGACCTGGTTATTACCACGGGGCTTTCTCCTGGACCTGGTTATTACCAAGGGGCTTTCTACTGGACCTGATTATTACCAAGGGGCTTTCTACTGGACCTGGTTATTACCAAGGGGCTTTCTACTGGACCTGGTTATTACCAAGGGGCTTTCTTACTGGACCTGGTTATTAACAGGGGGCTTTCTTACTGGACCTGGTTATTACCAAGGGGCTTTCTTACTGGACCTGGTTATTACCAAGGGGCTTTCTTACTGGACCTGGTTATTACCAGGGGGCTTCTACTGGACCTGGTTATTACCAAGGGGCTTTCTTACTGGACCTGGTTATTACCAAGGGGCTTTCTTACTGGACCTGGTTATTACCAAGGGGCTTTCTTACTGGACCTGGTTATTACCAGGGGGCTTCTACTGGACCTGGTTATTACCAAGGGGCTTTCTTACTGGACCTGGTTATTACCAAGGGGCTTTCTTACTGGACCTGGTTATTACCAAGGGGCTTTCTTACTGGACCTGGTTATTACCAATGGGCTTTCTATTGGACCTGGTTATTACCAAGGGGCTTTCTACTGGACCTGGTTATTACCAAGGGGTTTTCTACTGGACCTGGCTATTACCAAGGGGCTTTCTTACTGGACCTGGTTATTACCAAGGGGCTTTCTCCTGGACCTGGTTATTACCAAGGGGCTTTCTACTGGACCTGATTATTACCAAGGGGCTTTCTACTGGACCTGGTTATTACCAAGGGGCTTTCTACTGGACCTGGTTATTACCAAGGGGCTTTCTTACTGGACCTGGTTATTACCAGGGGGCTTTCTTACTGGACCTGGTTATTACCAAGGGGCTTTCTTACTGGACCTGGTTATTACCAAGGGGCTTTCTTACTGGACCTGGTTATTACCAGGGGGCTTCTACTGGACCTGGTTATTACCAAGGGGCTTTCTTACTGGACCTGGTTATTACCAAGGGGCTTTCTTACTGGACCTGGTTATTACCAAGGGGCTTTCTTACTGGACCTGGTTATTACCAGGGGGCTTCTACTGGACCTGGTTATTACCAAGGGGCTTTCTTACTGGACCTGGTTATTACCAAGGGGCTTTCTTACTGGACCTGGTTATTACCAAGGGGCTTTCTTACTGGACCTGGTTATTACCATGGGGCTTTCTACTGGACCTGGTTATTACCAAGGGGCTTTCTATTGACATTTCCTCTATTGTTGATGTTGCTTTATCTGATCGCCGCTGTGTGTTTTACTACCTTGGTGCTCATAGCGCAGGGTAATACTGTACGCATTATTAAGTGTGTTTGAAGAATACACCATCAATCTATTCTGCCTTCCTCTTGTGATGATTAAGTTGTTAACTTTAATAGTAAATGAAGGGCAACTATTGATGGCCTAGCTGCAGTAAAATTGAAAAAGGACACATGCAAACAGAGAACCCCTTTGGATGAGTGAGGAAACAAATCTGTTTAAAGAGAAATTACAGAAAGGCAGAGTGGAAGTGGATGAAGTTGCAGGTCCATTATGATATACTGAGAGAGCAACTTGACATATATAACAAGACAATAGAACATGCCAGAAGGGCTCATTTCTCTAACTTGATCACTGATAATCAGAATCATTTGAGAGTGCTCTTCTCAACCATTGATGGCCTGATAAATCTTACTCTCCACAAACATATGGGAACTTTCCTCCACATGTAAATGTGATGAGTTTGCAGCATATTTCAGAGATAAGATAACAAACACTAGGCTGGGTATCAGTCAAGCAAGACCTGATGAGAAGTTTGATGATGTGTGTCCTTAGCCTACCACACAAAGGCACTATTAATTTATTTTCCCTGGTGGACACAGACATGCTAGGGAAAGTGATATCACAACTTAAGCTTTCTACATGCCTTCTCGATCCTATCCCCACAACCTTCTTCAAAACTGTTTTTTAATTGCATATCTGAAGAAGTGCTAATCACGGGGCGGCAGGGTAGCCTAGTGGTTAGAGCGTTGGACTAGTAACCGGAAGGTTGTGAGTTCAAACCCCTGAGCTGACAAAGTACAAATCTGTTGTTCTGCCCCTGAACAGGCAGTTAACCCACTGTTCCCAGGCCATCATTGAAAATAAGAATTTGTTCTTAACTGACTTGCCTGGTTAAATAAAGGTACAATTAAAACTCACTGTTCACCAGCACCTTCCCCACTGCACTAAAAACTTCTATGGTAAAACCCTTTCTGAAGAAATTTCTTATAGATTCTTCAGCTCTTAGCAATTTTCAGCCAATCTCCAACCTTCTATCCTTAAGTACAATTCTGGAGAAATTGGATTTTAAACAGCTAAATGATTTTCTAAGTACCAACTGTAGTAAAATTCCAGTTTGGTTTTCATGCCCACTACAGCACAGAGACAAGCCTTAGTTAGTGTGGTAAATTATTCTAGAGCCACCACAGATGCCAAACAGCTTTCTACCCTTGCACTGTTGGAATTATACTGAACAAAAATATAAACGCAACATGCAACAATTTCTCTGATTTTATTGAGTTATAGTTCATATCAGTCAATTGAAATAAATGCATTAGGCCCTAATCTATGGATTTCACATGACTGGGCAGTGACGCAGCCATGGGTGGGCCTGGGAGGGCATAGGCCCACCCAGTGGGGAGCCAAAGCCCAGCCAATTGATATGGGTTTTCCCCACAAAAGGGCTTTATTACAGACAGAAATACTCCTCAGCACCACCTCAGATGAACCTGCAGTTGAAGAAGATGGATGTGGAGGTCCTGGGCTGGCGTGGTTACACGTGGTCTGCGATTGTGAGGCCGGTTGGATGCACTGACAAATTCTCTAAAACAACGTTGGAGGTGGCTTATGGTAGAGAAATTAACATTACATTCTCTGACAACAGCTATGGTGGAGACAGCATGTCAGCATGCCAATTGCATGCTCCCTCAAAACTTTAGACATCTGTGGTATTGTGTTGTGTGACAAAACTGCACATTTTAGAATAGCCTTTTATTGTCCCCAGCACAAGGTGCACCTGTGTAATCAACATTCTGTTTAATCAGCTTCTTGTTATGCCACACCTGTCAGCTGGATACATCCACACCTGTCAGGTGGATGGATTATCTTGGCAAAGGAGAAATGCTCACTAACAGGGATATAAATACATTTGTGGTCAAAATTTGAGAGAAATAAGCTTTTTTGTGCGTATGGACATTTTCGGGATCTTTTATTTCAGCTTGTGAAACATGGGACCAACACTTTCCATGTTGCGTGTATATTTGTTCAGTATATCTTAACATTGTAATGATAATCAGAGAACAGGCATGTGGAACATTTCTGTGATCTTTTATTTCAACTCATGAACACTTCACACGTTGCGTTTATATTTAATGTTCAGTAGAAGTTTATATTTAATGTTCAGTATAAGTTTATATTTAATGTTCAGTATAAGTTTATATTTAATGTTCAGTATAAGTTTATATTTAATGTTCGGTATAAGTTTATATTTAATGTTCATGTTACGGCTTTCTAGTGGTGATGAATGAGAGTCGGACCAAACTGCAGCGTGTCGATTGCGATCCATATTTAATGAACAAAACGTAACACGAAATAAACACAAACACTACAAAACAAAGAACGAAACGAAAACCGAAACAGCCTTGTGTAAAACTAACATAGAACAGATAGGACAATCACCCACGACAAACTCAAAGAATATGGCTGCCTAAATATGGTTCCCAATCAGAGACAACGATAAGCACCTGCCTCTGATTGAGAATCACTCCAGACAGCCATAGACTTTGCTAGAAAACCCCACTAGCTACAATCCCAAATATCTACACACCAAAACCCCAAGACAAAACACACCACAATACAAAAACTCCATGCCACACCCTGGCCTGACCCAATACATGAAGAAAAACACAAAATACTAGGACCAGGGCGTGACAGTTCAGTATAAGTTTATATTTAATGTTCAGTATAAGTGCTGCATTCGACACTGTTGACTATGATGTCCTTCTGGATAGACTGGAGAGGTGGGTTGGTCTCTCAAGGTCCAGTTCTAAATGGGCTTAGGACCTATTTAACCGGTCCAGAGAGTTCTTTTGTCACCCTTGGTGTGCATAACTCAAGAGAAAATAGATATCACATGGTTCCACATGGTTTGATTTTGGGTCTGTTACGGTTCGGTATATATGTTACCCCCTTGGCAGCGTTATCAGAAAGCACAGCATTGATTTTCATTGCTACGCAGACGATTAACAACTCTACATTTCTGTGTCACCACATTTTAGATTATGAACTAAAATTTCAAATCACACATTAGGAATGTGACCAAACTAGCTTTTCTTACCGTCTGAGGAACATTGCCAAGGTGTGGACATTTCTCTCTCAGGCTGATACAGAGAGACTCATCCATGCTTTTATTACAAGCAGGCTTGACTACTGTAATGCTTTCCTGTTTGGTCAACCCAAGAAAGACAACTGCAAAACATACAGAATGCTGCAGCGTGGGTACTGACCAAGACCAGACAGAGAGCACACATTACACCGGTTTTAAGGTCTCTGCACTGTAAAACATACAGAATGCTGCAGGGTACTGACCAAGACCAGACAGAGCACACATCACACTGGTTTTAAGGTCTCTGCACTGTAAAACATACAGAATGCTGCAGGGTACTGACCAAGACCAGACAGAGAGCACACATTACACTGGTTTTAAGGTCTCTGCACTGTAAAACACACAGAATGCTGCAGGGTACTGACCAAGACCAGACAGAGAGCACACATCACACTGGTTTTAAGGTCTCTGTACTGTAAAACATACAGAATGCTGCAGCGTGGGTACTGACCAAGACCAGACAGAGAGCACACATCACACCGGTTTTAAGGTCTCTGCACTGGCTGCCTGTGAGTTTTAGAAATCATTTTAAGATTCTTCTATTGGTTTTTAAATCAATCCACGACTGTGCTGCCCTAAACACGCCAGACATCCTTTTTACTTACTATCCCCCCCAGCCTCTGGAATAGCCTGCCAGAGAATCTGGTTGGGGCCGAAACTGTGGACATGAGATGGAGGTGATTCTCAACATGACGTGGTTCATCACAGTAAAGTGGAGAGGAGACGAAGCTCCTTCTTCACCCTCAACTCTCTCAACACCCAATTAGAGAGGGACATAGAATGAACAGAGAATGGGAGCCAAGTACACAGCGCCAGCCTTTTCACATGGCTCTAACAACACAGCCCACAGTGGAGCCCCAGGGAGATGTTTTTCTCATCAGATGGGAGGAAAATAACAGAGAGGAAATTAAAGCCCTTGGGGGGTGAATGAGGGGGCAGAGTGTCTGTCCCTATTTGTTGGCTCCCAGGAAGGCTGAGTGTGTCTTACGGAATACTGAGAGGCCTGCTGCCCAGACTACTCTACTGGAGAGTGGGTGACTAGCATTGTTGGCTCAAACCCCCCCCCCCCCCTCCCCCAGGTGTTGTGAGCTGAAACTCTAATTTCGCAAGCATTCTGTGCAACTCCTGATGACACGTGCAACTGTGAACACTTGACCCACTTTAAGTTACAGTTTCAGACAGTGGTCAAATGGCTATTGTTGCTATTTGAGCATTATGTAGTCGTATCAGAGTGGCCTATCAACTAACCCAATGGAGAAAATGCTGCACAATACAGGCTCTTTCCATGACATAGACCGACCAGTTGAATCCAGAGGAAAGCTATGATCCCTTATTGATGTCACTTGTTAAATCCCCTTCAATCAGTGTAGATGAAGGGGAGGAGACGGGTTAAAGAAGGATGTTTAAGCCTTGAGACAATTGAGACATGGATCGTGTGTGTGTGTGTGCCATTCAAGAGGTGAATGGGAAAAACTAAAGATTTAAGTGCCTTTGAACAGGGTATGGTAGTAGGTACCTGGTGCACCTCTTTGAGTGTGTCAAGAACTGCAACGCTGCTGGGTTTTTCACGCTCAACAGTTTTCTGTTTGTATCAAGAATGGTCCACCACCCAAAGGACATCGAGCCAGCATCCAGCATTGGAGTCAGCATGGGCCAGCATCCCTGTGGAAACCTTTCAACACCTTGTAGCATCTCATGCCCTGAAGAATTGGGGCTGTTCTGAGGGAAAAGGGAGGTGCAACTCAATATTAGGAAGGTGTTCCTAATGTTTTGTCCACTCAGTGTAGATAGCCGTTGTCTTCCATGATATTGCCTACAAAAGCCAATATGTGGTGTTAACGGCTTGACATTGTAGGACTGATGTTTTACTGGTCTGAAAGCTCAAATCCTTTTTCAACAAATGTGCACACACGGCTACATGGGGCTACACGGCTACATGGGGCTACATGGGGCTACACGGTGACTACACGGTGACTACACGGCAGCTGCACGGCGGCTACACGGTGACTACACGGTGACTACACGGCGGCTGCACAGTGACTATACGGTGACTACACGGCGGCTGCACAGCGACTACACGGTGACTACACGGCGACTACGCGGCGACTACACGGTGACAACACGGTGACTACACGGCGGCTGCACAGTGGCTACACGGCGACTACACGGTGACTACACGGCGGCTGCACAGCGGCTACATGGCGACTACACGGCGACTACATGGTGACTACACGGTGACTACACGGCGGCTGCACAGTGACTACACGGTGACTACACGGCGGCTGCACAGTGACTACACGGCGACTACACGGTGACTACACGGCGACTACACAGTGACTACACGGCGGCTGCACAGTGACTACACGGTGACTACACGGCGGCTGCACAGTGGCTACACGGCGACTACACGGTGACTACACGGGGACTACATGGCGTCTGCACTGTGACTACACAGTGACTACACGGCGGCTGCACAGTGACTACACGGCGACTACACAGCGGCTACACGGCGGCTGCACGGCGGCTGCACAGCGGCTACACGGCTACATGGCGGCTACACGGCTACATGCGGCCACACTGCGGCTCTGCTTTGTGATTTCAAAAGAGCATCTAAGCTACTTTCCGACTGCGGGGGACGGAAAAAAGGATTGTGCCACTGAAATAGAACAAGGCCCCTTCTCACCGGGCCAACAACAAATCACCAACTTAGTCTAGAAGTTATATCTGGTTTTGTTGCATATGAAAAGGAATGTCATGATGTTGATCGAATCCAAATTACAATAGTAGAGGGGAAAATGGTATCTGTTTAAAGCCAGGAAAGATGGCGTACTGTACATTTTTAGTGAAGCTCAATCTTGTGCTGGCAATTCTTAATGTGCTCATCTTAGAGGGAACATTGGTGACTAGGCTGGGAGGCTGGAGATGGATGTGGAGATGTGGCTGGGTACTTTGACTATAGATTACACATTTTCCCTCTAGTGGAGGAACCCAATCCAGATGAATAGGAGAGCTTCTTAATGACGTGGTGGATAGGAGCAGGAAAGGAGGACATTCATCCGAATTGGTGGATGTATCTGCCGCTGAGAGAGATAATGGTCTTTATATAGTCAGTGAAAAAGAGCTACATCGTGGAAGGACAAACATGGGACAGGATCAGGTACTGAAACTACTGCCTCATAACGTAAGGCTTAGGGAACAAACACGATGTATCTTTTAAACATGTGGGTGACAGTTCCTCTGTTCGGCTGAGAGTTACTACAGAGGGAGGATAGAGACAGGGTACTACTGTGTGTTAGTATGTTAGCGTGCCACGGTGTCGGCTGATTGGCCGGATGCATACCGATGGTGCAGTGCTCTCCGTTCCAGCCCTGTTGGCACTGACACTTTCCGTCCCGGCAGGTCCCGTGCTTTACACACAACGGGTTGCAGACACGCTGGTCACATCCGGCGCCGGTCCAGCCCTCATCACAGCGACACACTCCGCCAAAACACACGCCGTGGGCGCCACAGTCCGACGAGCAAACCTCTGTGGAGGCACACGAGCATAGTAAAAAGACAGTGGATCAGCATACTAGATGAACAGAGGGAAAGGGTTTTCACAGAGGAGCCGTGTTCATGGTGTGGGATGAACAGAGGGAAAGGGTTTTCACAGAGGAGCCGTGTTCATGGTGTGGGATGAACAGAGGGAAAGGTTTTTCACAGAGGAGCCGTGTTCATGGTGTGGGATGAACAGAGGGAAAGGGTTTTCACAGAGGAGCCGTGTTCATGGTGTGGGATGAACAGAGGGAAAGGGTTCTCACAGAGGAGCCGTGTTCATGGTGTGGGATGAACAGAGGGAAAGGGTTCTCACAGAGAAGCCGTGTTCATGGTGTGGGATGAGTGTGTTTCTGAGTGGTAGTGGCTAGCGAGAGGAGAAGGGGGAGGTGTGTGTCAGGTGATTTTATGATTTATATCAGGATTCCCATTAGCCGGGGTCCGACACATTACGAAAAGTCTTCCTGGGGTCGGACAGATAACAAAAAAGACATTCATGTAAAACATGAACATAGACATTACAGACTTACAGTATACAGTATATACACTACTGTTACAGTATACAGTATATACACTACTGTTACAGTATACAGTATATACACTACTGTTACAGTATACAGTATATACACTACTGTTACAGTATACAGTATATACACAACTGTTACAGTATACAGTATATACACTACTGTTACAGTATACAGTATATACACTACTGTTACAGTATATACACTACTGTTAAAGTATACAGTACATACACTACTGTTACAGTATACAGTATATACACTACTGTTACAGTATACAGTATATACACTACTGTTACAGTATACAGTATATACACTACTGTTACAGTATACAGTATATACACTACTGTTACAGTATACAGTATATACACTACTGTTACAGTATACAGTATATACACTACTGTTACAGTATACAGTATATACACTACTGTTACAGTATACAGTATATACACTACTGTTACAGTATATACACTACTGTTACAGTATACAGTATATACACTACTGTTACAGTATACAGTATATACACTACTGTTACAGTATACAGTATATACACTACTGTTACAGTATACAGTATATACACTACTGTTACAGTATACAGTATATACACTACTGTTACAGTATACACACTACTGTTAGAGTATACCGTATATCCACTACTGTGACAGTATACAGTATATACACTACTGTTACAGTATACACACTACTGTTAGAGTATACAGTATATCCACTACTGTTACAGTATACAGTATATACACTACTGTTACAGTATATACACTACTGTTACAGTATACAGTATATACACTACTGTTACAGTATACAGTATATACACTACTGTTACAGTATACAGTATATACACTACTGTTACAGTATACAGTATATACACTACTGTTACAGTATACAGTATATACACTACTGTTACAGTATACAGTATATACACTACTGTTACAGTATATACACTACTGTTACAGTATACAGTATATACACTACTGTTACAGTATACAGTATATACACTACTGTTACAGTATACAGTATATACACTACTGTTACAGTATACAGTATATACACTACTGTTACAGTATACAGTATATACACTACTGTTACAGTATACAGTATATACACTACTGTTACAGTATACAGTATATACACTACTGTTACAGTATACAGTATATACACTACTGTTACAGTATACAGTATATACACTACTGTTACAGTATACAGTATATACACTACTGTTACAGTATACAGTATATACGTTTACAGTATACAGTATATCACTACTGTTACAGTATAGCAATTATACACTACTGTCTACGTATACACTACTGTTACAGTATACAGTATATACACTACTGTTACCGTATACAGTATATACACTACTGTTTACAGTATACAGTATATACACTACTGTTACAGTATACAGTAGATGACACTACTGTTACAGTATACAGTATATCACTACTGTTACAGTATACAGTATATACACTACTGTTACAGTATAACAGTATATACACTACTGGTACAGTATACAGTATATACACTACTTTACAGTATATATACACTACTGTTACAGTATCAAGTATACCACTACTGTGACAGTATACAGTATATACACTACTGTACAGTATACAGTATATACACTACTGTTACAGTATACAGTATATACACGACTGTTACAGTATACAGTATATACACTACTGTTACAGTATACAGTGTATACCTACTGTTACAGTATACAGTATATTACACTACTGTTACAGTATACAGTATATACACTACTGTTACAGTATACAGTAGATACACTACTGTTACAGTATACAGTATATACACTACTGTTACGTATACAGTATATACACTACTGTTACAGTATATACACTACTGTTACAGTATACAGTATATCCACTACATGTGACAGTATACAGTATATACACTACTGTTACAGTATACAGTATATACACTACTGTTACAGTATACAGTATATACACTACTGTTACAGTATACAGTATATACACTACTGTTACAGTATACAGTATAGACCCTACAGTTACAGTATACAGTATATACACTACTGTTACAGTATACAGATATACACTACTGGTTACAGTATACAGTATATACACTACTGTTACAGTATACAGATATACACTACTGTTACAGTATACAGTATATACACTACAGTTACAGTTATACAGATATACACTACTGTTACAGTATACAGTATATACACTACTGTTACAGTATACAGTATATACACTACTGTTACAGTATACAGTATATACACTACTGTTACATATACAGTATATACACTACTGTTACAGTATACAGTATATACACTACTGTTACAGTATACAGTATATACACTACTGTTACAGTATACAGTATATACACTACTGTTACAGTATATACACTACTGTTACAGTATACAGTATATACACTACTGTTACAGTATACAGTATATACACTACTGTTACAGTATACAGTATATACACTACTGTTACAGTATACAGTATATACACTACTGTACAGTATACAGTATATACACTACTGTTACAGTATATACACTACAGTTACAGTATACAGTATATACACTATTGTTACAGTATACAGTATATACACTACTGTTACAGTATACAGTATATACACTACTGTTACAGTATACAGTATATACACTACTGTTACAGTATACAGTATATACACTACTGTTACAGTATACAGTATATACACTATACTGTTACAGTATATACACTACAGTTACAGTATACAGTATATACACTATTGTTACAGTATACAGTATATACACTACTGTTACAGTATACAGTATATACACTACTGTTACAGTATACAGTATATACACTACTGTTACAGTATACAGTATATACACTACTGTTACAGTATACAGTATATACACTACTGTTACAGTATACACACTACTGTTAGAGTATACCGTATATCCACTACTGTGACAGTATACAGTATATACACTACTGTTACAGTATACACACTACTGTTAGAGTATACAGTATATCCACTACTGTTACAGTATACAGTATATACACTACTGTTACAGTATATACACTACTGTTACAGTATACAGTATATACACTACTTTTACGTATACAGTATATACACTACTGTTTACAGTATACAGTATATACACTACTGTTACAGTATACAGTATATACACTACTGTTACAGTATACAGTATATACACTACGTTACAGTATACAGTATATACACTACTGTTACAGTATACAGTATATACACTACTGTTACAGTATATACACTACTGTTACAGTATACAGTATATACACTACTGTTTACAGTATACAGTATATACACTACTGTTACAGTATACAGTATATACACTACTGTACAGTATACAGTATATACACTACTGTTACAGTATACAGTATACACTACTGTTTACAGTATACAGTATATACACTACTGGTTACAGTATAACAGTATATACACTACTGTTACAGTATACAGTATATACACTACTGTTACAGTATACAGTATATACACTACTGTTACAGTATACAGTATATACACTACTGTTACAGTATACAGTATATACACTACTGTTACAGTATACAGTATATACACTACTGTTACAGTATACATATATACACTACTGTACAGTATACACTACTGTTACAGTATACAGTATATACACTACTGTTACAGTATACAGTATATACACTACTGTTACAGTATACATATATACACTACTGTTACAGTATACAGTATTATCACTACTGTTACAGTATACAGTATATACACTACTGTTACAGTATACAGTATATACACTACTGTTACGTATACAGTATATACACTACTGTTACGTATAAGTACACTACTGTTACAGTATACAGTATATCCACTACTGTTACAGTATACAGTATATACACTACTGTTACAGGTATACAGTATATACACTACTGTTACAGTATACAGTATATACACTACTGTACAGTATACAGTATATACACTACTGTTACAGTATACAGTATATACACTACTGTTACAGTATACAGTATATACACTACTGTTACAGTTATACGTATATACACTACTGTTACAGTATACAGTATATACACTACTGTTACAGTATACAGTATATACACTACTGTTACAGTATACAGTATATACACTACTTTACAGTATACAGTATATACACTACTGTTACAGTATACAGTATTACACTACTGTTACAGTATACAGTATATACACTACTGTTACAGTATACAGTATATACACTACTGTTACAGTATACAGTATATACCACTACTGTACAGTATACAGTATATACACTACTGTTACAGTATACAGTATACACTACTGTTACAGTATACAGTATATCACTACGTGACAGTATACAGTATATACACTACTGTTTACAGTATACAGTATATACACTACTGTTACAGTATACAGTATATACACTACTGTTACAGTATACAGTATATACACTACTGTTACAGTATACAGTATATACACTACTGTTACAGTATACAGTATATACACTACTGTTACAGTATACAGTATATACACTACTGTTACAGTATACAGTATATACACTACTGTTACAGTATACAGTATATACACTACTGTTACAGTATACAGTATATACACTACTGTTACAGTATACAGTATATACACTACTGTTACAGTATATACACTACTGTTACAGTATACAGTATATACACTACTGTTACAGTATACAGTATATACACTACTGTTACAGTATACAGTATATACACTACTGTTACAGTATACAGTATATACACTACTGTTACAGTATACAGTATATACACTACTGTTACAGTATATACACTACAGTTACAGTATACAGTATATACACTATTGTTACAGTATACAGTATATACACTACTGTTACAGTATACAGTGTATACACTACTGTTACAGTATACAGTATATACACTACTGTTACAGTATACAGTATATACACTACTGTTACAGTATACAGTATATACACTACTGTTACAGTATACAGTATATACACTACTGTTACAGTATACAGTATATACACTACTGTTACAGTATACAGTATATACACTACTGTTACAGTATACAGTATATACACTACTGTTACAGTATACAGTATATACACTACTGTTACAGTATACAGTATATACACTACTGTTACAGTATACAGTATATACACTACTGTTACAGTATACAGTATATACACTACTGTTACAGTATACACACTACTGTTAGAGTATACCGTATATCCACTACTGTGACAGTATACAGTATATACACTACTGTTACAGTATACACACTACTGTTAGAGTATACAGTATATCCACTACTGTTACAGTATACAGTATATACACTACTGTTACAGTATATACACTACTGTTACAGTATACAGTATATACACTACTGTTACAGTATACAGTATATACACTACTGTTACAGTATACAGTATATACACTACTGTTACAGTATACAGTATATACACTACTGTTACAGTATACAGTATATACACTACTGTTACAGTATACAGTATATACACTACTGTTACAGTATACAGTATATACACTACTGTTACAGTATATACACTACTGTTACAGTATACAGTATATACACTACTGTTACAGTATACAGTATATACACTACTGTTACAGTATACAGTATATACACTACTGTTACAGTATACAGTATATACACTACTGTTACAGTATACAGTATATACACTACTGTTACAGTATACAGTATATACACTACTGTTACAGTATACAGTATATACACTACTGTTACAGAATACAGTATATACACTACTGTTACAGTATACAGTATATACACTACTGTTACAGTATACAGTATATACACTACTGTTACAGTATACAGTATATACACTACTGTTACAGTATACAGTATATACACTACTGTTACAGTATACAATATATACACTACTGTTACAGTATACACTACTGTTACAGTATACAGTATATACACTACTGTTACAGTATACAGTATATACACTACTGTTACAGTATACAGTATATACACTACTGTTACAGTATACAGTATATGCACTACTGTTACAGTATACAGTATATACACTACTGTTACAGTATACAGTATATACACTACTGTTACAGTATACAGTATATACACTACTGTTACAGTATACAGTATATACACTACTGTTACAGTATATACACTACTGTTACAGTATACAGTATATCCACTACTGTGACAGTATACAGTATATACACTACTGTTACAGTATACAGTATATACACTACTGTTACAGTATACAGTATATACACTACTGTTACAGTATACAGTATATACACTACTGTTACAGTATACAGTGTATACACTACTGTTACAGTATACAGTATATACACTACTGTTACAGTATACAGTATATACACTACTGTTACAGTATACAGTATATACACTACTGTTACAGTATACAGTATATACACTACTGTTACAGTATACAGTATATACACTACTGTTACAGTATATACACTACTGTTACAGTATACAGTATATCCACTACTGTGACAGTATACAGTATATACACTACTGTTACAGTATACAGTATATACACTACTGTTACAGTATACAGTATATACACTACTGTTACAGTATACAGTATATACACTACTGTTACAGTATACAGTATATACCCTACAGTTACAGTATACAGTATATACACTACTGTTACAGTATACAGTATATACACTACTGTTACAGTATACAGTATATACACTACTGTTACAGTATACAGTATATACACTACTGTTACAGTATACAGTATATACACTACAGTTACAGTATACAGTATATACACTACTGTTACAGTATACAGTATATACACTACTGTTACAGTATACAGTATATACACTACTGTTACAGTATACAGTATATACACTACTGTTACAGTATACAGTATATACACTACTGTTACAGTATACAGTATATACACTACTGTTACAGTATACAGTATATACACTACTGTTACAGTATACAGTATATACACTACTGTTACAGTATATACACTACTGTTACAGTATACAGTATATACACTACTGTTACAGTATACAGTATATACACTACTGTTACAGTATACAGTATATACACTACTGTTACAGTATACAGTATATACACTACTGTTACAGTATACAGTATATACACTACTGTTACAGTATATACACTACAGTTACAGTATACAGTATATACACTATTGTTACAGTATACAGTATATACACTACTGTTACAGTATACAGTGTATACACTACTGTTACAGTATACAGTATATACACTACTGTTACAGTATACAGTATATACACTACTGTTACAGTATACAGTATATACACTACTGTTACAGTATACAGTATATACACTACTGTTACAGTATACAGTATATACACTACTGTTACAGTATACAGTATATACACTACTGTTACAGTATACAGTATATACACTACTGTTACAGTATACAGTATATACACTACTGTTACAGTATACAGTATATACACTACTGTTACAGTATACAGTATATACACTACTGTTACAGTATACAGTATATACACTACTGTTACAGTATACAGTATATACACTACTGTTACAGTATACAGTATATACACTACTGTTACAGTATACAGTATATACACTACTGTTACAGTATACAGTATATACACTACAGTTACAGTATACAGTATATACACTACTGTTACAGTATACAGTATATACACTACTGTTACAGTATATACACTACTGTTACAGTATACAGTATATACACTACTGTTACAGTATACAGTATATACACTACCGTAACAGTATACAGTATATACACTACTGTTACAGTATACAGTATATACACTACTGTTACAGTATATACACTACCGTTACAGTATACAGTGTATACACTACTGTTACAGTATACAGTATATACACTACTGTTACAGTATACAGTATATACACTACTGTTACAGTATACAGTATATACACTACAGTTACAGTATACAGTATATACACTACTGTTACAGTATACAGTATATACACTACTGTTACAGTATATACACTACCGTTACAGTATACAGTATATACACTACTGTTACAGTATACAGTATATACACTACTGTTACAGATACAGTATATACACTACTGTTACAGTATACAGTATATACACTACTGTTACAGTATACAGTATATACACTACAGTTACAGTATACAGTATATACACTACTGTTACAGTATAACAGTATATACACTACTGTTACAGTATACAGTATATACACTACTGTTACAGTATATACCACTACTGTTACAGTATACAGTATATACACTACTGTTTACAGTATATACACTACTGTTACAGTATACAGTATATACACTACTGTTACAGTATAACAGTATATACACTACTGTTACAGTATACACACTACCGTTACAGTATACAGTATATACACTACTGTTAGAGTATACAGTATATACACTACTGTTACGTATACAGTATATACACTACAGTTACAGTATACAGTATATACACTACAGTTACATTATACAGTATATACACTACTGTTACAGTATACAGTATATACACTACTGTTACAGTATATACACTACCGTTACAGTATACAGTATATACACTACTGTTACAGTTATACAGTATATACACTACTGTTACAGTATACCAGTTATATATCACTACTGCTACAGTATATACACTACTGTTACAGTATACAGTATACAGTATATACACTACTGTTACAGTATACAGTATACAGTATATACACTACTGTTACCGTATACAGTATATACACTACTGTTACAGTATACAGTATATACACTACTGTTACAGTATATACACTACTGTTACAGTATACAGTATATACACTACTGTTACAGTATACAGTATATACACTACTGTTACAGTATACAGTATATACACTACTGTTACAGTATATACACTACTGTTACAGTATACAGTATATACACTACTGTTACAGTATATTACACTACTGTTACAGTATACAGTATATACACTACTGTTACAGTATACAGTATATACACTACTGTTACAGTATACAGTATATACACTACTGCTACAGTATAATACACTACTGTTACAGTATACAGTATATACACTACTGTTACAGTATAACAGTATACAGTAATATACACTACTGTTACAGTATACAGTATATACACTACTGTTACAGTATACAGTATATACACTACTGTTACAGTAATACAGAGTATACACTACTGTTACAGTATACAGTATATACCACTACTGTTACAGTATACAGTATATACACTACTGTTACAGTATACAGTATATACACTACTGTTACAGTATACAGTATATACACTACAGTTACAGTATACAGTATATACATACTGTTACAGTATAACAGTATATACACTACTGTTACAGTATATACACTACTGTTACAGTATACAGTATATACACTACTGTTACAGTATACAGTATATACACTAACTGTTACAGATACAGTATAATACACTACTGTTACCGTATACAGTATACACTACCGTTACAGGTATCAGTATATACACTACTGTTACAGTATACAGTATATACACTACTGTTACAGTATATACACTATCCGTTACAGTATACAGTATATACACTACTGTTACAGTATACAGTATTACACTACTGTACAGTATACAGTATATCACTACTGTTACAGTATACAGTATATACACTACAGTTACAGTATACAGTATATACACTACTGTTACAGTATACAGTATATACACTACTGTTACAGTATATACACTACCGTTACAGTATACAGTATATACACTACTGTTACAGTATACAGTATATACACTACTGTTACAGTATACAGTATATACACTACTGTTACAGTATACAGTATATACACTACTGTTACAGTATACAGTATATACAACTACAGTTACAGTATACAGTATATACACTACTGTTACAGTATACAGTATATACACTACTGTTACAGTATACACACTACCGTTACAGTATACAGTATATACACTACTGTTAGAGTATACAGTATATACACTACTGTTACAGTATACAGTATATACACTACAGTTACAGTATACAGTATATACACTACTGTTACAGTATACAGTATATACACTACTGTTACAGTATACACACTACCGTTACAGTATACAGTATATACACTACTGTTACAGTATACAGTATATACACTACAGTTAGAGTATACAGTATATACACTACTGTTACAGTATAAAGTATATACACTACTGTTACAGTATATACACTACCGTTACAGTATACGTATATACACTATGTTACAGTATACAGTATATACACTACTGTTACAGTATACAGTATATACACTACTGCTACAGTATATACACTACTGTTACAGTATACAGTATACAGTATATACACTACTGTTACAGTATACAGTATACAGTATATACACTACTGTTACAGTATACAGTATATACACTACTGTTAAGTATACAGTATATACACTACTGTTACAGTATATACACTACTGTTACAGTATACAGTATATACACTACTGTTACAGTATACAGTATATACACTACTGTTACAGTATACAGTATATACACTACTGTTACAGTATACAGTATATACACTACTGTTACAGTATATACACTACTGTTACAGTATACAGTATATACACTACTGTTACAGTATATACACTACTGTTACAGTATACAGTATATACACTACTGTTACAGTATACAGTATATACACTACTGTTACAGTATACAGTATATACACTACTGCTACAGTATATACACTACTGTTACAGTATACAGTATACAGTATATACACTACTGTTACCGTATACAGTATTACAGTATATACACTACTGTTACAGTATACAGTATATACACTACTGTTACAGTATACAGTATATACACTACTGTTACAGTATACAGTATATACCACTACTGTTACAGTATATACACTACTGTTACAGTATACAGTATATACACTACTGTTACAGTATACAGTATATACACTACTGTTACAGTATACAGTATATACACTACTGTTACAGTATACAGTATATACACTACTGTTACAGTATATACACTACTGTTACAGTATACAGTATATACACTACTGTTACAGTATATCACTACTGTTACATTATACAGTATATACACTACTGTTACAGTATACAGTATATACACTACTGTTACAGTATACAGTATATACACTACTGCTACAGTATATACACTACTGTTACAGTATACAGTATACAGTATATACACTACTGTTACAGTATACAGTATACAGTATATACACTACTGTTACAGTATACAGTATATACACTACTGTTACAGTATACAGTATATACTCTACTGTTACAGTATACAGTATATACACTACTGTTACAGTATATACACTACTGTTACAGGATAGAGTATATACACTACTGTTACAGTATACAGTATTATACACTACTGTTACAGTATACAGTATATACACTACCGTTACAGAATACAGTATATACACTACCGTTTCAGTATACAGTATATACACTACCGTTACAGTATACAGTATATACACTACTGTTAACAGTAATACAGTTAGTATACACTACTGGTTACAGTATACAGTATATACACTACTGTTACAGTATACAGTATATTACACTACTGTTACAGTATACAGTATATACACTACTGTTACAGTATACAGTATATACACTACTGTTACAGTATACAGTATATACACTACTGTTACAGTATAGAGTATATACACTACTGTTACAGTATAGAGTATACATACGTTATATTACACTACTGTTACAGTATAGAGTATATACACTACTGTTACAGTATATACACTACTGTTTCAGTATACAGTATATACACTACTGTTACAGTATATACACTACTGTTACAGTATACAGTATATACACTACTGTTACAGTATACAGTATATACACTACTGTTACAGTATACAGTATATACCACTACTGTTACAGTATATACACTACTGTTACAGTATACAGTATATACACTACGGTTACAGTATACAGTATATACACTACTGCTACAGTATACAGTATATACCACTACTGTTACAGTATACAGTATATACACTACTGTACAGTATACAGTATATACAGATATATACACTAATGTTACAGTATACAGTATATACACTACTGTTACAGTATATACACTACTGGTACAGTATACAGTATATACACTACTGTTACAGTATATACACTACTGTTACAGTATGCAGTAATACACTACTGTTACAGTATATACACTACTGTTACAGTATACAGTAATATACACTACTGTTACATTATATACACTACTGTTACAGTATACAGTATATACACTACTGTTACAGTATATACACTACTGTTACAGTATACAGTATATACACTACTGTTACAGTATATACACTACTGTTACAGTATATACACTACTGTTACAGTATACAGTATAATACCTACTGTTACAGTATACAGTATATACACTAATGTTACAGTATACAGTATATACACTACTGTTACAGTATATACACTACTGTTACAGTATACAGTATATACACTACTGTTACAGTATATACACTACTGTTACAGTATATACACTACTGTTACAGTATGCAGTATATACACAACTGTTACAGTATATACACTACTGTTACAGTATACAGTATATACACTACTGTTACAGTATAATACACTACTGTTACAGTATACAGTATATACACTACTGTTACAGTATATACACTACTGTTACAGTATATACACTACCGTTACAGTATACAGTATATACACTACTGTTACAGTATACAGTATATACACTACTGTTACAGTATACAGTAGATACACTACTGTTACAGTATACAGTATATACACTACTGTTACAGTATACAGTATATACACTAATGTTACAGTATACAGTATATACACTACTGTTACAGTATATACACTACTGTTACAGTATACAGTATATACACTACTGTTACAGTATATACACTACTGTTACAGTATATACACTACTGTTACAGTATACAGTATATACACTACTGTTACAGTATATACACTACTGTTACAGTATACAGTATATACACTACTGTTACAGTATACAGTATATACACTACTGTTACAGTATACAGTATATACACTACTGTTACAGTATACAGTATATACACTAATGTTACAGTATATACACTACTGTTACAGTATACAGTATATACACTACGGTTACAGTATACAGTATATACACTACTGCTACAGTATACAGTATATACACTACTGTTACAGTATACAGTATATACACTACTGTTACAGTATACAGTATATACACTACTGTTACAGTATACAGTATATACACTAATGTTACAGTATACAGTATTACACTACTGTTTACAGTATATACACTACTGTTAGAGTATACAGTATATACACTACTGTTACAGTATATACACTACTGTTACAGTATATACACTACTGTTACAGTATGCAGTATATACACTACTGGTTACAGTATATACACTACTGTTACAGTATACAGTATATACACTACTGTTACAGTATATACACTACTGTTACAGTATACAGTATATACACTACTGTTACAGTATATACACTACTGTTACAGTATACAGTATATACACTACTGTACAGTATATACACTACTGTTACAGTATATACACTACCTTACAGTATACAGTATATCCACTACTGTGACAGGTATACAGTAATTACACTACTGTTACAGTATACAGTATATACACTACTGTTACAGTATACAGTATATACACTACTGTTACAGTATATACACTACTGTTACAGTATACAGTATATACACTACTGTTACAGTATACAGTATATACACTACCGTTACAGTATACAGTATATCCACTTACTGTGACAGTATACAGTATATACACTACCGTTACAGTATACAGTATATACACTACTGTTACAGGTATATACACTACTGTTACAGTATACGTATATACACTACTGTTACAGTATACAGTATATACACTCTGTTACAGTATATACACTACTGTTACAGTATACAGTATATACACTACTGTTACAGTATATACACTACGTGTACAGTATACAGTTAATACACTACTGTTACAGTATACAGATATTACACTACTGTTACAGTATACAGTATATACACTACTGCTACAGTATATACACTACTGTTACAGTATACAGTATACAGTATATACACTACTGTTACAGTATACAGTATACAGTATATACACTACTGTTACAGTATACAGTATATACACTACTGTTACAGTATACAGTATATACACTACTGTTACAGTATACAGTATATACACTACTGTTACAGTATACAGTATATACACTACTGTACAGTATCCAGTATATACACTACTGTTACAGTATATACACTACTGTTACAGTATACAGTATATACTCTACTGTTACAGTATACAGTATATACACTACTGTTACAGTATATACACTACTGTTACAGGATACAGTATATACACTACTGTTACAGTATACAGTATATACACTACGGTTACAGTATACAGTATATACACTACCGTTACAGAATACAGTATATACACTACCGTTTCAGTATACAGTATATACACTACCGTTACAGTATACAGTATATACACTACTGTTACAGGTATACAGTATATACACTACTGTTACAGTATACAGTATATCACTACTGTTACAGTATACAGTATATACACTACTGTTACAGTATACAGTATATACACTACTGTTACAGTATACAGTATATACACTACTGTTACAGTATACAGTATATACATTACTGTTACAGTATACAGTATATACACTACTGTTACAGTATAGAGTATATACACTACTGTTACAGTATATACACTACTGTTACAGTATAGAGTATATACACTACTGTTACAGTATATACACTACTGTTACAGTATACAGTATATACACTACTGTTACAGTATATACACTACTGTTACAGGTATACAGTATATACACTACTGTTACAGTATACAGTATATACACTACTGTTACAGTATACAGTATATACACTACTGTTACAGTATACAGTATATACACTACTGTTACAGTATATACACTACTGTTACAGTATACAGTATATACACTACGGTTACAGTATACAGTATATACACTACTGCTACAGTATACAGTAGATACACTACTGTTACAGTATACAGTATATACACTACTGTTACAGTATACAGTATATACACTACTGTTACCAGTATACAGTATATACACTAATGTTACAGTATACAGTATATACACTACTGTTACAGTATATACACTACTGTTACAGTATACAGTATATACACTACTGTTACAGTATATACACTACTGTTACAGTATATACACTACTGTTACAGTATACAGTATATACACTACTGTTACAGTATATACACTACTGTTACAGTATACAGTATATACACTACTGTTACAGTATATACACTACTGTTACAGTATACAGTATATACACTACTGTTACAGTATATACACTACTGTTACAGTATATACACTACTGTTACAGTATACAGTATATACACTACTGTTACAGTATACAGTATATACACTAATGTTACAGTATACAGTATATACACTACTGTTACAGTATACAGTATATACCATTACTGTTACAGTATACAGTATATACACTACTGTTACAGTATAGAGTATATACACTACTGTTACAGTATATACACTACTGTTACAGTATAGAGTATATACACTACTGTTACAGTATATACACTACTGTTACAGTATACAGTATATACACTACTGTTACAGTATATACACTACTGTTACAGTATACAGTATATACACTACTGTTACAGTATACAGTATATACACTACTGTTACAGTATACAGTATATACACTACTGTTACAGTATACAGTATATACACTACTGTTACAGTATATACACTACTGTTACAGTATACAGTATATACACTACGGTTACAGTATACAGTATATACACTACTGCTACAGTATACAGTATATACACTACTGTTACAGTATACAGTATATACACTACTGTTACAGTATACAGTATATACACTACTGTTACAGTATACAGTATATACACTAATGTTACAGTATACAGTATATACACTACTGTTACAGTATATACACTACTGTTACAGTATACAGTATATACACTACTGTTACAGTATATACACTACTGTTACAGTAATATACACTACTGTTACAGTATACAGTATATACACTACTGTTACAGTATATACACTACTGTTACAGTATAACAGTATATACACTACTGTTACAGTATATACACTACTGTTACAGTATACAGTATATACACTACTGTTACAGTATATACACTACTGTTACAGTATATACACTACTGTTACAGTATACAGTATATACACTACTGTTACAGTATACAGTATATACACTAATGTTACAGTATACAGTATATACACTACTGTTACAGTATATACACTACTGTTACAGTATACAGTATATACACTACTGTTACAGTATATACACTACTGTTACAGTATGCAGTATATACACTACGTTACAGTATATACACTACTGTTACAGTATACAGTATATACACTACTGTTACAGTATATACACTACTGTTACAGTATACAGTATATACACTACTGTTACAGTATATACACTACTGTTACAGTATATACACTACCGTTACAGTATACAGTATATACACTACTGTTACAGTATACAGTATATACACTACTGTTACAGTACAGTATATCATACTGTTACAGATACAGTATTACACTACTGTTACAGTATACAGTATATACACTAATGTTACAGTATACAGTATATACACTTACATGTATACACACTGGTACAGTATACAGTATATACACTACTGTTACAGTATATACACTACTGTTACAGTACATATATACACTACTGTTACAGTAATATACACTACTGTTACAGTATATACACTACTGTTACTAGTTACAGTATACAGTATATACACTACTGTTACAGTATACAGTATATACACTACTGTTTACAGTATACAGTATATACACTACTGTTACAGTATACAGTATATACACTACTGTTACAGTATATACACTACTGTTACAGTATACAGTATATACACTACGGTTACAGTATACAGTATATACACTACTGCTACAGTATACAGTATATACACTACTGTTACAGTATACAGTATATACACTACTGTTACAGTATACAGTATATACACTACTGTTACAGTATACAGTATATACACTAATGTTACAGTATACAGTATATACACTACTGTTACAGTATATACACTACTGTTACAGTATACAGTATATACACTACTGTTACAGTATATACACTACTGTTACAGTATATACACTACTGTTACAGTATGCAGTATATACACTACTGTTACAGTATATACACTACTGTTACAGTATACAGTATATACACTACTGTTACAGTATATACACTACTGTTACAGTATACAGTATATACACTACTGTTACAGTATATACACTACTGTTACAGTATACAGTATATACACTACTGTTACAGTATATACACTACCGTTACAGTATACAGTATATCCACTACTGTGACAGTATACAGTATATACACTACTGTTACAGTATACAGTATATACACTACTGTTACAGTATACAGTATATACACTACTGTTACAGTATATACACTACTGTTACAGTATACAGTATATACACTACTGTTACAGTATACAGTATATACACTACCGTTACAGTATACAGTATATCCACTACTGTGACAGTATACAGTATATACACTACCGTTACAGTATACAGTATATACACTACTGTTACAGTATATACACTACTGTTACAGTATACAGTATATACACTACTGTTACAGTATACAGTATATACACTACCGTTACAGTATACAGTATATCCACTACTGTGACAGTATACAGTATATACACTACCGTTACAGTATACAGTATATCCACTACTGTTACAGTATATACACTACTGTTCAAAAGTTTGGGGTCACTTAGAAATGTCCTTGTTTTTGAAAAAACAACAACATTTTTTGTTAATTAAAATAACATCAAATTGATCAGAAATACAGTGTATTTATATATTTTTTAAATTTTATTTCAACTTTATTTAACCAGGTAGACTAGTTGAAAACAAGTTCTCATTTGCAACTGCGACCTGGCCAAGATAAAGCATAGCAGTTCGACACACACAGCAACACAGAGTTACACATGGAATGTGTACAAAACATACAGTCAATAATACAGTCAATAATACAGTAGAACAAAATAAAACAAGTCTATATACAGTGAGTGAAAATAAGGTCAAATAAGGGAGTTAAGGCAATAAATAGGCCAATGTGTAGACATTGTTAATGTTGTAAATGACTATTGTAGCTGGAAACAGCTGATTTTTATGGAATATATATACAGAGGCCCATTATCAGGAACCATCACTCCTGTGTTCCAATGGCACTTTGTGTTAGCTAATCCAAATGTATAATTTTAAAAGGCTAATTGATCATTAAAAAAAACGTTTTGCAATTATGTTAGCACAGCTGAAAACTGTTGTTCTGATTAAAGAAGCAATAAAACTGTCCTTCTTTAGACTAGTTGAGTATCTGGAGTATCAGCATTTGTGGGTTCGATTACAGGCTCAAAATGGCTAAAATGGCTGACTGAAACTCGTCAGTCTAATCTTGTTCTGAGAAATGAAGGCTATTCCATGTGAGAAATTGCCAAGAAACTGAAGATCTTGTACAATGCTGTGTACTACTCCCTTCACAGAACAGGGCAAACTGTCTCTAACCAGAATAGAAAGAGGAGTGGGAGGCCCAGGTGAACAACTGAGCAAGAGGACAAGTACATTAGAGAGTCTAGTTTGAGAAACAGGCGTCTCACAAATCCTCAACTGGCAGCTTCATTAAAAAGTACCCGCAAAACACCAGTCTCAACGTCAACAGTGAAGAGGCGACTCCGGGATGCTGGTCTTCTAGGCAAAGTTCCTCTGTCCAGTCTCAACGTCAACAGTGAAGAGGCGACTCCGGGATGCTGGTCTTCTAGGCAAAGTTCCTCTGTCCAGTCTCAACGTCAACAGTGAAGAGGCGACTCCGGGATGCTGGCCTTCTAGGCAAAGTTCCTCTGTCCAGTCTCAACGTCAACAGTGAAGAGGCGACTCCGGGATGCTGGCCTTCTAGGCAAAGTTCCTCTGTCCAGTCTCAACGTCAACAGTGAAGAGGCGACTCCGGGATGCTGGCCTTCTAGGCAAAGTTCCTCTGTCCAGTCTCAACGTCAACAGTGAAGAGGCGACTCCGGGATGCTGGCCTTCTAGGCAAAGTTCCTCTGTCCAGTCTCAACGTCAACAGTGAAGAGGCGACTCCGGGATGCTGGCCTTCTAGGCAAAGTTCCTCTGTCCAGTCTCAACGTCAACAGTGAAGAGGCGACTCCGGGATGCTGGTCTTCTAGACAAAGTTCCTCTGTCCAGTCTCAACGTCAACAGTGAAGAGGCGACTCCGGGATGCTGGTCTTCTAGGCAAAGTTCCTCTGTCCAGTCTCAACGTCAACAGTGAAAAGGCGACTCCGGGATGCTGGTCTTCTAGGCAGAGTTCCTCTGTCCAGTCTCAACGTCAACAGTGAAGAGGCGACTCCGGGATGCTGGTCTTCTAGGCAGAGTTCCTCTGTCCAGTCTCAACGTCAACAGTGAAGAGGCGACTCCGGGATGCTGGCCTTCTAGGCAGAGTTCCTCTGTCCAGTCTCAACGTCAACAGTGAAGAGGCGACTCCGGGATGCTGGTCTTCTAGGCAGAGTTCCTCTGTCCAGTCTCAACGTCAACAGTGAAGAGGCGACTCCGGGATGCTGGTCTTCTAGGCAGAGTTCCTCTGTCCAGTATCTGTGTTCTTTAACCCATCTTAATATTTTATTTGTATTGGCCAGTCTGAGATATTGCAACGCTGCATAGAAGGCCAGCATCCCGGTTGCTGATAATGGACCTCTGTACGCCTATGTAGATATTCCATTAAAAAAATCTGCTGTTTCCAGCTACAATAGTCATTTACAACATTAACACTTTATTTCGGATCAATTTGGTGTTATTTTAATGGACAAAAAATGTGCTTTTCTTTCAAAAACAAGGACATTTCTAAGTGACTTCAAACTTTTGAATGGTAGTGTATATAAAAACTAACTAAAGAATAATCCTGTGTGGTTGTCAGTTCCACATACATGTCAGTATATACACACAAAAATTAGGTCACATGGGGGAGTGGCGTTGTGCAGTGAGGTGTCACCTACCCATGGAGCAGTCTGGTCCCATCCAGTTCGGATCGCAGCTGCAGATGCCAGTGTCGGGTATGAAGGCCCCGTGTCCGTGGCACTGGTCTGGGCACTGGGCCCTGGGATGCTCACAGAGAGGGCCTGCCCAGCCTGGTTTACAGTGGCACTGCCCACTTGCACAGCTGCCGTGGCCAGAGCATCCAGGGTCCAGACAGTCCGCTGCAACACAGAACAGCAAGAGAGACACGATGTCAATGCACCACACTCAAAATCTTTAGTAGTAGTAGTAGTAGTAGTAGTAGTAATAGTAGTAGTAGTAGTAGTAGTAGTAGTAGTAGTAGCGCTGCAACACAGAACAGCAAGAGAGACACGATGTCAATCGTAGTAGTAGGAGTAGTAGTAGTAGTAGTAGTAGTAGTAGTAGTAGTAGTAGTAGTAGTAGTAGTAGGAGTAGTAGTAGTAGGAGTAGTAGTAGTAGTAGTAGTAGTAGTAGTAGTAGTAGTAGGAGTAGTAGTAGTAGGAGTAGTAGTAGTAGTAGTAGTAGTAGTAGTAGTAGTAGGAGTAGTAGTAGGAGTAGTAGCAGCAGTAGAGAGAATAGTGAATATACTTAAAGCAGTGAATATGATGAAAGACAGGAAGTGAACAACGGCCATTACTGCTGTCTTTTTCAGTCTCTTTCGATAATCCGAACTCTCTCTACTCCTCCGCGTCCCTCGCTCCCCACTACCCCTCTCCTCTCTTCAACCTACTTTTGGCTCCAACTTCACTTCATCCCAGCTGAGCGGAAACCCATCAGAACACAATTGAATGAATCAGATCCAGGGCGATTCTTTAAAAGTTGGATCAATAAAATAGATTCCATTCCCTTAATAAAGCGTTTGAAGTATAAACCACTGCAGTCTCATCCATGCTGAAACGTAATATGGCACTAAAGTAGAGACAATTGTGTGTGTGCGTGTGTATCCGAGAGTGTGTACGAACGAGTGTGTATGTGATAGGGATGAGCTCTAATTCAAGCATTTTTACCTTCCTCACAGGCGTCGCCACGGTAACCGGCGGAGCATGTGCAAGAGCCCTCGGAGCAGGTGCCGTGGCCGTTACACTCTGGGTCGATGCACTGGCCCACTGAGACATCACACTCTGGACCCTTCCATCCGCTGTAGCAGATACACAGGCCCTTGTCATATTGGCCATTCCCACTGCAGAGGACTGGGCAGGCAGCTAGACAACGTAGGAGAAATGACAGACACATCAGGTAAGACAAGGTGCAAGACGACGGCTTCGCGTCCTGTTCTATTGTTATATATGGGTTAGTTATGTTGAGATTGTCATATTGGACATGACCCTTTATGAGTTTCAAGATAGGGGGTCAAATATTCTATATTATAAACTGGGTGGTTCGAGCCCTGAGTGCTGATTGGCTGAAAGCCGTGGTATATCAGACCGCATGCCACGGGTATGACAAAACATTTATTTATACTGCTCTAATTACGTTGGTAACCAGTTTATAATAGCAATAAGGCATCTCTGAGGTTTGTGGTATATGGCCAATATACCACAGCTAAGGGCTGTGTCCATAAGAACAGCCCTGAATGCTGATTGGCTGAACGGTTAAGGGCTGTATCCATGCACTCAGCGTTGTATATACCTATAATATACCTATACAATGCCTATAATATATACCTATACAATACCTATAATATACCTGTAACATATACCTATACAATATCTATAATACTATAACCAAATATATACCTATACAATACCTATAATATAGCTATAATATAGCTATACAATACCTATACTATAATATACCTATACAATACCTATACTATAATATACCTATACAATACCTATAATATACCTATAATATAGCTATAATATAGCTATACAATACCTATAATATAATATACCTATAATATACCTATAATATACCTATAATATACCTATAATATAGCTATACAATACCTATACTATAATATACCTATAATATACCTATAATATAGCTATACAATACCTATACTATAATATACATATAATATACCTATAATATACCTATAATATACCTATAATATAGCTATAATATAGCTATACAATACCTATACTATAATATACCTATAATATACCTATAATATAGCTATACAATACCTATACTATAATATACCTATAATATACCTATAATATACCTATAATATAGCTATACAATACCTATACTATAATATACCTATAATATACCTATAATATAGCTATAATATAGCTATACAATACCTATACTATAATATACATATAATATACCTATAATATACCTATAATATAGCTATACAATACCTATACTATAATATACCTATAATATACCTATAATATACCTATAATATACCTATACAATACCTATAATATAATATACCTATAATATACCTATAATATACCAATACAATACCTATAATATAATATACCTATAATATACCTATAATATACATATAATATACCTATAATATACCTATAATATACCTATAATATACATATAATATACCTATAATATACCAATACAATACCTATAATATAATATACCTATAATATACCTATAATATACATATAATATACCTATACAATACCTATACAATACCTATAATATACCTATCATATACCTATCATATGCCTATAATATTCCTATAATATACCTATACAATACATACAATTTACCTATACAATACCTACAATATACCTATACAATACCTATAATATACCTATCATATACCTATCATATACATATAATATACCTATAATATACCTATACAATACCTACAATATACCTATACAATACCTATAATATACCTATAATATACCTATAATATGCCTATACAATATGCCTATAATATACCTATACAATAGCTATATATACCTATACAATACCTATACAATACCTATAATATACCTATAATATGCCTATAATATTCCTATAATATACCTATACAATACATACAATTTACCTATACAATACCTATACAATACCTATAATATACCTATAATATACCTATACAATACCTATACAATACCTACAATATACCTATAATATACAATACCTATAATATAACTATAATATACCTATACAATACCTATAATATACCTATAATATAACTATAATATACCTATACAATACCTATAATATACCTATACAATACCTATACAATACCTATAATATACCTATAATATACCTATACAATACCTATACAATACCTATAATATACCTATAATATACCTATACAATACCTATAATATACCTACAATATACCTATAATATACCTATACAATACCTACAATATACCTATAATATACCTATAATATACCTATACAATACCTATAATATACCTATACAATACCTACAATATACCTATACAATACCTACAATATACCTATACAATACCTATAATATACCTATAATATACCTATACAATACCTATAATATACCTATAAAATACCTATACAATACCTATAATATACCTATAATATACCTATACACTACCTATAATATACCTATACAATACCTACAATATACCTATAATATACCTATAATATACCTATACAATACCTATAATATACCTATAAAATACCTATACAATACCTATAATATACCTATACAATACCTATGCTATACCTATACAATACCTATAATATACCTATACACTACCTATAATATACCTATACAATACCTACAATATACCTATAATATACCTATAATATACCTATACAATACCTATAATATACCTATAATATACCTATACACTACCTATAATATACCTATACAATACCTACAATATACCTATAATATACAATACCTATAATATACCTATAATATACCTATACAATACCTATAATATACCTATACAATACCTATACAATACCTATAATATACCTATACAATACCTATACAATACCTATAATATACCTATAAAATACCTATACAATACCTATAAAATACCTATACAATACCTATAATATACCTATACACTACCTATAATATACCTATACAATACCTATAATATACCTATAATATACCTATACAATACCTATAATATACCTATAAAATACCTATACAATACCTATAATATACCTATACAATACCTATAATATACCTATAAAATAGCTATATATACCTGTAATATACCTATGATATACCTACAATATATACCTATGCAATAACTATACAATACCTATAATATATACCTATACAATACCTGTCACGCCCTGGTCGAAGTATTATTGTGTTTGTCTTTATTTATTTGGTCAGGCCGGGGTGTGACATGGGTTTATTGTGGTGTGTTTTGTCTTGGGGTTTTGTTAGTTATTGGGTGTGTGGCTTAGTGGAGGTATCTAGCAAAGTCTATGGCTGTCTGGAGTGGTTCTCAATCAGAGGCAGGTGTTTATCGTTGTCTCTGATTGGGAACCATATTTAGGCAGCCATATTCTTTGAGTGTTTTGTGGGTGATTGTTCCTGTCTTTGTGTTTGCACCAGATAGGGCTGTTTCGGTTTTCACAGTTTCTTCATGTATAGTTTTTTCCTTCATTAAAATATCATGAATCATCATAACGCTGCATTTTGGTCCGACTCTCCTTCACCACAAGAAAGCCGTTACAATACCTATAATATACCTATGCAAAACCTATAATATACCTATAATATATACCTATACAATACCAATAATATACCTATACAATACCTATAACATACCTATACAAACCAATATAATCTAGGTGATAACAACGTTGGTACCTTTGGCACAATCCATGCCATGGAACCCTGGGAAGCAGTGGCACACACCCGACATACACTCTCCGTTTCCATGGCAATTCTGCGGGCATTCTTGCACTGAATCTAAAATTGAACAGCAAGGATTGAAACAGACAAGTTATTATTAGAACTAAATCCTGTATATATGAATATATTATTATTATAACCAAATATTTATGAATATATTATTATACAATCCAAATATATATTAATATATTATTATAACCAAATATATATTAGTATATTACTAAAACCACATATATATTAGTATATTATTATTAAATCCAAATATATATTACTATATTATTATTAAATCCAAATATATATTAACATATTACTATAACCAAATATATATTCATATATTACTATAACCAAATATATATGAATATATTACTATAACCAAATATATATTAATATATAATTATAACCAAATATATATTAATATATATTAATGATTAAATATTATATACAATAGAGAAGGATGTGATTGTTCCCTCTCCTCTAATATCCCTCTCCTTCTCCCTCCTCTAATATCCCTCTCCTTCTCCCACCTCTAATATCCCTCTCCTTCTCCCTCCTCTAATATCCCTCTCCTTCTCCCTCCTCTAATATCCCTCTCCTTCTCCCTCCTCTAATATCCCTCTCCTTCTCCCTCCTCTAATATCCCTCTCCTTCTCCCTCCTCTAATATCCCTCTCCTTCTCCCTCCTCTAATATCCCTCTCCTTCTCCCTCCTCTCCTTCTCCCTCCTCTAATATCCCTCTCCTTCTCCCTCCTCTAATATCCCTCTCCTTCTCCCTCCTCTAATATCCCTCTCCTTCTCCCTCCTCTAATATCCCTCTCCTTCTCCCTCCTCTAATATCCCTCTCCTTCTCCCACCTCTCCTTCTCCCTCCTCTCTTTATCCCTCTCCTTCTCCCTCCTCTAATATCCCTCTCCTTCCCCCTCCTCTAATATCCCTCTCCTTCTCCCTCCTCTCCTTCTCCCTCCTCTCTTTATCCCTCTCCTTCTCCCTCCTCTAATATCCCTCTCCTTCTCCCTCCTCTAATATCCCTCTCCTTCTCCCTCCTCTCCTTCTCCCTCCTCTCTTTATCCCTCTCCTTCTCCATCCTCTAATATCCCTCTCCTTCTCCCTCCTCTCCTTCTCCCTCCTCTAATATCCCTCTCCTTCTCCCTCCTCTCCTTCTCCCTCCTCTCTTTATCCCTCTCCTTCTCCCTCCTCTAATATCCCTCTCCTTCTCCCTCCTCTAATATCCCTCTCCTTCTCCCTCCTCTAATATCCCTCTCCTTCTCCCTCCTCTCCTTCTCCCTCCTCTCTTTATCCCTCTCCTTCTCCCTCCTCTAATATCCCTCTCCTTCTCCCTCCTCTCCTTCTCCCTCCTCTCCTTCTCCCTCCTCTAATATCCCTCTCCTTCTCCCTCCTCTAATATCCCTCTCCTTCTCCCTCCTCTAATATCCCTCTCCTTCTCCCTCCTCTCCTTCTCCCTCCTCTCTTTATCCCTCTCATTCTCCCTCCTCTAATATCCCTCTCCTTCTCCCTCCTCTAATATCCCTCTCCTTCTCCCTCCTCTAATATCCCTCTCCTTCTCCCTCCTCTAATATCCCTCTCCTTCTCCCTCCTCTAATATCCCTCTCCTTCTCCCTCCTCTAATATCCCTCTCCTCTCCCTCTCTATCCCTCTCCTCTCCTCCTCTCCTTCTCCCTCCTCTCTTTATCCCTCTCCTTCTCCCTCCTCTAATATCCCTCTCCTTCTCCCTCCTCTCCTTCTCCCTCCTCTAATATCCCTCTCCTTCTCCTCCTCTCCTTCTCCCTCCTCTCTTTATCCCTCTCCTTCTCCCTCCTCTAATATCCCTCTCCTTCTCCCTCTAATATCCCTCTCCCTCTCCCTCCTCTCTTTATCCCTCTCCTTCTCCCTCCTCTAATATCCCTCTCCTTCTCCCTCCTCTCCTTCTCCCTCCTCTAATATCCCTCTCCTTCTCCCTCCTCTAATATCCCTCTCCTTCTCCCTCCTCTCCTTCTCCCTCCTCTCTTTATCCCTCTCATTCTCCCTCCTCTAATATCCCTCTCCTTCTCCCTCCTCTAATATCCCTCTCCTTCCCCCTCCTCTCCTTCTCCCTCCTCTCCTTCTCCCTCCTCTAATATCCCTCTCCTTCTCCCTCCTCTAATATCCCTCTCCTTCTCCCTCCTCTAATATCCCTCTCCTTCTCCCTCCTCTAATATCCCTCTCCTTCTCCCTCCTCTCCTTCTCCCTCCTCTAATATCCCTCTCCTTCTCCCTCCTCTCCTTCTCCCTCCTCTAATATCCCTCTCCTTCTCCCTCCTCTAATATCCCTCTCCTTCTCCCTCCTCTCCTTCTCCCTCCTCTAATATCCCTCTCCTTCTCCCTCCTCTAATATCCCTCTCCTTCTCCCTCCTCTCCTTCTCCCTCCTCTAATATCCCTCTCCTTCTCCCTCCTCTAATATCCCTCTCCTTCTCCCTCCTCTCCTTCTCCCTCCTCTAATATTCCTCTCCTTCTCCCTCCTCTCCTTCTCCCTCCTCTCCTTCTCCCTCCTCTATTATCCCTCTCCTTCTCCCTCCTCTAATATCAAATCAAATCAAATCAAATTTTATTTGTCACATACACATGGTTAGCAGATGTTAATGCGAGTGTAGCGAAATGCTTTTGCTTCTAGTTCCGACAATGCAGTAATAACCAACAAGTAATCTAGCTAACAATTCCAAAACTACTACCTTATAGACAAGTGTAAGGGGATAAAGAATATGTACATAAAGATATATGAGTGAGTGATGGTACAGAGCGGCATACGCAAGATACAGTAGATGGTATTGAGTGCAGTATATACATATGAGATGAGTATGTAAACAAAGTGGCATAGTTAAAGTGGCTAGTGATACATGTATTACATAAAGATGCAGTAGATGATATAGAGTACAGTATATACATATACATATGGGATGAATAATGTAGGGTATGTAAACATTATATTAGGTAGCATTGTTTAAAGTGGCTAGTGATACATTTTACATCATTTCCCATCAATTCCCATTATTAAAGTGGCTGGAGTTGAGTCAGTGTGTTGGCAGCAGCCACTCAATGTTAGTGGTGGCTGTTTAACAGTCTGATGGCCTTGAGATAGAAGCTATTTTTCAGTCTCTCGGTCCCAGCTTTGATGCACCTGTATTGACCTCGCCTTCTGGATGATAGCGGGGTGAACAGGCAGTGGCTCGGGTGGTTGTTGTCCTTGATGATCTTTATGGCCTTTCTGTAACATCGGGTGGTGTAGGTGTCCTGGAGGGCAGGTAGTCCTGGAGGGCCCCCGGTGATGCGTTGTGCAGACCTCACTACCCTCTGGAGAGCCTTACGGTTGTGGGCGGAGCAGTTGCCGTACCAGGCGGTGATACAGCCCGACAGGATGCTCTCGATTGTGCATCTGTAGATGTTTGTGAGTGCTTTTGGTGACAAGCCAAATTTCTTCAGCCTCCTGAGGTTGAAGAGGCGCTGCTGCGCCTTCTTCACGATGCTGTCTGTGTGAGTGGACCAATTCAGTTTGTCTGTGATGTGTATGCCGAGGAACTTAAAACTTGCTACCCTCTCCACTACTGTTCCATCGATGTGGATAGGGGGGTGCTCCCTCTGCTGTTTCCCGAAGTCCACAATCATCTCCTTAGTTTTGTTGACGTTGATTGTGAGGTTATTTTCCTGACACCACACTCCGAGGGCCCTCACCTCCTCCCTGTAGGCCAACTCGTCGTTGTTGGTAATCCTTCTCCCAACTCTAATATCCCTCTCCTTCTCCCTCCTCTAATATCCCTCTCCTTCTCCCTCCTCTAATATCCCTCTCCTTCTCCCTCCTCTAATATCCTTCTCCTTCTCCCTCCTCTAATATCCCTCTCCTTCTCCCTCCTCTAATAGCCCTCTCCTTCTCCCTCCTCTAATATCCCTCTCCTTCTCCCTCCTCTCCTTCTCCCTCTTCTAATATCCCTCTCCTTCTCCCTCCTCTCCTTCTCCCTCCTCTAATATCCCTCTCCTTCTCCCTCCTCTCCTTCTCCCTCCTCTAATATCCCTCTCCTTCTCCCTCCTCTCCTTCTCCCTCCTCTAATATCCCTCTCCTTCTCCCACCTCTAATATCCCTCTCCTTCTCCCTCCTCTAATATCCCTCTCCTTCTCCCTCCTCTCCTTCTCCCTCCTCTAATATCCCTCTCCTTCCCCCTCCTCTAATATCCCTCTCCTTCTCCCTCCTCTCCTTCTCCCTCCTCTAATATCCCTCTCCTTCTCCCTCCTCTCCTTCTCCCTCCTCTAATATCCCTCTCCTTCTCCCTCCTCTAATATCCCTCTCCTTCTCCCTCCTCTAATATCCCTCTCCTTCTCCCTCCTCTAATATCCCTCTCCTTCTCCCTCCTCTAATATCCCTCTCCTTCCCCCTCCTCTCCTTCTCCCTCCTCTAATATCCCTCTCCTTCTCCCTCCTCTCCTTCTCCCTCCTCTAATATCCCTCTCCTTCTCCCTCCTCTAATATCCCTCTCCTTCTCCCTCCTCTAATATCCCTCTCCTTCTCCCTCCTCTAATATCCCTCTACTTCTCCCTCCTCTAATATCCCTCTCCTTCTCCCTCCTCTCCTTCTCCCTCCTCTAATATCCCTCTCCTTCTCCCTCCTCTCCTTCTCCCTCCTCTAATATCCCTCTCCTTCCCCCTCCTCTAATATCCCTCTCCTTCTCCCTCCTCTAATATCCCTCTCCTTCTCCCTCCTCTCCTTCTCCCTCCTCTAATATCCCTCTCCTTCTCCCTCCTCTAATATCCCTCTCCCTCTCCCCTCCTCTAATATCCCTCTCCTTCCCCCTCCTCTCCTTCTCCCTCCTCTAATATCCCTCTCCTTCTCCCTCCTCTCCTTCTCCCTCCTCTAATATCCCTCTCCTTCTCCCTCCTCTAATATCCCTCTCCTTCTCCCTCCTCTAATATCCCTCTCCTTCTCCCTCCTCTAATATCCCTCTCCTTCTCCCTCCTCTCCTTCTCCCTCCTCTAATATCCCTCTCCTTCTCCCTCCTCTCCTTCTCCCTCCTCTAATATCCCTCTCCTCTCCCTCCTCTCCTTCTCCCTCCTCTCCTTCTCCCTCCTCTAATATCCCTCTCCTTCTCCCTCCTCTAATATCCCTCTCCTTCTCCCTCCTCTAATATCCCTCTCCTTCTCCCTCCTCTAATATCCCTCTCCTTCTCCCACCTCTAATATCCCTCTCCTTCTCCCTCCTCTAATATCCCTCTCCTTCTCCCTCCTCTCTTTATCCCTCTCCTTCTCCCTCCTCTAATATCCCTCTCCTTCTCCCTCCTCTAATATCCCTCTCCTTCTCCCTCCTCTAATATCCCTCTCCTTCTCCCTCCTCTAATATCCCTCTCCTTCTCCCTCCTCTAATATCCCTCTCCTTCTCCCTCCTCTCTTTATCCCTCTCATTAACACCTCCTCTAATATCCCTCTCATTAACACCTCCTCTAATATCCCTCTCATTAACACCTCCTCTAATATCCCTCTCCTTCTCCCTCCTCTCCTTCTCCCTCCTCTCTTTATCCCTCTCATTAACACCTCCTTTCGTTCCAGTTTTGATCAGGCAGACTCCTTCCCTCGTCACCTCTTACCTCCCTACCGTTAATAATTAGACACATCTAAATAATTAACCGTCATTATAGTTTTACTGAAGGCTGAACCTGCTAGCCTTTCTATGGCTAATATAATAGTCTGTTAAAATAGAGTTTAATGCAGAACGACTAGTATTTGATGGAAGAATGATCTCGGGCACTATACTGTGTAGGCAGCTCCTGGCGGCAAGTAATACGCGCATCTGTTGAGATTCAGGAATTCTTATTCCCATTGTTGATCTGTAAACATTCATTAGCAGAGAGACAATTAGCGAAGAAATATATTTTTTAAATGCGCTGCACAGATAATTCAGATGTGGTGTGAGTGTCCAACACATTATTTAAATGATTCAGTAAACTACAACTTCTTAGCATACCCCAAATGTCCTCACACCCCTTCGTCCTCCCTCCACAGCCCCTGCCAAAAGTGATAACCTCCCTAATTTTATATTAATTTAACCAGGCAAGTCAGTTAAGAACAAATTCTTATTTTCAATGATGGCCTAGGAACAGTGGGTTAACTGCCTTGTTCAGGGGTAGAACAGATTTGTACCTTGTCAGCTCGGGGATTCGATCTTGCAACCTTTCGGTTACTAGTCCAACACTCTAACCACTAGGCTACCCTGCCGCCCCTACACTCTAACCACTAGGCTACGCTGCTGCCCCTACACTCTAACCACTAGGCTATGCTGCCGCCCCTACACTCTAACCACTAGGCTACCTGCCGCCCCTACACACTAACCACTAGGCTACCCCCCCCCCCCCCACACTCTAACCACTAGGCTACCCTGCCACCCCTACACTCTAACCACTAGGCTACCTGCCGCCTCTACACTCTAACCAATAGGCTACCTGCCTCCCCTACACTCTAACCACTAGGCTACCCTGCCGCCCCTACACTCTAACCACTAGGCTACCTGCCCCACCCCCCCACACTCTAACCACTAGGCTATGCTGCCGCCCCTACACTCTAACCACTAGGCTACCTGCCGCCCCTACACCCTAACCACTAGGCTACCTGCCGCCCCTACACTCTAACCACTAGGCTACCTGCTCCCTCTATACTCTAACCACTAGGCTACCTGCCGCCCCCCCACCAGTACACATCCCCACTACAGAGGTAAGTACAATTCCTGTCATTTAATTGGTTCGATCACTCAGTGTCCCCATGGCGATACGGCAGCGGGAGAGACTCCACCACGATATGCTCCAGCCACTGTGGCGTGTCGTGTGTGGTGCCTCCCCACAGACCATTTAGAAGTTCACGGAAGCATAAAAGGCAAATGAACAATGAGCAGATTCGTATTCATTTACTAAGAGAGTCTACTGTATGAATACGAAACGCTAGCTTTTGGCCTCATGTATATCAATGTGCGTCTTTAGACTGGACCTGCACAGGACTCTAGGGAACAGTTAGGAGTTAGAGTTGCCGAAGCTAAGCCATCCGTCTTTTCTCACTTCCTCCTCTCTTTCAGTCTCAAGCTCCAGTCCTGTTCTGTTCCTGGCCTGGGTTCTCTTCTCAGTAGCATCCTCCTCAGAGAAGGTTATCATTCAAATTAAAATCTCTAAATCAAAGACGTTGTGTCGTGCGTTTACTGCAGCAGAGCCCCACACGTGTGCCGTGTGGACACAGTGCTTCTCTTTGATGGGTGGCACCAGAGAGTCATGAATACTACTACATTTCCTGTGTTTTTTACCTCTCGTTTGTTCTCAGCTGTTACATGTTTGTCTACTGTTCGGGGATGGGCCAACTGTGTGACGAGAGCTTGTGTACAAACGGAGAGACACTCCACAGGGATACATCTCTTTTATGACTCAATCTCCATCCAACACTTTTATCAGTGCTCACTCCCAATATCAGTCTCAGCCTATCAGACCAACGGGGATGCAATCCTGGAAGGGTGAATTTGTAAAACTCACTCAGAGGTGTTACCTTACTACCAGAATCCTAAATGTTCCGCCCTGGCTTTACAAGGAGAATATAGAAGTGTAAAGCAAAGCAGGTAAATATAACAACAGCACCCACCTAGAGCCACGGTGCTGAAGGAGACAGACTCCTTGTCCTTGCCGTCGTTGTAGAAGGCCAGATGCCAGGTGCCAGGGTCCAGGTACTGAACAAAGATGGCCTCGTTCAGAACCACCGTGTGGATGCTGCGGCGCTCCCGAGGAGACTCCACCACGCTCCACTTCTCCTTCCCGTCCAGACGCTCCATGTAGTCATACTGAACACAGAGAACAGGGTTAGAGAGGGAGAGAGGGACAACAGAGAGAACAGGGTTAGAGAGGGAGAGAGGGACAACAGAGAGAACAGGGTTAGAGAGGGAGAGAGGGAGGGAGGGACAACAGAGAGAACAGGGTTAGAGAGGGAGAGAGGGAGGGAGGGACAACAGAGAGAACAGGGTTAGAGAGGGAGAGAGGGACAACAGAGAGAACAGGGTTAGAGAGGCAGGGAGGGACAACAGAGAGAACAGGGTTAGAGAGGGAGAGAGGGAGGGAGGGGACAACAGAGAGAACAGGGTTAGAGAGGGAGAGAGGGACAACAGAGAGAACAGGGTTAGAGAGGCAGGGAGGGACAACAGAGAGAACAGGGTTAGAGAGGGAGAGAGGGAGGGAGGGACAACAGAGAGAACAGGGTTAGAGAGGGAGAGAGGGACAACAGGGAGAACAGGGTTAGAGAGGGAGAGAGGGAGGGAGGGACAACAGAGAGAACAGGGTTAGAGAGGCAGGGAGGAACAACAGAGAGAACAGAGTTAGAGAGGGAGGGAGGGAGGGAGGGACAACAGAGAGAACAGGGTTAGTGAGGGAGAGAGGGAGGGAGGGACAACAGAGAGAACAGGGTTAGAGAGGGAGAGAGGGACAACAGAGAGAACAGGGTTAGAGAGGGAGAGAGGGAGGAGGGACAACAGAGAGAACAGGGTTAGTGAGGGAGAGAGGGAGGGAGGGACAACAGAGAGAACAGGGTTAGAGAGGGAGAGAGGGACAACAGAGAGAACAGGGTTAGAGAGGGAGGGAGGGAGGGACAACAGAGAGAACAGGGTTAGAGAGGCAGGGAGGGACAACAGAGAGAACAGGTTAGAGAGGGAGGGAGGGACAACAGAGAGAACAGGGTTAGAGAGGCAGGGAGGGACAACAGAGAGAACAGGGTTAGAGAGGCAGGGAGGGACAACAGAGAGAACAGGGTTAGAGAGGCAGGGAGGGACAACAGAGAGAACAGGGTTAGAGAGGCAGGGAGGGACAACAGAGAGAACAGGGTTAGAGAGGGAGAGAGGGAGGGAGGGACAACAGAGAGAACAGGGTTAGAGAGGGAGAGAGGCAGGGAGGGACAACAGAGAGAACAGGGTTAGTGAGGGAGAGAGGGAGGGAGGGACAACAGAGAGAACAGGGTTAGTGAGGGAGGGAGGGACAACAGAGAGAACAGGGTTAGAGAGAGAGGGAGGGACAACAGAGAGAACAGGGTTAGAGAGGGAGGGAGGGACAACAGAGAGAACAGGGTTAGAGAGGGAGGGAGGGACAACAGAGAGAACAGGGTTAGAGAGAGAGGGAGGGACAACAGAGAGAACAGGGTTAGAGAGGCAGGGAGGGACAACAGAGAGAACAGGGTTAGAGAGGGAGGGAGGGACAACAGAGAGAACAGGGTTAGAGAGAGAGGGAGGGACAACAGAGAGAACAGGGTTAGTGAGGGAGAGAGGGAGGGAGGGACAACAGAGAGAACAGGGTTAGTGAGGGAGGGAGGGACAACAGAGAGAACAGGGTTAGTGAGGGAGAGAGGGAGGGAGGGACAACAGAGAGAACAGGGTTAGAGAGGCAGGGAGGGACAACAGAGAGAACAGGGTTAGAGAGGGAGGGAGGGACAACAGAGAGAACAGGGTTAGAGAGAGAGGGAGGGACAACAGAGAGAACAGGGTTAGAGAGGGAGGGAGGGACAACAGAGAGAACAGGGTTAGTGAGGGAGGGAGGGAGAGAGGGACAACAGAGAGAACAGGGTTAGAGAGGGA
>NC_034201.2:43687390-43694890 GCF_002021735.2 Oncorhynchus kisutch
GAATGTCAACCTCTCCAGCTTATGGAGATGCAATGTAAATATTTGTGTTACATAGCAGGAACAAACGAACACAGAGATGCTGTTTTGTCATACAAGGTGTTTAGTTATGACACTAATAATCATTTTACACTGTAAAAGGTTTCTAGATGTTTCCATAGCAGCGCTACAGGATATAGCCCCTTTTCCCCGTGGGGACAGTGAGGAACTAAAGATCTGCTGTCATTCTTCTCCTCGCTCGGTAGGATCATATTCCCAGACCTGTTGGTCGTGAAGTCCTCATGGGACTGAGGAGGGAGACAGTGGTGAAGGCTCATCATCATAGTTCTCCATAGTGCAACATGTCTCCCCTTAAAAACACTTGACAAATTGCTGCAGGCGTTGCTTTCCCACTCTGGTTTTGAGTAGTTAACCCAAAATAAGTATATATTTTCCTAGCTGAGAAACCTCTGGCTACATTAAAAATAGATAAGGGAGAGAGAGAGAGAGAGAGAGAAAGAAAGAGAGAAAGAAGGGAGAGAGAGACGAGGTCCTGGGTAGCGATGTGTTCCTCCCACAGTATTAAGGAAGGGGTGTTATTCCTCCTAAAACATCAGGCAGATCTGCAGTGGCACTGCCAGAGTCCTGACAGTGACGATCACAGACACATCAGCATTAACCACAATACTCTGACTGGCCTCCAGAACAGTCTTATAACCACAACCACAATGCTCTGACTGGCCTTCAGAACAGTCTTTATAACCACAATGCTCTGACTGGCCTCCAGAACAGTCTTTATAACCACAATGCTCTGACTGGCCTCCAGAACAGTCTTTATAACCACAATACTCTGACTGGCCTCCAGAACAGTCTTTATAACCACAATGCTCTGACTGGCCTCCAGAACAGTCTTATAACCACAATACTCTGACTGACCTCCAGAACAGTCTTTATAACCACAATGCTCTGACTGGCCTCCAGAACAGTCTTTATAACCACAATGCTCTGACTGGCCTCCAGAACAGACTTATAACCACAATGCTCTGACTGGCCTCCAGAACAGTCTTATAACCACAATGCTCTGACTGGCCTCCAGAACAGTCTTATAACCACAATACTCTGACTGGCCTCCAGAACAGTCTTATAACCACAACCACAATGCTCTGACTGGCCTCCAGAACAGTCTTATAACCACAATGCTCTGACTGACCTCCAGAACAGTCTTATAACCACAATGCTCTGACTGGCCTCCAGAACAGTCTTATAACCACAATGCTCTGACTGGCCTCCAGAACAGTCTTATAACCACAATGCTCTGACTGGCCTCCAGAACAGTCTTTATAACCACAATGCTCTGACTGGCCTCCAGAACAGTCTTTATAACCACAATGCTCTGACTGGCCTCCAGAACAGTCTTACATCTCCTTCTCTACGGCTGTACAGCAGAGATCACCTCACCTCATGTAGACACCAGGTCCCAAGCCCCAGAGTTAGGGGAGGCATCAACAATTTAGTTTGAAGTCTGCCACAACACAGTCTTATGTAAAACTGTTGCCAGTGCCACAGAACCCCAGGAGAGCCCAACGCGACCGCTGTATCTTCCCAGCGAATGAAGGGTTTTGGTACCATTCCCAACAGATGACAGATGTGCACTCACTCATATCTTGTCCTTTCCACAACCTTCTCTAATGACATGAAGCCCAGGCAAATTCAAACACTCCATTTCCGCGTCTGACTAGAACAAACTAGCTCGGCCCAGACGGGCCATGTGCGTCTGTCTGTGTGTCGGCTCATGAGACAGCTCGTAGTTGGCGGCTCCTCAGAACCACTCCAGAGGACCTCCATCAAAGCCGAAAAACCCTTCAGAGATTCGGTTTCACAGCACCTTCCACCCACGCTACGCCTCCTCTCGCTGGATTACATGGTGTTGTTACAGTCCTCCTCATTTAAGACGACCAGACAATTCCACAGACTGAAGGAAGGGATATTTGGTTTTAGCAGAAATCAAACCAAATTGCATTGGTATGAGGGAGGAATTACTAAGGATTTATCTGAGAGCTTGTTTTCTAATGTTTTAGGGAAATTGCGACATTATGGCAACATGGTGGACAGACGGCGAGCCTTGGTGTCATCTTTAGATTAGGCGTCGACTGCAAATGTCAAACTAACTAAGGTAAATAATGCAATTAGCTCCTTCAATAGAACCTGTGTACATTCTGTTGATGTAATTACGATTCTAGAACATGATGCAATTACGATTCTAGAACATGATGCAATTACGATTCTAGAACAGTTATGCCCCAGACAGGGTAAGCTCCACTATAATTCAAACAGGAGAACTCGTTGTAATTTGTTCACTAACGAATGAAAGCCAGGGTCTTCTTGCTCTTTCTCTGTCTGTTACATTAGCAGTCTGTACATTTGTACTACATGCTACCTTCAAATTCATTCATCTACAAGAACAGTTTATTCTGCAGGCCTCACTAGTTGTTAGAGCCCCAGTCTCCTGTCATCCATGTAGCCTCAGTGTAGTGTAAAGGAGGGTTTCAGCACCATGGCCAGGGGCGGTAGCCATGCAGACTCTGGCTGTTCTTACCTCTGCCTCCGGAGGGCACTGTTGCCACGTCGCTGATGCCCGGCAGCTCAGTGCTCAGGCCGTTGTTGATCAGGTGCCCATCAGCCGGCTTCAGCTGCCAGTTGAGCCCTAACAAGTTTAGAGCTGAGAGAGAGAGAGAGAGAGAGAGAGAGAGAGAGAGAGAGAAAAATGGAATGTGGAAAATGGAATACCCAATGTAGTACGGATCTGCTATTTTTATTTATCTGAACGCTGTGTCCCCTGCTCTCCTAGTGTAGTAGTGACTACCGAACGGCACCCTGACTCGCCTTTTACTGCTCTTTTGACCCTATGATCACTCGGCTACACAGCTGATGCCCCCAGGACTGTTTCAATAACACGGTACCTTTAGTTTACCTGTCGGCCCCAGTCTCGAACTCAGGTCCTGTATGTACCTAACTGACCCTCTCTGCCCATTCATCACCATTTACCTGTCGGCCCCAGCCTAGAACTCAGGTCCTGTATGTACCTAACTGACCCGCTCTGCCCATTCATAACCATTTACCTGTCAGCCCCAGCCTAGAACTCAGGTCCTGTATGTATCTAACTGACCCACTCTGCCCATTCATCACCATTTACCTGTCGGCCCTAGTCTAACTCAGGTCCTGTATGTACCTAACTGACCCGCTCTGCCCATTCATAACCATTTACCTGTCAGCCCCAGCCTAGAACTCAGGTCCTGTATGTACCTAACTGACCCACTCTGCCCATTCATCACCATTTACCTGTCGGCCCCAGCCTAGAAGTCAGGTCCTGTATGTACCTAACTGACCTGCTCTGCCCATTCATCACCATTTACCTGTCGGCCCCAGTCTAACTCAGGTCCTGTATGTATCTAACTGACCCTCTCTGCCCATTCATCACCATTTACCTGTCGGCCCCAGCCTAGAACTCAGGTCCTGTATGTACCTAACTGACCCGCTCTGCCCATTCATAACCATTTACCTGTCAGCCCCAGCCTAGAACTCAGGTCCTGTATGTATCTAACTGACCCACCCTGCCCATTCATCACCATTTACCTGTCGGCCCCAGTCTAACTCAGGTCCTGTATGTACCTAACTGACCTGCTCTGCCCATTCATAACCATTTACCTGTCAGCCCCAGCCTAGAACTCAGGTCCTGTATGTACCTAACTGACCCACTCTGCCCATTCATCACCATTTACCTGTCGGCCCCAGCCTAGAAGTCAGGTCCTGTATGTACCTAACTGACCTGCTCTGCCCATTCATCACCATTTACCTGTCGGCCCCAGTCTAACTCAGGTCCTGTATGTACCTAACTGACCCGCTCTGCCCATTCATCACCATTTACCTGTCGGCCCCAGTCTAACTCAGGTCCTGTATGTACCTAACTGACCCACTCTGCCCATTCATCACCATTTACCTGTCGGCCCCAGTCTAACTCAGGTCCTGTATGTACCTAACTGACCCGCTCTGCCCATTCATAACCATTTACCTGTCAGCCCCAGCCTAGAACTCAGGTCCTGTATGTACCTAACTGACCCGCTCTGCCCATTCATCACCATTTACCTGTCGGCCCCAGTCTAACTCAGGTCCTGTATGTACCTAACTGACCCACTCTGCCCATTCATCAACATTTACCTGTCGGCCCCAGTCTAACTCAGGTCCTGTATGTACCTAACTGACCCGCTCTGCCCATTCATAACCATTTACCTGTCAGCCCCAGCCTAGAACTCAGGTCCTGTATGTACCTAACTGACCCACTCTGCCCATTCATAACCATTTCCCTGTCAGCCCCAGCCTAGAACTCAGGTCCTGTATGTACCTAACTGACCCACTCTGCCCATTCATAACCATTTACCTGTCAGCCCCAGCCTAGAACTCAGGTCCTGTATGTACCTAACTGACCCGCTCTGCCCATTCATAACCATTTACCTGTCAGCCCCAGCCTAGAACTCAGGTCCTGTATGTACCTAACTGACCCACTCTGCCCATTCATAACCATTTCCCTGTCAGCCCCAGCCTAGAACTCAGGTCCTGTATGTACCTAACTGACCCACTCTGCCCATTCATAACCATTTACCTGTCAGCCCCAGCCTAGAACTCAGGTCCTGTATGTACCTAACTGACCCGCTCTGCCCATTCATCAACATTTACCTGTCGGCCCCAGTCTAACTCAGGTCCTGTATGTACCTAACTGACCCGCTCTGCCCATTCATAACCATTTACCTGTCAGCCCCAGCCTAGAACTCAGGTCCTGTATGTACCTAACTGACCCACTCTGCCCATTCATCGCCATTTACCCGTTGTTGTCTTAGCTCTCCGATCAACACCTGTGATTGCTTTATGCCTCTCTCTAATGTCAATATGCCTCTCTCTAATGTCAATATGCCTCTCTCTAATGTCAATATGCCTCTCTCTAATGTCAATATGCCTCTCTCTAATGTCAATATGCCTCTCTCTAATGTCAATATGCCTCTCTCTAATGTCAATATGCCTCTCTCTAATGTCAATATGCCTCTCTCTAATGTCAATATGCCTCTCTCTAATGTCAATATGCCTCTCTCTAATGTCAATATGCCTCTCTCTAATGTCAATATGCCTCTCTCTAATGTCAATATGCCTCTCTCTAATGTCAATATGCCTCTCTCTAATGTCAATATGCCTCTCTCTAATGTCAATATGCCTCTCTCTAATGTCAATATGCCTCTCTCTAATGTCAATATGCCTCTCTCTAATGTCAATATGCCTCTCTCTAATGTCAATATGCCTCTCTCTAATGTCAATATGCCTCTCTCTAATGTCAATGCCTTGTCTACTGCTGTCTTGGCTAGTTTTTACTGTTTTATTACACTGTAGAGCCTTCAGTCCCGTTCGAAATGCCTTAGATAGCTCTTTACTCCCACCCCACACACATACGGAGACCTCACCGGTGTTAGCTTGTCCCTTCAGAGACGAAACCTCTCTCATCGTTACTCAACGCCTAGGTTTACCTCCACTGTACTCACATCCTACCATACCCTTGTCTGTACATTATGCCCTGAATCTATTCTTCCACGCCATGAAATCTGCTCCTTTTATTCTCTGTCCCCAACGCACTTGATGACCAGTTCTTATAGCCTTTAGCCGTACACTCATCCTACTCCTCCTCTGTTCAGCGTGTAAATCAGCTAGAAAGATGTGTCAGCATCGAGCAATGGTCTCTGGCCCCCTCCTAGTTAGGCGGAGTGATGAGCTCTACAGCAGAGTCTCACAACTCAATCGCTGGTTGAAAACAGTTTTCTGCCCCTCCCAAAAGATAGAATTTGTAGATAATTGGCCCTCTTTCTGGGACTCACCCAAAAACAGGACCAAGCCTGGCCTGCTGAGGAGTGACGGACTCCATCCTAGCTGGAGGGGTGCTCTCATCTTATCTACGAACATAGACAGGGCTCTAACTCCCCTAGCTCCACAATGAAATAGGGTACAGGCCAGGCAGCAGGCTGTTAGCCAGCCTGCCAGTTTAGCGGAGTCTCCCACTAGCACAGTCAGTGTAGTCAGCTCAGCTATCCCCATTGAGACCGTGTCTGTGCCTCGACCTGGGTTGGGCAAAACTAAACATGGCGGTGTTCGCCTTAGCAATCTCACTAGGATAAAGACTCCTCCATTCCTGCCATTATTGAAAGAGGTTGTGATACCTCACATCTCAAAATAGGGCTACTTAATGTTAGATCCCTCACTTCCAAGGTAGTTATAGTCAATGAACTAATCACTGATCATAATTGTGATGTGATTGGCCTGTCTGAAACATGGCTCAAGCCTGATGAATTTACTGTGTTAAATGAGGCCTCACCTCCTGGTTACACTAGTGACAATATCACCCCGCATATCCCGCAAAGGAGGAAGTGTTGCTAACATTTACGATAGCAAATTTAAATTTACAAAAAAACGAAAACATTTTTGTCTTTTGAGCTTCTAGTCATGAAATCTATGCAGCCTACTCAATCACTTTTTATAGCTACTGTTTACAGGCCTCCTGGGGCCATATACAGCGTTCTTCACTGAGTTCCCTGAATTCCTATCGGACCTTGTAGTCATGGCAGATAATATTCAAATTTTTGGTGACTTTAATATTCACATGGAAAGGTCCACAGACCCACTCCAAAAGGCTTTCGGAGCCATCATCGACTCAGTGGGTTTTGTCCAAAATGTCTCCGGACCTACTCACTGCCACAGTCGTACTCTGGACCTAGTTTTGTCCCATGGAATAAATGTTGTGGATCTTAATGTTTTTCCTCATAATCCTGGACTATCGGACCACCATTTTATTACGTTTGCAATCGCAACAAATAATCTGCTCAGACCCCAACCAAGGATCATCAAAAGTCGTGCTATAAATTCTCGGACAACCCAAAGATTCCTAGATGCTCTTCCAGGCTCCCTCCGCCTACCCAACAATGTCAGAGGACAAAAATCAGTTAACCACCTAACTGAGGAACTCAATTTAACCTTGCACAGTCCCCTAGATGCAGTCGCACCCCTAAAAACAAAAGACATTTCTCATAAGAAACTAGTTCCCTGCCATACAGAATATATCTGAGCCCTGAAGCAAGCTTCCAGATAATTGGAACGGAAATGGCGCCACACCAAACTGGAAGTCTTCCGACTAGCTTGGAAAGACAGTACCGTGCAGTATCGAAGAGCCCTTACTGCTGCTACACCAAACTGGAAGTCTTCCGACTAGCTTGGAAAGACAGTACCGTGCAGTATCGAAGAGCCCTTACTGCTGCTACACCAAACTGGAAGTCTTCTGACTAGCTTGGAAAGACAGTACTGTGCCGTATCGAAGAGCCCTTACTGCTGCTCGATCATCCTATTTTTCTAACTTAATTGAGGAAAATAAGATCAATCCAAAATGTATTTTGATACTGTAGCAAAGCTAACTAAAAAGCAGCATTCCCCAAGAGAGGA